>NC_091816.1:44556136-44860227 GCF_041296235.1 Equus asinus | reverse complement strand
TTGCTTTATCCAGTACAGATGTTTCAAATGTGTCACATCTTCCATTCCAAGAGCACTGAATGCCCTTCCAGTTCCTTGTGTCTTGTGGAATTTCTTTCCTCAAAGCTTTGCTATTTCTCGGTTTACATAGCTTTCACCTGTTTGGCTCAGGTTATTCCTAGATACCTTAATCTTCTAAAGCATGCTTTTATTTTTTTTTAAGGGTAAGTTTTTCTATCATTTGTAACTTTTAATTGCTTTTGTTTAGGCAGAAGTTTATCGCTGTGCTCACATCTGTTGGCAATGCTCCTGTATTTCCTGATGAAGAGGGCCCTGTCTAACGTCTCTTCCCATCTGCCTCTACACTACCTCAGACGCCTGTCCCAGAATGGCTGGACCAGCCGTGAGGAGGTTCACGCCAGGATTCTATGCTGCCACCGCTGGCTGCCGAACCAGAGCACGTGGACGTCACCGCTGCACCACTGGCCGGCCCCTTCATGTTCCATTGACAGCCTGCAGTTGAGTGGAAGGTGACTCGAGTATGCTACTTGAGCCCAACTCTGGCCCTGTGTAGATGAGGCCAGCTTGTTTATCTGGTCCAGTGTGATGTCAGAGGATCTGTCAGAATTGTGTCTCTGCTGTCCCGGCCAGCTTCATGGACACCGGCTTTCATAGCCCGCTTGGAGCAAACTCATAACTCACCCTTCCCAGGTAGCCCAGCTTTGACCTTCGCTGCGGTTTTGGGGTTGTGAATTTCTCGGACTTTCAAACATTCCAGCAGAGTCTGTCTAATGAATGACATATTTCATAGTGGATTATTCAGGTGTGATTTCAGTTTGCCTTCCATTTCGGGGACCTTGGTTTCATTTCCATAGTCTAATCATCATGGTCTTTCTCAGCTATCGCCCCTACAGATGCTTATCAATCCGTTCTCCTTCATGCCAAGTTATTAATTTTGTATTTTTTTAATCACCATATTTTCTGTAGGCCGAGGTGTGAGTCCTTTCGTGATTGTTGGGTGTTGTCTTGGAATTTCCATCTGTCACTTGAAGGAATCTCTGCTATCCTAGCCTAGGCCAAACTGAGCACTGAGAACAGAAGGTCCTCTTGGATGGTTTGACATTCTGAGATCAGAAACTCCAGACTCATGGGTGTCCTGGCAACCACCTTCACGGAAATGATGTTTCCGAGACAAATTAGACAAATCTGATGAACTCCTCTCTCCAGGCAACAGATTTTTCTGTCTCTTTTCTGGATTTGGGAAGTTTCTAACTTGAGCCCTGATCCTTGAACATTCCACTAGCTTACGTCCAGATACTGGCTTGCTTTATTTCTATAGGGTTTATTTGTTTGATTTACATCCTCAGATCTGGCATGTGTAGTTTTCTTTAAATGTCATTGTAATGTTTAATTTTCCACCAACTCCTTACATAAGGTGTCAAAACACATAATCGATACTCCTTCTAGGGTCAGAGATATGGGGAGAGAACTTCATTCGAGTCCAATGGAGCAATCTAGCCTGGGAGGGCAGCCTTCACAAAGGAACGAAGCCCTCTGGAAAAGGGTGCATTTCAGCACACTTCTGGAGCCCTTCCAAACAAGGAGACATACCCCAAGCATGACAGGTGCCCACGCCTTCAGGGCTTCAAAGAGTACTCTTGTGAGACATAACCGTCTACCCAGTGGGCCCCCGTGATGCCAGAGCTATGGAAAGGGAGACTTCTCCTCAAAGAATGCTAGGGGCCCAGGAAAGAAGGCATGGATTCTCCTCTTTGATGTCCTGAAGACTTCATTCTTGACTTTGGATTAAGATTAAGTCAGAAGGACAATGTCGGTCTGATAAGCCCCAAGTCTGGCCTCTTGTTTCCAATCAAGTTTCAAGCTTGAATCAGCATGGTCTCCCCATCTACTTGAGTAGATGACAATGTTCTCCTCTTGGTGCTTGTCCCTCTATTATCGCTTCTTCCCAATGATTCCTTTCTTATCCCTTGGATCATAGTCTCTTTGATCTCTTCAAGATTCTGTGCCCGGTTTCTGTTTGTAACAGCTGTCTCTGGGTATCTCTCACTTGAATATCCTAGCCTAGTCCAACGCTCCGACTGGAAATATGCGGCGATCTTGGGTGACATGTTCACCGTGATATCATAAACACCCTCAAAGTTACAAGTTGTCCTGACAACCTCCCTGCACACCATGTTTCAGAGCCATCTCATACAAGTCTGACCACGCACCTTTTCCAGGCAGGATAGTTTTCCTTTTTCTGGATTTCTTGTCAGTTTCCAACTTTATCCTCCAACTTTGAAAGGTGTACTACATTCTCTCTAGACACCGGTTTCTTTCCTTTAAGATTATCCTAGGTCATCTCTCATAATTTGTGGCTATGACCAAATGGGTGGACCTTCCCCATAGAAAGACCTGGAGTACTTCCCAAGTTGAGGTTGCCCAGGCAATCCTCTGATGCGCAATGATCGTTTCATCTCATAGCAGTCTCACAAGTCCACCTTGGCAGGTTACAAGTTTTCCTTCCTTCTTCATTTGGCAAGTGTACCAGCTGCGTTCACACATTGTAGTACCCTCATGTTTCTTTTTCTGGTGCATATTGCTAACACATCCTCACAATTTCTACTTCTTTATGGTCTCTGTCTGCACCATACCGTGAAATTTACATTTCCGATTGCTACTAATCTGATCCCCACACCTGATGCGAACCATTGAAGCCCGGGCCGCCCAAGCGGAACGTGGGCACTTACCCCCTACACCACAGGGCCGGCCCTGAATTGGACTTTTCGGCCAATCATTGGCCTGAACTTGGGAAGATGTTATCCTCCTTTGATTATGGGTGAATGGCATTACTAGCAACATCATGGAAGGGAACATTTTCCGTTGGTGCGTGAGATTAGCACGGAACATGTTCTCTTGGTAGTATTCCTCATCATCTCGTTGCAATGGTCTACCTTTCTGTAGCACTATTAAGCATTTGGAGGTGATTATCAATACTTGGAAGTTTATCTTCTCTCATCTCTTTCAGAGTCCAAAGCTTTATGCCGTAAATCCACATGCCTTTCTGGATTTTGGATTTTATGTTAGTTTATTGTTGTAACCCTGCGTTATAACATCCTGTAGCTTTCAGATTTCCACCCCCAGAGATTTAGACTTCTGTGTAGGTTATATCATCCTCCCCTCCGGAAGCCTCATTACAGGCCTGAACCACATGCTTGTGGCTAATCTTCTCTTTCACCCTCCCTCCGCCCCCCAGTCCCCTTGGGAACCACCAATCCACTGTCCCATGGTACCTGTACATTAGCCCATGTATTTCTGTTCTCATTGTAAGTGAGAACCTACGGGATTTGACTTTCTCCCTGTGACTGGTTTCACTTCCCATAAGACCCTCAGGAGCCATTCTGGAGGTCACAAAGGGCTGGATTACATCCTTACTTATAGCTGAGTAGTATGCCCTTGTGTCACTATAGCCCATCTTCCTTCTCCATTGGTCCCTTGATGGGCACCAGGGCAGCTTCCAAGTCTTGGATATCAGGAGCAAGGCTGTGGTGAACACAGCGGTGCAGGGATCTCTATGCATTGATGTTTCCAAGTTCTTTGGATAAATACACCACCGAGGAAAAGCTGGATCATATGGTAGATGGAATCTTAAATTTCTGAGGCAAGTCCACACTGCTTTGTGGAGTGGCAGCATCGGTTTACACTACCACCAGCAGTGCTGGAGGCTTCACTTCTCTCCACCTCCTCTCAGACACTTGTTTCCTGGCTTGTTACTTAGGGCCATTGTGACTACAGTAAGCTGCTATCTCATTGAAGTTTGGATTTGCACTGGCATGGGACTTCCTGATGAGGAACATGTTTTCATACAGCCTATTGGCCATCTTTCTATCTTCTGGGGAGAAATCTCTGTTTGCATCTTCTGCCCAGGTTTTAGTGGGCTTGTTGTGTTTTCTCTTTTGGAGCGGTATGAGGTCATTGGATCTTTTGGCTCTTAACCCCTTCTCTGATGTGTGTTTTGAAAACATCCTCTCCCAGTTGTTGTGCTGACGTTGCACTGAGTCGATGGTTTCCTTGTCTGGGCAGAAGCTTCTGCAGTGTATGAAGTCCCGTTTGTTTCTTGTTTCCTTTGTTGCCCTTGACTAGTCAAACATGCTTCTTCCAAATAGGTGGCTAAGCCAGATGGCAAAGAGCAAGCTGCCTGGGTTGTCTCCTAGAAGTTGCACGGCTTCAAGTCTTCCATTCAAGGCTTTAATCTATTTCGAGGTGGTGTGTGTGCCTGGTGTAACATCATGGTCTACTCTCATTGTGTTACATGTGGCTGTGCAGTCTTCCATGCACCGTTGCTTGTCGAGACTCTCCTTTCTTCACTGTCTCCTCTTGGTTCCCTTGTCGAAAATGGGTTGCCCATATGTATGTAAGTTGACCTCTGGGCTCTCGATTCTGTTCCATGTGTCTGTGTGCCTGTTTTTGGACCCAGACTGTGCCATTTTGGTTCGTTGCGCTCCGTCCTACATGAGGAAATCAGACAGTGTGATATGTCATGCTTTGTTCGTTTTCCTCAGGATTCCTTTGGGTATTCAGATTCCTTTGCTGCTGGATAGAGGCTTTACTATCCTCTCTCTATTTCTGTGAGAAAGATTGCTGCAACTTGGACTGGGATTGCATGGAATCCACAGATTGCTTTATGGGGTATGGACGTTTCAAGTGTATTAGTTCTTCCATTTGAAGAGCATGAAATAGCCTTCCGTTTCCTTAGGTCTTCTGGAATTTCTTTCCGCAGAGACTTGCCAGCTTTTAGTTTACATAGCTTGCATCTGTTTGGCGAAGCATAGTCTTAGATATCTTATTTCTCCTACTGGCATGCTTCCCTTTTTGAGGTTCATTATTTCTATTCTTTGCACCTTTTAATTGGTTCTGTTTTGGTAAACGTTTATTGCTATGCTCACATCTGCTGACAATGCTGCTGTACTTGCTGAGGATGAGTGGCACTGTCTAACGTCGTTTCCCAACTGCCTCTACACTACCTCGGACGCCTGCCCCAGATGGCTGTAACCACCATGAGGAGGATCACCCCAGGATTCCACGCTCCCGACCGCGGCCGGCCGACCAAGAACACGTGGACTTCACCCCTGCAACACTGGCTGGCCATTTACATGTTCCATTGCCAACCTGCAGTTGAGTGGAATGTGACTTGAATATGCTACTTGAGCCCAACTCTGGCCCTGTGTCGACTAGGCCAGGTTGTTTTTCCGGTGCAATGTGATTTCACAGGATTTGTCAGAATTTTGTCTCTGCTGTCCCGGCAAGCTTCATGGACACACGGTTTCAGAGCCCGTTTGGAGCAGCCTGAGAACTCACCCTTCTCAGTTAGCCCAGGTTTGACCTTCACTGCAGGTTTTGGGGTTGTCACTTTCTCAGACATTCCAATATTCAAGCAGAGTCTGTCTAAAGACTGACGTTTTTTACTGTGGATTATTGAGGTGTGATTTCTGTTGGCCTTCCATTTTCTGGGACCATGTTTTCTTTTCCATAGTCTAATTGTCATGGTCTTTCTGAGCTATCTCCCTTTGACATGCTTATGATTGCATTCTCCTTCATTCCAAGTTAGGAATTTTGTATTTCTTTAATCACGGTATGTTCTGTAGGCTGGTGTGTGAGTTTATGGCTGTGCTCACATCTGCTGGCCATGCTGCTGCATTTCCTGAGGAAGAATGGCGATGTCTATCGTTGCTTCCCATCTCCCACTACACTACCTCAGATGCCTTCCCCGAATGGCTGGATGAGCGGTGAGGAGGCTCACCCCAGGATTCCACATCACAGACCCCGGGCTGCTGAACCAGAATGTGCAGACTTCACCACGGCCCCACTGGCTGGCCCTTTTCATGTTCCATTGGCAACCTGCAGTTGAGTGGATTATGACTTGAATATGCTACTTGAGCCCAACTCTGGCCCTGTGTAGATGAGGCCAGCTTGCTTTTCTGACCCACTGTGATGTTGGGTGATTTGTCAGAATCGTGCCTCTGCTGTGCAGTCTAGCTTCGTGGACACAGGGTTTCAGAGCCCGCTGGGAGCAGTCTCATAACTCACCCTTCTCATTTAGGCCAGGTTTGACCTTTGCTGCTGTTTTTGGCGTTGTGACTTTCTCAGACTTTCAAACGTTCAGAGTGTGTCTAATGACTGACGTCTTTCACTGTGGATTAGTCAGCTTTGATTTCTGTTGGCCTCCATATTCCGGGATGCTTTTTTCTTTTCTATAGTCTACTTGTTATGGTGTTGCTGAGATATCTCCATTCGATTTGCTTATCACTGCGTTCTCCTTCTTTCCAAGTTAGGAGTTTTGTATGTCTTTAATTACCATAGGTTCTGTAGCCCGACATGTGAGTCATCTCGTGATTGCTGGGTTTGGTCTTGGAATTTCCATTGGTCACTTGTAGGAATCTTTGCTATCCCAGCCCAGGTGACACTTAGCCCTGAGAACACATGGTCGTCTTGGTAGGTTTGAGATTCTCAGATCAGAAACTCCAGATTCGAGGTTGTCCCGACAACCATCTTCACGGACATTATGTTTTCGAGAGAAATTAGAGAAATCTGATGAATTCCTCCCTCCAGGTAAGTGATTTGTCTGTCTCTTTTCTGGATTTGGGAAGTTTCAAACTTGACCCCTGATCATTGAATGCTCCACAAGATGACGTCTGGATACTGGGCTTTTTATTTCTACATGGTTTCCTACTGGTTTGATTTTCATTCTGAACTTTGGCAGGTGTATTTTTATTTAAACATAATGGCAATGTGCTAATTTTCAGCAAACCTCATTCCATATGTTGTCAGAACAAGAAATCAATACTGTTTCCATGGCTAGAGGTGGGGGAGAGAATTTCATTGGAGCCCAACTGAGCACTGTAGCCTGGAAGGACAGCCTTCACACAGGAACGGAGCCCTCTCGAAAAGGGTGCTTTTAAGCACACTTCTACAGCCCTCCAAACCAAAGGACACACCCCAAGCATGACAATCATCCATTCCTTTAAGTCTTCACAGAGATGTCTTGGGACACATTAGCATGTACCCAGTGGGACCCTGTGACGCCAGAGCTATGCAAAGGGAGACCTCTCTTCAAAGAATGCTAGGGGCCTAGGAAAGAAGGCCTCAATTGTTCTCTTCAATGTCCTCAAGAGATCATTCTTGACTTGGGATTATGAGTAAGGCAGAAGGAAAACGTAGGTCTGATATGCCCCAAGTCCAGCCTCTTGTTTCAAATCAAGTTGCAAGCTTCGATCAGCACGGCCTCCACAGCTGTTTCTGGATATCTCTCACGTGGGTATCCTAGCCGTGGCAATCCTCGGACTCTAAACTTGCTGCCATCTTGTGTGACACGTTCACCGTGACGTCATAAACACCCTCAGAATTCTAAGTTGTCCTGAAAACCTCCAGGCACAGAGTGTTTCAGAGCTATCTCATATCAGTCTGATGACTCCATCTTTCCAGGTAGGATAGTTTTCCTTGTTCTGGATTTCTTGTCAGTTGCTAACTTTCTCGTGGAACTTGAAAGGTATGCTACATTCCCTCTACCCACCAGTTCCTTTCCTTTAAGATTATCCCTTGTTTTATATCTTATCCATTGTGTATATGCCAAATTGGGTGGACTTTCCTCAGAGAAAGTCCTGGGGGCCCTCTCAATTGGAAGTTGCCTGAATTGGACTTTTGGACCAACCTTTGACCTGGCGTGTGAAGATGTTGTCCTGCTTCCATCATTCGTGAAGGAATCAGTAGTAACATCATGAACGGTAACGTTTTCTGTTGGTTCATGCGTTTAGCACCGATCATGTTCTCTTGGTAGTATTCCTCTTCAACTCTATGCAAAGGTCTACCTTTCTGTAGCATCATTGAGCATGTTGAGGTGATTACCAATACTTGGAACTTCATCTCCTCTAACCTCTTTCTGTCTCCAAAGCTTCCGGTTGTAAATCTGCATCTCTTTTGGGAGTTTTGGTTTTATGTGAATTGATTGCCATAACCCAACATTATAATGACCTATAGCTTCAGATCTACATCCACATAGATTTAGACTTCAGAGTAGGTTACATCATCTTCACCAACGTAAGCCTAATTACTGTCCCTAACCACACATCTGTGCCTAATCAACACTTTCTCTCTCTGGCCACTGCCCCACTTTCCCTCTGGGAAATGCCAATCCATTGTCATGTGATACGTGTTTCTTGGTCCGTTCTTGCTCTTCTCCTTGTACGTGAGATCCTGTGGTATTTGACCATACCCCTGGGGCTTCTTTCAGTTCCCCCAATACCCTCAGGAGCCATTCTGGTGGTCACAAATGGCTGGCCTGAATCCGTTCCTATAGCTGAGTGCTATGCCTTTGTGTGGCTATAGCCCATCTTCCTTCTCCATTCATCCCTTGATGGGCACCAGGCAGGCTTCCAAATGTTGGATATCGGGAATAAGGCCAGGGCAAATAGAGGTGTGCACCGATCTCTCTGTATGAGTTTTTCCAAGTTCTTTGGATAAACACACCACAGAGGAATAGCTGGATCATATGGTCGATGTATTCTGAAATCTCTAAGGCAATTCCACACCGTTTTGTGTCGTGGCTGCACCTGTTTACACTCCCTCCAGCAGTGCAGGACGCTTCTCTTCTCTCCACCTCCTCTCCGAATCTTATTTCCTGTCTTCATCCTTATAGCCATTCTGACTGCCGTGAGCTGCTATCTCATTGCCTTTCAGATTTGCACTGACCAGAGACTTAATGATGATGAACATGTTTTCATACAGCCTGGTGACCATCTTTCTATCTTCCTGGGAGAAATCTCTGTTTCCAGCTTTTGCCCAGATTTTAATGGGGCTTGTTTTTTGTTTTTTTTTTTCTTGTGGAGCAGTATGAGTTTATTGGATCTTTTGGCTATTCACCCCTTCACCAATGTGTGGTTTGCAAACATCCTCTCCCAGTTGTTGTGCTGTCTTTCCATTGAATAAATGATTTCCTTGGCTATGCAAAAGCTTTTGTGTTTGATGTAGTCCCATTTGTTTCTTGTTTCCTTTATTACCCTTTCCCAGACAGATATGCTTCTTCCAAATATGAGGCTAAGAAAAATGACAAAGAGCACCCTATCTACGTTATCTTCCAGAAGTCTCATGGTTTCCAGTATTACATTCTAGACTTTAATCCATTTCGAGTTGATGTTTGTGCCTGGTGTAACACCATGGTCTACTCTCCTTGTCTTACATGAGACTCTGCACTCTTCCCAACACCATTCATTGTAGAGACTTTCCTTTCTCCACTGTCTCCTCTTGGCGCTGTGATCGAAAATGGGCTGTCCATATATGTGTCCCTATACCTCTGGGCTCTTGATTCGGTTCCATGGTTCTGTTTCTCTGTTTTGCATCCCAGCCTGCGCTGTTTCCATTTCAATTTCTTCGTCCTATATGTTGAAATCAGAAAGTGTGATACCTTGAGCTTTGTTCTTTTTCCTCAGGATTCCTTTGGCTATTCGGGGTCTTTTGTTGCTGGATGCAAACTTTAGGATGCTCCCTTCTATCTCTGTGAGAAATATTGCTGCCACTTTGACTGGCACTGCATGGAATCAAGAGATTTCTCTATGCGGTGTGGACATTTCAAGTGTGTTAATTCTTCCATTTCAAGAGCATGGAATATCCTTCCGCTTCCTTCTGTCTTCTCCCATTTCTTTCTGCAAAGGTTTGCTAGTTTTCTGTTTACAGAGCTTTCACCTGTTGGGGTGAGGTTATTCCTAGGTATCTTATTCTTCTTACTGGCATCCTTTTCCTTTTTTATTGAGGTTCAATTTTCCTATTCTTTGCAACTTTTAATTTGTTTCCTTTTGAAAGAGATTTATCACTGTGCTCACATCTGCTGGAAATGCTCCTGTATTTGCTGAGGAACAGTGGCTCTGTGTAATGTCGCTTCTCATCTGCCTCTACATTACCTCCCACTCGCGCCCAAGAATGGCTGTACCAGCGGTGAGGAGGTTTACCCCCAGGATTCTACCCTGCCAACTCCTGGCTGCCAACTCAGAGTGCGTGGACTTCCCCGATTCATTACTGACCAGCCCCCTTCATGTTCCCTCGGCAACCTGCATTTGAGTGGAATGTGACTTAAATAGGCTACTTCAGCCCAACTCTGGCACTGAGTAGACGTAGACAGTTTGTATTTTTGGTCAACTGCGATGTCAGAGAATTTGTCATAATTGTGTCTCTGCTCTCCTGGCAAGCTTCATGGACACAGGGTTTCATAGGACGTTTGGAGGAGTCTCATACCCACCCTTTCCAGGTAGCCCAGGTTTTACCTCGCTGCAGTTTTTTGGTTTGTGTCACTTTCTGACTTTCAAAAGTTCAAGCAGAGTCTGTCTAAAGTCTGACACCTTTCGTTGTGGATTATTCAGGTGTTATTTGTGTTTGCCTTCTTTTGAGCACGTTTTGTTTTTCCATAGGATAATCATCGTGGTCTTTTTCAGATTTCCCCCTTTGGTATGCTTGTCAGCCCGTTCTCCTTCATCCCAAGGTATCAATTTTCTATTGCTTTAACCACCCTATGTTCTATAGGCCTACGTGTGAGTGCTTTTCATTGTTGGATGTTGTCTTTGAATTTACTTTGGTCACTTGTTGCAATCTTTGTCATGCTAGCCTAAGTCAAAGTGAGCTTGAGAAAACGTGTTCATCTTGGTTGGTCTGACGTTCTGACATCTTAAACTCCAAATTCTAGTTTGTCATGTTAACCTTCTTCATGAACATAATGTACCCGAGACAAATTAGACAGATGTGATGAATTCCATTCCAGGTAACATACTTTTCTGTCTCATTCCTGGATTTGGTAAGTTTCGATCTAGACCCCTGATCCTTGAACGTTCCACTAGATTACTTCTAGATACTGGCTTACTGTATTTCTATAAGGTGTGTTATTTGTTTGATTTACAACCTCATGTTTATTTTTCTATAAAGATAATTGTAATGCTCTAATTTTCAGACAACCTCCTTTCACATGGTGTCAATACACCTCATCAGTAATCATTCTACTCCAAGAGATGGGGGAGAGTATTTCATTGGAGCCAAACTGAGCACACTAGCCTGGTAGGGCATCCCTCACAAAGCAATGAAGACCTCTGGAAAAGGGTGATTCTCAGCACACTTCTGGAGCCCTGCCAAACAATGCGACATACCTGGAGCATGACGGGGTTCTAGTCCTTCAAGGGTTCAAAGAGACGTATTGTGACAAATTAGCATGTACCCAGTGGGCCTCCGTAAAGCCAGAGCTATGGAAAGTGAGACTTCTCTTCAATGAGTGCTAGGGGCATAGGAAGGGAAGCATCGTCCCTTCTCTACAATGTCCTCAGGAGATCTGTCTTGATTTGGGATTATGATTAAGGCAGAAGTACAACATAGGTCTGATAAGACCCAAGTCCAACCTCTGTTTTCAAATCAAGTTGAAAGCTTCAATCAGCACGGCCTCCACATCTACTTGAGTAGATAACAATGTTCTCCACTCAGTGCTTGTCTCTCTGTTATTTATTGCTTCTCCACAATGACTTCTTTCTTATCCCTTTCATCAGCGGCAATTCTTACTCTTCAAGTTTCAGTGCTGGTTTCTGTTTTTAAATTCTTTTCAGGGTATCTCTCACTTGAGTATTGTAGCCTAGGAGAATCCTCAGACTATAAAGATGAGGCCATCTTGAGTGGCATGTTCACTGTGATGTCATAAACACCCTCAAACTTCTCAGTTGTCCCGGCGTCTTCCATGCACACAGTATTTCAGAGCCATCTGATACCAGTCTGATAGTTTTCCATTTCCTGGATTTCTTGTCTGTTTATAACTATCTTTGGACTTTTAAATGTCTATTACATTCTCTCTAGACACTGAATTCTTTACTTTAAGTTTATCCTTGGTTTTATCTGTCACATTTTGTGGATATGGCCAAATATGTAGACTTTCCCCAGAAAAAGTCCACGAGTCCCTCCCAAGTTGAACTTGCCCAGCAAATCCTCTGATGTTCAATGATCTTGTCATCCTGTGCAGTCCAACAATTCCACCTGTGCAAGTCACATCACTTCCTCCATTCTGTATTTGAGAAGTCTACCAGATGCGTCATAGATTGCAATATTTTCATGTTGTTTTCCTGGTGCATATGTATAAGGTATGCTCACAATTTCCACTTATGTATGATCTCTGCCCACACCATACCATGAAATCTATCTCTCCTGATGTTACTAATCTGATCAGCACCCGTGATGCGAATCCATGAGTCCCAGGCCACAGACTAGGAACGTGGGCTCTTACACACCAGAACACATGACTGGCCCTGAATTTTACTTTTGGGCCAATCTTTTGCCTGAACTTGGGAAGAAGCTGGCCTGCTGTGATTATTCGTGAAGGTAATGAGTAGTAACCTCACAGAAGGTAACATTTTCCCTTGGTTCATGAGTTTAGCATGGAACACGTTGTCTTTGTAGTATTCTTCTTAATTTATTTGCAACGGTCTAACTTTCTGTAGCATCATTAAGCATTTGGAGGAGATTCACAATCCTTGAAAGTTTATCTTCTCTAATCTCTTTCAGCCTCAAAAGCTTTATGCTGGAAACCTGCACAGCTTTTGGGAATTTTTCTTTCCCTCTGGGAACCACCAATCCAACGTGAAGGCTTTCATCAAAGCTAAAATGCTCCGTTTGGCCCCAATGAAATTCTCTCCCCCTGTCTCTTGTCATAGAAGAGTATTGATTATGTGGTTTGCCACCGTATGTGAGGAAGTTGGCTGAATATTAGAACATTACACTTATGTTTAACGAAATATAAACATGCCAGAGCTGAGGATGTAAACCAAAGAACTAGCAAACCCTACAGAAATAAAGTAAACAAGCATCTAGATGTAATCTACTGGCACAATGAAGGATCCGAAGTCAAGGTCTAGCCTACCCAAATTCAGAAGAAAAGACAAAAATATCTTACCTGGAGAGAGGAATTCATCAGATTTGTCTAATTTGTCTCGGAAACATTATGTCCATAAGGTGGTTGCCAGGACAAACTAAAATTTGGCGTTTCTGATCTCAAAATGTCAAACCAACCAAGATGACCTCGTGTTCTCAGTGCTCAGTTGGACCTAGGCTAGGATAGACAAGATTCCCTCAAGTGAACGATGGAAATTCAAAGACACAACCCAACAATCACGAAAGCACTCACATCGGCCTAGAGAACATATGGTGATTAAAGAAATACAAAATTCCTAAGTTGGAATGAAGGAGAACACACTGATGAGCATATCTATGGGAGACAGCTGTGAAAGACCATGAGGATTGATGTGGATTAAGGCTGCCCCCATTCGAAAGCCCAAGGTTAGCTGGTGAACATGCAGAACTATAGGACCCGTTGAATTTCTTTTGGTATGAATTAGAGGTGCCCCAGTGAGAGAAGCCCAGGTCATGCTCACCTACATGCCTATCTATGGGGCCAGTTTTGTATCTAGTGTTATATGACCACACAATATCCAGAACCCATCTGAACTGAAATCATTTAATGACTTTTTACATCATCTTTTCTTTTTCCAGGAAAAATAAGTCACGTAACCATGCCTGAGAAAATTAGTCCTTAACCTCAACTCCGGGCAGCAGCAGGAGCTGTGACTACCCATGGGTCCTTTCCCAATGCAGCAGCAGCAGCAGCTCTTCACTGCCCATGGGTCCTGTCCCCATGCCTGCAGCTCTTCACTGCCCATAGGTCCTGTCCCCATGCTATCCTGTACTATTCTCTAAATAAAAGAGCACCACTGCCAGACCTTGAGGGTCCAAGAAATCTTATTTTCAACTCTTGAGCTTGCCGACCCCACATCATATCTCGTGGCCCATATCGGGAACGCGCTTCATTGGTTTGTGAGCTCGAATTCTGGTAAGTGCCCTTTCCTTCCTTGTGCCTCTCTCTTTTTGGAGGATGGATCTAAATTCACTTCTCCATCAGGAACTGTCTTGAATAGCTGTATGAATTCATGTTTGCTGCCCACGGCTACTCTATGGTGCAAATCTGGCATTCAGCTTGAAGAGAATCAGTACCTTAAGCCTAAGAGTGATGTAGAATGAATTAATCCATTCCTTCCTGACCCTATCTCTAATACATAAATTTTACGTGGGAACGGGTCAGCCATTTAAGTCATTAGGATGGTTGGTAATCTCCAAGACTCTCGTGGAAGGTTTCTATCCCTAAAGCTGGATTGGGATACCTCCCATGCACTTGACCATCTGAACTGTGTGAATGTCCCAATCAGGACTTCAGTTCAGGGAAAGTACCAACGTCTAACCTTTGGCTGAGTATTGGAAACCCTTCTTTGGAGAATGGCTCCAACACGCAATTTGGTAGAATGACCCCAGCGTGGTGGAAGCTTCTTCACTATTTTTCTCCATCATGTTCTCTCTTAAACTTCTCCTTTTCTCTTGGGGACCACTCACCAGGCACCTATTACTTCCAGGCAGAATAGGAAAGATGTTCACCAGGCACCTGTTACTGCCAGGCATAGCAGTGAAGGTATCCAAGGGATGCAATTCTGGGGGACACCCCCATCACCCCTTGCTATAGGCACCCCACAGTAGGAACAACAGGTAGGATGCTTCCCTAGGTTCAGGGGGGATTTTCAAGGTAATGGACCTGTCTCTTTCATCTTTCTTAGAGTTACAATGACCAATTTCGTCTCCTTTTGAGCTTTTCAACCGGGAAACAAAGAAATCTTTCAACAGTCAAGTCCTCCAACACTGGGAGCCCCAACTTTGGCTTTCTGGGTCTGATCACCCCGGTGATGCCAAGTAGGGTGCCCCCTGTTGGCGGTTGACTCATTGAGTATTTTAGTCACCTACTGAATTGGCTATGAGGTTAGGAGACCTGTGATTTATTCTGTGAACTGTCATGCTAGGGTAGTGTGCCCCAGCATTGGAACTGTTGTCTGACTTTTATCATGATAACCCTCTGGGAATGGCCATGAGGGTGAGGTCTGGTGTCTTCTTTTAATTTCTTTGTTTTGCTCATCATGTCCTCTGTTGTCACCAAGTCGAGCTTAAGTTCAGGCTGGACTTGAGCAGAACCTGGACATTCTGTAAAATTGAAAAACTTGAATATATTTTGCAAGGGACTTAACTCTCAACCCGGCTACTGGGAGACCCGGCCTCCAGCATGTTCCAGGCCTTTGTAGGCACTGCACCCTTGTCCAGTTCACTGTCAGTCCGACCCTGGCTTTACTGCCATGGGGAATGACGTAAGCATCCCAAGAGACTCACCACTTAGGGTCATTCTAACTAATTAGAAACACTTTCAATTGTATGGGTATGCCCCAGAAACTTCATCTGGGAGAAACTTTGTGATGTATCTCTGTGCCTTTCTGGTGCAGTTGGACAGGTAGATCAACCTAGAATGTCCTTCAAGTTTCAGTCCAGTTTCTGAGAAATCAAGAGCAACTGTCCTTACGAAATCCTTGCAAGACTGGAAAGACAGCTCTAGAGGCAGTTCAGATTCCACCTACTTCCTTTATCATGAAAAGGATTCTCATTCCCCCTCTGAAGGATCTGCTATGTAGCCCATCACTCATTCTTAAGACTGAAAAAAAAAGAGGGGAAAGGATAAATGGTCATAAGTGCACCCTTGCAAAAAGTCTACCATCTCGAGGGTCTTCTCCATAAGTATTAGTAAAAAGGCTCAAAACAAAGTGTGGATTCATAACTGGTGAGCTCTATATTATTGTACCTGACTCACTGGAGTAGTTTTTAAAACAATGGTTGTACAGTCTCTGTCTATGTGTGTCTATGTGTACATTATATGTGTGATATTTTTACCCCTGGATGGTATGGCCCAAATTAAGATCTCTGTTTACTTGGCTTAAAGAAAGTGCTTACATAAATTCTAAATGTAGTAGAAATTAACTCAGTGCCTTTCAAAGTTAACGTGATGTGAATTAACCTTTGGTAAATGAAAGCTTGTTAAAGTTTGTTGGTTTGATTTAAAATTATCTTGTTGTCAGAGTTGTCGGTATTTGCATAGGATGCAGGCATTCAGCCTGGGTTATCTAGTCATATAAGTTCACTTTCTTAAATTTGTCAGTAAAATAATAGCTTTAAATGATGACCAGTTTTGTCTAATTCCTCATGAGGTTTCCATAGGTAATCTGAACATGGTTGTTGGAAACAAATGGTTTAAATACATAATACTCATAAAGGTGAGTACAATAACTTTTATGGTCAGTATACTTGTTGAAACAAAACAGCTTCAAAATTTTTCTGTTTAACAATCTTGACTTTTGAAAAGTTAAGTTAAATGATAAAAAGATGAATATGCGGGTCGTTTTTGGATAGGATGAAACACTGAACCATTATTAATAAACATATCTAAGTTATCTACTTTGGGCTTCTTCTTGAAGAGGCTAAAAGCGTGTGGGTGTATCAAAAAGCATGCCTTGTGTTTTATTGTAAAGCAGCATGTTTCTAAATTTATGAAGTGTTTAGACTGCTGGTGTAAAAGACAATTCATAATTGCTTACTTTTTAGTGTTTAGTAGATCTGTTAAGCCTTAAAAGTTCTAATTAACTTATGGAATTAAAGCTACAGGAAATTAATAAGGAAAAGAGCTCTGTATTCAAGGAAGTTAAAATGTATGCTTTCAGTAAAAAAGGTATAAAGAATGGAAATATTTTTGTTTGATGGGTGAAAAAAGGTAAATTTATCCTAATGTACTAGAAAGGAAAAAAGAAAGAGTTGTTGACACATTCTGAAAATGAAAAAGAAAGTTGTAGAAGGCTTGTGAAGTAGAAATTCTGAAAAGAGTTTTATGCCTACTCAAGTAGACTAAAGTAAGTTCAATTAAGTGAATGAGTTTGAATGTTCAAAATAAGTAGGTGCAGAAATTGAAATTTGGTTTTCTCTAAAAGGATACTTTTTCTTGAACTTTGGATCTGCTCTTGATAAAGACGTTATAAAAGCTGTTCCTTTGAGTAAGTCTACCGAAGAGAGAAATGTGTTTTGTGGAAACAATGACTGAGGTCACTCTTAAGATTTTTGACTCTTTCTGTCATCACTTTGAATAGATACCTGAGCATTGTTTCACAGTGAGTGTTGTTTCCTATTTGAACAAGCATTTTAAAACTTTGGCTATGTTTTGACAAGCTTCTCCCTTTGACTGGAATGTCTTATTTGAAACATACAGGGTCAGATATAACAAGACAGCATTTGAGGAACAAAGATTGGACTTTCTGGAATATGGCCACTCGGAAACACAGGCCTGGTACCTTGTTTACAGAGATTCTGGCAATCTTACCCGTTAAGTAAGGAAGCGTGCTTCTCTGGCAGGTGCAAGTAACCTCCGAATACTTTGGGGGACCTGAAAGAGAACTCCACTCAAATCTGTAAGTACTGCAGGCAAAATCTGATGGCAAATCCTTCGCTTGGCTTTTCTGGCCTCTAGAGTCTTTCACAGTACAATCTGTGATTCCTCATAAAAATTTCCAGCAAAGCATACTTAAAAAAGGCTGTATAAACAATTGCTATTCTTGTAGCTGTTATGTAAATAATTGGAGCAAGTTGTATTGAAACTACACTTTACTTGCAAACCTGTTAATCCTGATTTGGCTATCTTTTGTAAAAATGAGGGTGATTTAAGAGAGAAAATATTATGTTTCTGTAGAAGCTATAGTAGGCATTCATGGATATTAGATTCTAGCTCTTTTCATCCACAAGATTCATCTATTACTAATCGTAATTTCTCCTTGTGCTCATCTATGTCTGACACGTGCGAGTTTCCTGGCCACAATCAAACATTTTCCTTTAAAACTACTCCCCAAATACTAACTAGATTTGCCTTGTCGCAGGTGGATCCGAAACAACAAGTTCCAAAGGGAAAGTCCCCAACTTATGGATACACACAGGATGGACCATATGAAATTTGGGATGAATGTATTTGGTTCACTCCTACTAGTGGTCAACTCACTAAAAGGTCACTCTCTGTTGGGAACAAACCAATCACACTTGTGATACATGGCCTAATAACAGCCGACCTATGGGAAAAATTCGCTGTTATATGTGTTCTCATATCATAGTCTTAAAAAAGTACTGATTGGTTTGGGACTGACTGGGATAGACAGCCCAGCACGCTTTGGTTAGTCTCTAACGGTGCTCAGTGGCTATGCGGCTCCAATTTATGGCCTTTGCTGCCACCTAAGTGGATTGCACGATGCACACTAGGCTTTAGCTGGATGCAGGGTAGAACTACATTTACTACATCTCCTCCTGCTATCCTACCCAACCTGTAGCAGCGCTGAACCAGGTCTGTCTTCCACTGGTATGAACATCTTTCCGCAATTTTCCTTCCCTAATTAGGAATCGAAAGTGTCGTCTTGCACATAGAAGTCCTAAACAAATTTATTATGAAGGCATTAAATGATGCACAACATAGCATTTCGCTGCTCAATTTAGAAGTATCCCAAATGTGTAAGGCAGTCCTCCAAATCCAAATGGCACTGGATGTCTTGACAGCAACACAAGAGGGCACCTATGCCATTAAAAAACTGAATGTTGTGTCTATATTCCTGACTACCGTCAAAATATTTCTGGCTTTGTATCCCAACCACCAAATTAAATCCATGTCTTATCAACCCTAACTCTAAACGATTGGTTGAACTCCAAGTCAGGACCAGGTTTCTGCACTACTTCCATACGTTATACATTGGGTTAAACATACTGCTAGTATTTCTTATTATAGTTTGTTGTCTGTTTCATTGTCTGTCTTCCGCATGTGAAAAAAGTTTCACCTCTTGGACCACCTCTCGTCAAATGATTCTCCCGTCTCCAGAGGCTCTGTATACCTTGTCAGCCTTGAACTCCACAGGTGAAGGCTTCCAGTCCACTGAACTTCCTACCTGTACCTATGACCCCATTTAGGGACAGCTCTGCACCCTTGTACAGCCATAAGTGGTTACAGAAGACTGACCATCGTCCATATCCCCAAACCTCTCCAGTCCAAATGGGTTCAGGGGGTGTTTATGATATGGATTAAGGCTGCCCCAGCTAGGGAGGCCCAAGGTGATCTGGCCTACATGACAAAGTATATGAGCAGGTAGAATAGGGCTGACTCAGGGTGAGAAGCTCAGCTCATCCTCACCTACATGCTGATCTACAGGGCCAGATCCGTATCTAAAGTTAAATGACTGCACAATAACCAGACCCCGTCTGCACTGAAATCATTTAAAGACATTTTACCACATCATTTCTTTTTCCAGTAAAAATAAATCATGTACCCATGACTTATAAAACTAGCCCTACCCCTCATCTCAGGGCAGCAGCAGGAGCTTTGAGTGCTCATGGGTCCCATCCCCAAGGAGCAGCAGCAACTCTTCACTACCCATGGGTCCTGTCCCCATGCTATCCCATACTATTCTCTAAATAAAAGAGCACCAGTGCCAGACCTTCAATGTCCGAGAAATCTTTCATTCGAGTCTTCAGCTCGCTGAGCCTATATCAACAATTATAACATGGAAAACAAAAAACCGTCCGAGAAAATGGAAGGCACACAGAAATCACACCTGAATAATCCACAATGAAAGATGTCCGTTTTAGACATTCCCTGAACGTTCGAAAGACAGAGAAAGTCACAAACCCAAAAACTGTAGCAAGTGTCAAACCTAGGCTAACTGGTCAGGGTGAGTTATGAGACTGTTAAAATCTGGCTCTGAAAACCTGTGTCGATGAAGTTTGCCGTGATAGCAGAAACACAATTCTGAGAAATCCTCTGACATCACAGTGGAGAAGAAAAACAAACTGGCCTCATCTACACAGTGCAAGATTTGTCCCAAATAGCATATTCAACTCACATTCCACATCAAATGCAGGTTTCCAATGGAACATGACAGGTGCTGGTCAGTGGTGCAGTGGTGAAGTCCACAAATTCTGCGTCAGCACCCAGGGCAGACCATGCAGAATCCTGGAGGTGAACCTCCTCACCGATGGTCCAGATATTCTGGGGCAGGCGTCCAAGGTAGTGTAGAGGCAGACGGGAAGCAATGTCAGACAGCATTATTCTTGCCCAGCTAATACAGCAGCATCACCACCAGATGTGAGCACAGCCATAAACATCTGCCAAAACAAAAGCAATGAAAAGTTTCAAAGAATAGAAAAACTGAACCTCTGGAAAAAAAACATGCAAGTAAGAAGAATAAGATTTCTAGGTATAAGCTTAGACAAAAAACTGCAAGCTATGGAAACCAAAAACTAGCAAAGCTTTATTGAAAGAAATTCCAGAAAACACAAGGAAACAGAAGGGTATTCTGTGCTCTAGGAATGTAAGATCTGAAACACCTGAAACGTCCGCAATGGATAAAGCAATCTATGGGTTGCATGAAATCCCAGTCAAATTTGCAGCAGTCTTTCCCAGAGAAATAGAAGAGAAAATCCTAAAGTCTCTATCCAGCAACAAGGGACCCTGAATACCCAAAGGAATTCTGAGGAGAACGAACAAAGTAGGACGTATCACACTTTGATTTCAACATGTAGGATGAAGCGCTTGGTACCGAACCAGCACAGCCTGGTCTCCAAAACAGGCACAAACCCCAATGGAACAGAATGAAGAACACAAGGGTCAACTCACACATATATGGACAGCACATTTGCAATGAGGAAGGCAAGAGGAGACAGTGGAGAAAGGAGAGTCTCTAAAATAAATGGTGCTGGGTAGACTGCACAGCCACATGCAACACAATAAGAGTAGATCATGATGTTACACCAGGCACACACACCACCTCGAAATGGATTAAAGCCTTCAACAGAAGTCTTGAAACAGTGAAACTTCTAGGAGAAAACACAGGCAGCTTGCTCTTTGCCATCTGGGGTAGCCGCCTATTTGGAAGAAGCATGTGTGACTGGGAAAGGGCAACAAAGAAAAGAAGAAAGAAGCAGGCCTCCATCCAACGTAGAAGCTTCTGTCCAGCCGGGGAAACCATCCACTCAATGCAAAGACAGCACAACAACAGGGAGAGGATGTTTCAAACCACACATCTGAGAAGGGCTGAATAGCCAAAAGACGCAATGACCACACACGTCTCCACAAGAGAAAAAACAACAAGCCCATTAAAACCTGGGCAGAAGATGGAAACAGAGATTTACCCCAAGAAGACAGAAAGGTGGCCAACAGCTGTATGAACACATGTTCAACACCATTAAGTATAAGGCCCACGCAAATCCTCACGGCAATGAGATGACAGCTCCCTGTGTTCTGAATGGCTATAATTAACAAAACAGGAAACAACAAGTGTCAGAGAGAAGGTGGAGAGAAGGGAAGAGTCCTGCACCTCTGGTGGGAGTGCAAACCGGTGAGGGCACTAGGCATAGCCATGTGAAATTGCCTCAGAAATTTCCAAATCCATCTACCATATGATCCAGCTATTCCTCTCCAGCGTGTTTATCCAAAGAAATGCGAAAGACTAATGCACACAGATCCGTGCCCCACTGTGTTCACCACAGCCTTACTCCCGATATCCAAGACTTGGAAGCCGCCCTGGTGCCCATCAAAGGACCAATGGAGAAGGAAGTTGGGCTATATCCACACAAAGGCAAAACACTCAGCTGTAAGAAACAGTGCAGTCCAGCGATTTGTGATAGCAGAATCACTCCTGAGGGTGGGAGGGGACCTGAAACAAGCCAAAGGGAGAAATCAAATACCATCGCATCTCACTTACAAGCAGAAGATTAAAATAAGGACCAACAAACAGGTAGAACGTGATATGGGATTGGTGGTTCCCAGAGGGAACGGGTGGCAGTGGACGGTGGGAGAAAGAGTTGATTAGGCACAAGTGTGGGGTGTGGGCATGTAATTAGGCTTACTGTGGGGAAGAAGATGTAGCATACACAGAAGTCTAAATCTATGAGGATGTACATCTGAAAGCTATAGGATTTTCTAATGCTAGGTTATGGAAATCAATTCCCCTAAAATCAAAACTCCATAAAGGCAAGCAGGTTTAAGGGATAAAGTTTGCAGGCTGAAAGAGTTTAGAGATTATGAACATCAAAGGATTGACAATCACCTCGAAATGCTTAATGATGCAACATAAAGGTAGACCATTGCAAAGAGATGAAGAGGAACACTACCAACAGAACATGACCCGTGCTAAACTCCTGAGCCAACTGAAAATGGTGCTGTCCACGATGTTACTGCTAATTACCTTTACGAATAATCAATGCAGACCAACATCTTCCCAAGTTCAAGCCAAAGGTTGGTCCAAATGTCCAATTCAGGGCCAGCCCTCTGGTGTAGTGGGTAAGTGTCCATGTTCCACTTGGGCGGCCTGAGACTGGCAGGCTGGCATCGCAGGTGCAGATCCGATTAGGAGCATTAGGAAATATAGATTTCAAGGTATGGTGCCGACTGAGATCATGAAGAAGTAGAAATTGTGAGGATACCTTATGAATACACACCAGGAAACGAACCATGAGAATATTACAATCTATGAACACATCAGGTACACTTCCCCAAATGACGAAGGAAGGAAAACATCTGACCTGCCAAGGTGGAAACACCAGACTGCTATGAGTTAACATGATCATTGCTCATCAGAGGATTGCTTGGGTAACTTCAGCTTTGCAGGGACTCCAGGACTTTCTGTGGGGAAAGTCCACACATTTGGCCACATCCACAGGAGATAAGAGATAAATCCCAGGACTATCTTAAAGGAAAGAAACCACTGTCTAGAAGGAATGTAGTAGAACTTTCAAGGTTTGAGGATAAAGTTAGAAACCGACAAGAAGTCCAGAAAAAGGAAAACTATCGCACCTGGAAAGGGGGAGTCGTCAGACTGGTATGAGATGGCTCTGAAACACTGTGTGCATGGAGGTTGTCAGGACAACTTAGAATTCTGAGCGTGTTTATGACATCACGGTGACCATGTCACCAAAGTTGGCCATAGGTTTCCATCTGTAGGATTGGCCTGGGCTAGGATATTCAAGTGAGAGGTACACAGAAACAGCTTTTCCAAACACAAACCAGGCACAGAAACTTGAAGACATCAAAGAGACGCTAATTCAAGGGATGAGAAAGGAATCATTGGGAAGAAGAGACAATAGAGGGTCAAGTACTCAGAGGGCAACATTGTCATCTACGGAAGTCTGGGGAGGCCATGCTGATTCAAGCTGGAAATGTGTTCTGAAAAACGAGGCCGGACCCAGGTCTTATCAGACCTACGTTGTCCTTCTGCCTTACACATAATACAAAGTGAAGAATGATCAATTGAGGACATTGAAGAGAAGAATCGAGGCCTCCTTTCCTAGGCCCATAGCATTCTTGAAGAGAATTCTCACTTTCCACAGCTCTCAAGTCACGGGGGCCCACTGGGTAATGCCAATATGTCACAAGAGAGCTCATTGATGCCTTGAAGGAATGGACCCCTGCCATGCTTGGGTATGTCTCTTGGTTTGGAAGGGCTCTAGAAGTGTGCTGAAAAGTACCCTTTTGCAGAGGGCTTCCATCCTTTGTGAAGGCTGACCTCCCAGGTTACAGGGCTCAGTGGGATCAGTGAGATTCTCTCCCCATATCTCTTACAGTAGAAGGAGTATTGATTATGTGTTTCGAAACCACATGTAGAAAGGATGGCAGAAAATTAGAACATTACCATTATACTTAAAGAAAAATAAACATGCCACAGCTGAGGATGTAAATCAAACAAATAACAAACCCTGTGGAAATAAAGTAAGCCAGTATCTAGACGTAATCTAGTGGAAAGTTCAAGGATCGCTGGTCAAGCACGAAACTTGCCAAATCCAGAAAAGGGACAGAAGGTCTCTCACCTGCAGAGAGGAATTCATCAGATTCATCTAATTTGTGTTGGAACCATTGGGCCCATGAAAGTGGTTGCCACGATAACCTCGAACCTGGAGTTTATCATCTCACAATGTCAAACGAACAAAGATGACCTCGTGTAGTCAGTGCTCAGTTGGATCTAGGCTAGGATAGCAAAGATTCCCTCAAGTGAACGATGAAAATTCCAGGACAACACCCAACAATGATGAAAGGACTCACTCCTTGGCCTACAGAACATATGGTGATTAAAGAAATACAAAATTCCTAAAGTGGAGTGAAGGAGAACGCACTGATAAGCATGTCAAAGGACAAGCTCATAAAGAACATGACGATTAGACCATGGAAAAGCAAACAGGGTCCCATAAAATGGAAGGCCAACAGAAATCACACCTCAATAATCCACAGTGAAAGATGTCAGTCTTTAGACAGACGCTGCTTGAATGATTGAAAGTCCGGGAAAGTCACAACCCCAAAAACTGCAGGGAAGGTCTAACCTGGCGTAACTGGGAAGGGTGAGTTATGAGACTGCTCCATGCATGCTCTGAAACCCTGTGTCCACCAAGCTAGACTGGACAGAGGAGACACGATTCTGAAAATTCCTCCAACATCACAGTGGGCCAGAGAAAAAACCTGGCCTCATCTACACAGGGCCAAAGTTGGGTTCAAGTAGCATATTCAGGTCACATTCCACTCAACTGCAGGTTGCCAATGCAGCATGAAAGGGTCCAGCCAGTGGGCCAGCGGTGAAGTCCACGTGTTCTGGGTCGGCAGGCCAGGGTCGGCCGCGTGGAATCCTGGGGGTGAGCCTCCTCAACGCTCGTCCAGCCATTCTGGGACAGGCGTGCGAGCTAGTGTAGAGGCAGAGGGGAAGCGATGTTAGACAGCGCCACTCTTCCTCAGCAAAGAGAACAGATGGCTAGCGGATTTGAGCACAGACATAAACTTCTGCCAAACAAAACCAATTAAAAGTTGCAAAGAATAGAAAAGCTGAACCTCAAAAAAAACCCATGCCAGTGAGAAGAAAATGATACCTGCGAATAACCTTGGACAAACAGGAGAAAGCGATCGAAACCAAAAACTAGCAAAGTTTTGGGGAAAGAAATTCCACAAGACACAAGGAAACGCAAGGCTATTCCGTGCCCTTCGAATGCAACAACGGACACACTTGAAACGTCCATACGGAATAAAGCTCAAATAAAAATGGGAAGCAATTGGATATATTGGACTATATGAGGAAGCCATTTGGTGTAAACCTAATTCGGCCTGATTTTGTTTTTTCCAAAAGGGCCTGACTATGGCTATTTAGCACGCATTGCATATCTGCTTAGACATTTCCTATGGCCCTTGAGATAAAGGTGCAAATTCCCCCCACATTAGCATTTCTTTAGGGATAAGCATTTCTCCCTAGGCTAGGAACTGATTGCTGCACTCACCCTTGACCACCCAGCTCACCTGTGACCAGTCAGCTGGAGACAACAGACTGCCACCCTACTGTGTTCCTTGAGACAGAAGACCTACCTGCTATTTCCATCAATCGCTGTGCCAACAGAGCAGTCTCACGACTATTGTAAATGGGACATTTCAATCCTATGTGAAACATCCTCTATGAGGGGAATACAACCAGTCTGTGCACCCCCACTTCTCTGATGCTCTTTCTTCCTTTGGGTAGAAAGGCCCTGGGTTATAATCCTCAGATTGAAGCTCAGAATAAACTCCCCCAAATTTTCATTTACAGATTGGTTACAGATTACTTTTGTCAACAAAGCCATGTCTGGATTCCGTGCAGTCCCAGTCAAAGTTGCAGCAATCTTTCCCACAGAAATAGAAGAGAGAATCCTAAAGTTTCTATCCAGCAACTAAGGACACTGAATAGCAAAAGGAATCCTGGGGAAAACGAACAAAGCAGCAATTATCACACTTTCTTACTGCCACATATAGGACGAAGAGCTAGGTACCAAAACAGCACAGCCTGGCCTGCAAAGGAGGCACACAGATGCATGGAACAGAATCGAGAGCCCAGAAATCAACTCACACACCTATGGACAGCCCATTTTCGACCAGGGAGCCAAGAGGAGAAAGCGGAGAAAAGAGACTCTAGACAGGAAATGGTGCTGGAAAGACTGCACAGCCAGATGTAACACAATGAGAGTAGACCGTGATGTTACACCAGGCACACACACCACCTCGAAATGGATTAAAGCCTTGAATGGAAGACTTGAAACCGTGACACTTCGAGGAGAAAACGCAGGCAGCTTGCTCTTTGCCATCTGGCTTGGCCGCCTATTTGGAAGAAGCATGTGTGACTGGGCAAGGGCAACAAAGGAAACAAGAAACAAGCGGGACTCCATCCAATGCAGAAGCTTCTGCCCAGCCAATGACACCATCGACTCAGTGCAAAGACGTCACAACAACTGCGACAGCAGGTTTGCAAACCACACATCGGAGAAGGGGTGAATAGCCAAAAGATCCAATGAAGTCATATGTCTCCACAGGAGAAAAGTCAACGAGTCAAAAAAATCCTGGGCAAAAGATGGAAACAGACAGCTCTCCCAGGAAGATAGAAAGATGGACAACAGGCTGTATGAAAAGATGCTCATCATCATTAAGTCTCTGCTCAATGCAAATACGAACGGCACTGAGATAGAAGCTCACAGTGGTCAGAATGGCTATAAGGATGAAGACAGGAACCAACAAGTTTCAGAGAGGAGGTGGAGACAAGGCAAGCCTCCTGCACTGCTGCTGGGAGTGTAAACCGGTGCAGCCACTGCGCGAAGTGGTGTGGAATTGCCTCAGAATTTTCAGAATCCATCTACCACATGATCCAGGTACTCCTCTGTGGCATATATATCCAAAGAACTTGGAAAGGCTAATGCACAGAGATCCGTGCACTGCTGTGCTCACCACAGCCTTACTCCCGATATCGAAGACAGGGAAGCCTCCCTGGTGCCCATCAAGGGACAAGAAAGATGGGCTATAGCCACACAACGGCATAGCACTCAGCTGCAGGAACAGATGCCTTCCAGCCATTTGTGACCAACAGAATGGCTCCTGAGGGATTTAGGGGCATGGAAACAAGCCCCAGAGGGAAGGTCAAATACCATAGGGTCTCACTTACAAGGAGAAGAGGAAAAAAAGGACCAAGAAACAGGTAGCACGTGACATGGGATTTCTGGTTCCCAGAGGGAAAGGTGGCGGGGCCCAGAGGGAGAAATAGTTGATTTGACACAAGTGTGTGGTGAGGGCCTGTAATTAGGCTTACGGTGGTGAAGATGATGTAACGTACACAGAAGTCTAAATCTATGAGGATGTAGGTCTGAAACGTATAGGATGTTATAATGCTGGGTTATGGCAAACAATTCACGTAAAATCAAAACTCCCAAAAGACGTTAAGGTTCACGGCTTAAAGCTTTGGAGTCTGTAAGAAATTAGAGAAGATGAACTTCGAAGGATTGGTAATCACCTCAAAATGCTTAAGGACGCTACAGAAAGGTAGACCATCGCAAGGAGACGAAGAGGAACACTACCAAGAGAACGTGTTCCATGCTAAACTCATGAACCAGTGGAAAATGCTACCGTCCATGATGTTACTAACTGCCTTCACGAATGATCGAAGCAGGCCAACATCTTCCCAAGAACAGGCCAAATGTTTGTCCAAAAGCCTAATTCAGGGTCGGCCCTGTAGTGTAGCAGGTAAGTGCCCAAGTTCTGATTGGGCGGCCCGGGCTTCACCTGCTATCATCAGGGTTGCAGATCAGATTACTAGCATTAGGAAATACAGATTTCACAGTATGGTGGGCACAGAGATCATAAAGAAGTAGAAATTCTGAGGAGACATTTTCAATACACACCGGAAAATGAAGGCTGAGAATATTACAACCTATGAATGCATAAGGTACAATTTCCCAAATGATGAAGGAAGGAAAACATGTGACCTGCCCAGGTGGAATTGTCAGACTCCTAGGAGATGACACGCTGATTGCACACCAGAGAATTGCCTGGGTAAATTCAACTTGGGAGGAGCTCCAGGAATTTCTCTGGGGAAGGTCCATCCGTTTGACCACATCCACAAAAGATAAGGGAGAAAACCGGGGATACACTTCATGGAAAGAAACCCGTGTCTAGAGGGAATGTTGTAGACCTTTCAAAGTTCGAGGAGAAAGTTAGGAACCGACAAGAAATCCAGAACTGGGAAAACTATCCTACTTGGAAAACGGGAGTAGTCAGACTGGTATGAGATGGCTGTGAAACACTGAGTGCATGGAGGTTGTCACTACAACTTAGAATTCTGAGGGTGTTTATGATATCACGGTGAACATGTCACCCAAGATGGCCACATGTTTACAGTCCAAGGATTGGCCTAGGCTAGGAGAATCAAGTGATAGATACCCAGAAACAGCTTTTCCAGACAGAAACCGGGCACAGAAACTTGAAGAGACCAAAGAGACGCTGATCCAAGGCATGAGAAAGGAATCATTGTGATGATACCTCATGCTTTCTTCGTTTTCTTCCATTCCAAGAGCACTGAATTCCCTTCCGTTTCCTTGTGTCCTCTGGAATTTCTTTCCCAAAGGTTTGCTATTTCTCGGTTTACATAGCTTTCAGCTGTTTTGTGCAGGTTATTCCTAGATTACTTGTTTTTCTTTCTAGCATGCTTTTTCTCCTTTCTCTGCTGTCTCCTCTTGGCTCCCTGGTCGAAAATGGGCTGTCCATATGTGTGTCAGTTGACCTCTGGGCTGTCGATTCTGTTCCATGGGTCTGTGTGCCTCTTTTGGGCTCCAGGCTGTGCTGTTTCCATACCTAGCACTTCGTCCTATATCTGGAAATCAGAATGTGTGATGCCTGCTGCTTTGTCCGTTTTCCTCAGTACTCCTTTGGCTATTCAGTGTCTTTTGTTGCGGGATAGAAACTCTAGGTTTCTCTCTTCCATTTCTGTGGGAAATAGTGCTGCGACTTTGACTGGGACTGCATGGAATCCAGAGATGGCTTTATGTGGTATGGACGCTTCAAGTGTGTTAGTTCTTCCTTTCGAAGAACACGGAATAGCCTTCCGTCTCCTTGTGTCTTCTGGAGTTTCTTCCCCAGAATCTTTGCTGGATTTCGGTTTCCATAGCTTTCTCCTGTTTGGCCAAGGTTATTGCTAGATATCTTTTACTTCTTAGTGGCATGCTTTCTTTTTTGAGGTTCAATTTTTCAATTCTTTGCAACTTTCAATTGGGTTTGTTTTGACAGAAGTTTACGGCTGCGCTCACATCTGCGGGCCATGCTGCTGTATTTGCTGTGGAAGTGTGGAGCTGTCTAATGTCGCTTCCCATCTACCTCTACACTACCTCACACATCTGCCCCAGAATGGCTGGACGAGCCGTGAGGATGTTCACCCGCAGGATTCCATGTGGCTGAAGCAGGGCTCCCAAACCAGAATGCGCGGACTTCACCACTTCCCCACTGGCCAGCCCCTTTTGTGTTCCATTGGCAACCTGCAGTTGAGTGGGATGTGACTTGAATATGCTACTTGAGCCCACCTCTGGCCCTGTGTAGATGAGGCCAGCTTCTTTTTCTGGCCCTCTGTGATGTTGGAGGATTTGTCAGAATCGTGTGTCTGCTGTCCTGTCTAGCTTCATGGATGCAGGCTTTCAGAGCCCGCGTGGAGCAGTCCCATAACTCACCCTTCCAGTTAGTCCAGGTTTGACCTTCGCTGCAGTTTTTGGCTTTGTGACTTTCTCGGACTTTCAAACGTCCAGTCAGAGTCTGTCTAATGACTGAAGTCTTTCACTGTGGATTATTCAGATGTGATTTCTATTGGCCTTCCATTTTCAGGGATTTTTTCTCTTTTCCAAAGTCTAATCGTTACGGTCTTTCTGACCTATCTCTCTTCGATATGCTTATCAGTCCGTTCTCCTTCATTGCAAGCTATGACTTTTGTATTTCTGTAATCACCATATGTTCTGTATGCCGAGGTCTGAGTCTTTAGGTGATTGTTGCGTGTTGTCTTGGAATTTCCATCGGTCACCTGTAGGAAACTGTTATCCTGGCCGAGGTGACACTGAGCCCTGAGAACACGTGGTCGTCTTGGTTGCTTTGACATTCTGAGATCAGAAACTCCAGATTCGAGGTTGTGCTGGCAACCGCCTTCACGGACATTATGTTTCCGAGACATATGAGAGAAATCTGATGAACTCCGCTCCAGGTAAGATACTTTTCTGTCTCATTTCTGGATTTGGGAAGTTTCGAACTTTACTCCCGATCCTTGAGCGTTCCAGTAGATTACGTCTAGATACTGGCTTACTATATTTCTATAGAGTGTTTTACTTGTTCGATTTACATCCTCAGCTCTGGCATGTTTATTTTTCTATAAACATAATTGTAATGTTCTAATTTTGAGCCAACCTCCTTACATATGCTGTCAATACACGATATTAATAATCATTCTACTTCAAGAGATATGGGGAGAGAATTTCATTGTAGCCAAACCAAGCATACTAGCCTGGTAGGGCAGCCCTCACAAAGCAATGAAGCCGTCTGGAATAGGGTGCTTCCTAGCACAATTCTGGAGCCCTGTCAAACAATGGGACATACACAAAGCATGACGGGGGTCCATTCCTTCAAGGGTTCAAAGAGATAACTTGTGACACATTAGCATGTACCCAATGGGCCTCTGTAATGCCAGAGCCATGGAAAGTGAGACTTCTCTTCAATGAATGCTAGGGGCATAGGAAAGGAAGCATCAATCATTGTCTACAGTGTCCTCAGGAGATCATTCTTAATTTTGGATTATGATTAAGGCAGAAGGACAATGTAGGTCTGATAAGCCCCAAGTCCAGCCTCTGGTTTCAAATCAAGTTTCAAGCTTGCATCAGCATGGCCTCCCCATACACTTGAGTAGATTACAATGTTCTCCACTCAGCGCTTGTCCCCCTATTATTGCTTCCTCACAATGACTTCTTTCTTACCCCTTTAATCAGCGTGTATTCTCTCTCTTCAAGTTTCAGTGCCTGGTTTCTGTTTTTAAATTCTCTTCTGGGTATCTCTAACTTGAGTATCGTAGCCTAGGACAATCCTCAGACTATAACCATGAGGCCATCTTGGGTGACATGTTCACTGTGATGTCATAAACTCCCTCAAACTTCTAAGTTGTCCCAGCATCTTCTATGCACATGACTACTCTCCCTTTCCAGCTTGAATAGTTTTCCATTTCCTGGATTTCTTGTGGGTTTCTAACTTTACCCTTGAACTTTTAAATGTCTACTACATTCTCTCTAGACATGGTTTCTTTACTTTAAGTTTATCCTGGGTTTTATCTGTTACATTTTGTGAATATGGCCGAATGTGTAGACTTTCCCCAGTGAAAGTCCTGGAGTCCATCCAGAGTTGAAGTTGCCCACTCAAGCCTCTGATGTGCAATGATCGTGTCATCTCATGCAGTCCGCCAATTCTACCTATGCAGGTCACATCACTTCCTTCAGTCTGTATTTAGGGAAGTGTACCAGATGTGTCATAGATTGCAATAATTTCATGTTTTTTTCCTATTGCCTATCTCTAGCCTATGCTCACAATTTCGACTTCTTTGTGATCTCTGTACACACCATACCATGAAATCTATCTTTCCCAACGTTACTAATCTGATCAGCACCAGTGATGCGAATCCATGAATCCCAGGCCACCCAATAGGAATGTGGGCACTTACACTCCTGAACACATGGCTGGCCCTGAATTTTACTTGTGGACCCATATTTTTCCTGAACTTGGGAAGAAGATGGCCTGCTGTGATTATTCGTGAATGTAATTACTCGTAACATCATAGACGGTAACATTTTCCCTTGGTTCATCTGTTTAGCACGGAACACATTCTCTTCATAGTATTCCCCATAATCTATTTGCAATGGTCTACTTTCTGTAACATCATTAAGCATTTGGAGGAGATTCACAGTCCTTGGAAGTTCAACTTCTCTAATCTCTTTCACCCTGAAATCCTTTATGCCCCAAATCAGCAGGCCATTTTAGATTTTTTCATTCCCTCTGGGAATCACCAATCCAAAGTGAAGACTGACATCCAAAGCTAGAATGCTCAGTTTGGCACCAGCGAAATTCTCTCCCATCTCTGGCCGTAGAAGATTATTGACTATGAGTTTTGACAGCATATGTGAGAAAGTTGGCTGAAAATTAGAACATTACACTTATATTTAATGAAAAATAAACATGCCAGAGCTTAGGGTGTAAATCAAACAACTTACAAACCCTACAGAAATAAAGTAAAGCAGTATCTAGACGTAATCTACTAGGAGGACCATGGATCCAGGGTCAAGTTCCAGCCTTCCCAAATTTAGAAAAGAGACAAAAATATCTTACCTGGAGACAGGAATTCATCAGATTTCTCTAATTTGTCTCAGAAACAGTATGTCAATAAGGTGGTTTCCTGGACAACCTAGAATTTGAAGTTTCTGATCTCAGAATGTCAAATCAACCAAGGTGACCTCGTGTTCTCAGTTCTCAGTTGGACCTAGGCTAGGATAGCAAAGATTCCTTCAATTGAACGATGGAAATTCAAAGGCAATGCCAAACAATCATGAAAACACTCACACATCAGCCTAGAGAACATATGGTGATTAAAGAATCACAAAATTCATAACTTTGAATGAAGGAGAATGGACTGATAAGCGTATCTATGGGAGATAGCTGAGAAAGACAATGACGATTGATGTGGATTAAGGCTGCCCCAGCTCGAAAAGCCCAAGGTTACCTGGCCTACATGTCAAAGCATATGACCCGGTGAAGTTTTTTTGGTATGAATTAGAGGTGCCCCAGTGAGAGAAGCCCAGGCGATGCTCACCTACATGCCTATCTATATGGTCAAATTCCTATCTAATGTTATACGACCACACAATAACCAGACTCCATTCTGTACTGAAGTCATTTAATGGCATTTTACATCATCTTTTCTTTTTCCAGTAAAAATGTCACGTACCCATGCCTTATAAAATTTGCCCTTACCCTCAACTCAGGGCAGCGGCAGGACATCTGACTGCCCATGGCTCCTTTCCCCATGCAGCAGCAGCAGCTATTCACTGCCCGTGCATCCAGTTCCCATGCCTGCAGCTCTTCACTACCCATAGGTCCTGTCCCCATGAAGCAACTCTTTACTGCCCATGGGTCCTGTCCCTATGTTATCCTGTACCATTCTCTAAATAAAAGAGCATCTCTGCCAGGCCTTGAGAGACCAAGAAATCTTTCTTCCGACTCATCAGCTCGCTGACCCACCATCATATATTGTGGCCCCCCTACCGGGAACTTGCTTCATCGGTTTCTGAGCTCAACTTCTGGTAAGTGCCCTTTTCTTCCTTGTGCCTCTCTCTGTTTCGAGGATGAATCTAAATTCACTTCTCCATCAGGAACTGTCTTGGATAGCTGTAAGAAACCACGTTTGCTGCCCATGGCTACTCTATGGGGCAAATCATGGCATTCAGCTTGAAGAGAATCAGTACCTTAAGCCTAAGGGCGATGTAGAGTGAATTACTCCATTCCTTCCTGACCCTATCACTAATATACAAATTTTAGGTGGGCACGAGTCGGCCACTTAAGTCATTAGGATGGTCAGCAATCTGCAAGAGTCCCCTTTAAGGTTTCTTTTCCTAAGGTTGGATTAGGATACCTCCCATGGCTCCTGACCATGCTCTGAACTGTGTGAATGTCCCAATTGGGACTCCAATTCAAGGAAAGTACCAAAGTCTAACCTTTCGTTGCGTATGGGAAGCCCTTCTCGGAGAATGCCTCCAACACGCAATTGGGTAGAATGTCCCCCAGAGCGGCAGAAAATGCCTCACTAATTTTCTCCATCCTGTTCTCTCTTGAACTTCTCCCTTTGTCTTGGGGACCATTCATCAGGCACCTATTACTGCCAGGTAGAATAGGAAGGATGTTCACCAGGCACCTGTAACTTTCAGGCATATCAGGGAAGATATGCAATGGATGCAATGCTGGGGGACACCCCCATCACCCCTTGTTATAGGAACCCCACAGTAGGAATGACAGGTAGGATGCTGCCCCAGGTTCAGGGGGGATTTTCAAGGTAATGGACCTGTCTCTTTCATCTTTCTTAGAGTTGCAATGGCGATTTTCGTCTCCTTTTGAGCTTTGCAACAGGGAAGCAAAGAAATCTGTCAACAGTCATGGCCTCCACCCCTGGGACCCCAAACTTGGCATTTCTGGGCCTGATCACCCCAGAAAGCCCAAGTAGGGTGCTCTCTCTTGGGGGGTGACTCACTGAGAGCTTTAGTCACCTACTGAGTTGGCTATGAGGGTAGCAGACCTGGGATTTATTCTGTGAACTGTCATGCTACAGTAGTGTGCCCCAGCATGGGAACTGTTGAGTGAGTCTTCTCTTGATAACCCTCTTTGAGTGGCCATGAGGGTGAGGTCTGATGTCTTCATTTCCTTTCTTTGTTTTGCTCATCATGTCCTCTGTTGTCACCAAGTCTTGGTTAACTTCAGGCTGGACTTGACCAGAACCTGGAACTTCTGTAAAATCGGAAAACTTGAAAACCTTTTGCAAGGAACTTCTTTCTCAACCCGGGTACTGGGAGCCCCGGCCTCCAGCCAGTTGAAGCCCTTTGTATGCACTCCACCCTTCTCCACTTCACTGTCAGTCAGACACTGGCTTTACTGCCGTGGGGAATGAGATAAGCATCCCTTAAGACTCATCACTCAGGGTCATTCTAACTAATTAGAAACACTTTCAATTGTATGGGTTATGCCCCAGAAACTCCAGCTGGTAGAAAATGTGTGATGTTTCTCTCTGCCTTTCTGGTGCAGTTGGACAGGTAGATCAACCTAGAACGTCCTTCAAGTTACAGTCCAGTTTCTGAGAAATCAAGAGCAACCGTCCTTAGAAAATCCTTGCAAGACTGGAAATACAGTTCTAGAGGCAGTTCAGATTCCACCTTGTTCCTTTACCATGAAAAGGATTACCTTCCCCCCTCTCCAGGAACTACTATCTAGCATATCACTCATTCTTAAGTCTGAAAAAAAAAAAGGAGGGGCAAGGATAAATGGCCATAAGTGTGCCCTTGCAAAAAGTCTCGCATCTTGAGGGTCTGCTCCATAAGTATTAGTAAAAAGGCTCAAAACAAAGTTTTGATTTGTAACTGGTGAGCTTTATATTATTGTACCTGATTCATGGCAGTAGTTTTTAAAACAATAGTTGTACAGTCTCTGTGTATATGTTTCTATGTGTACATGATACCTGTGATATTTTAACCCCTGGATGGTCTGGCCAAAATTAAGATCTCTGTTTAGTTGGCTTAAAGTAAGTGCTTTCTTAAATTCTAAATGTAGTCCAAATTAACAGAGGGACTTTCAAAGTTAACGTGATGTGAATTAACCTTTGGTAAATGAAAGCTTCTTTAAGTTTGTTGATTTCATTGAAAATTGTCTTCTTGTCAGAGTTGTCAGTATTTGCATAGGATGCAGGCATTCAGACTCGGTTTACTAGTCATATAAGTTCACGTTGTCTGTTAAATTTGTCAGCAAAATAATAGCTTTAAATGATGACCAGTTTTGTCTAATGCCTCATGAGGTTTCCCTAGTAATCTGAACATAATTGTTGGAAACAAATGGTTTAAATACATAAAATGATACGATCGTTGAGCATGAGAGGATTGCCTGGGCAACTTCAACTTGGGAGGGAGTCCAGGACTTTCTCTGGGGATGGTCCACCCACTTGGCCATGTACACAAGATATAAGAGATATAACCAAGGATAATCTTATACTGGAAAGAAACCAGTGTCTAGAGAGAATGTAGCAGCCCTTTCAAAGTTCAAGGAGAAAGTTAGAAACCGACAGGAAATCCAGAAAAAGGACGACTATCTTACCTGGAAAGGGTGAGCAGTCAGACTGGTTGAGATGGCTCTGAAACTCTGTGTGCATGGAGGTTGTCAGGACAACTTAGAATTTTGAGGTCGTTTATGACATCACGGTGAACATGTCCCCCAAGATGGCTGCTTGGTTACAGTGTGAGGATTGGCCTAGGCTAGGCTATTAAAGGCAGAGATACCCAGAAACAGCTTTTACAAACAGAAAGCTGGCACAGAAACTGGAAGAGGTCAAACAGACCCTGATTCAAGGGATAAGAATGGAATCCTTGGCCAGAAGCGAGAATAGTGGGACAAGCACTGAGTGGAGAACGTTGTTATCTATTCAAGTCTATGGGGAGGCCATGCTGATTCAAGCTTGCAACTTGATTGGAAAAAGGAGGCCGGACTTGGGGCTCATCAGACCTACAGTGTCCTTCTGGCTGAAGCATAAGCCAAAGTCAAGAATGATGTCTTGAGGACATTGAAGAGAAGAATCCAGGCCTCCTTTCACAGGCCCCTAACATTCTTTGAAGAACAGTCTTACTTTCCATAGCTCTGGCGTCATGGGGGCCTACTGGGTACATGCTAATGTGTTCCTAGAGGTGTCTTGGAAACCTTGAAGGAATGGACCCCTGTCATGCTTGGGGTATGTCTCTTTGTTTGGAAGGGCTCTACAAGTGCCCTGAAAAGCACTCTTTTCCGGAGGGCTTCGTTTCTTTGTGAAGGCTGCCCTCCCAGACTACAGTGCTCAGTTTGGCTCCAACGAAATTTTCTCCACCTACCTCTTGCCGTAGAAGGATTATTGATTATGTGTTTTGAGTTCATATGTCAGGAAGTTGGCTGGAAAGTAGAACTTTACAATTCTGTTTCAAGAAAAATAAATATGCCGGGGCTGAGGATGTAAGGCAAACAAAGGGCACAGCCTATAGAAATAAAGTAAGCCCGTATGTAGACGGAATCTAGGGGAACGTTCAACGATCAGGGGTCAAGTTCGAAACTTCTCAAATCCAGAAAAGAGACAGAAAAATATCTTTCCTGGAGAGAGGAATTCATCAGATTTGTCTAATTTGTCTCAGAAACATTGTGTCCATGAAGGGGGTTGCCAGGGCCCCCGCGAACTTGGAGTGTCTGATCTCAGGATGTCCAACCAACCCAGATTACCACCTGTTCTTAGTTTTTAGTTTGACCTAGGCTAGGATAGCAAAGATTCCTACAACTGGCCGGTGAAAATTCAAAGACAACAACCAAGAATCACGAAAGCACTCACACCTCTGCCTAGAGAACATACGGTGATTAAAGAAAAACAAAATTAATCACTTGGACTGAAGGAGAACGGACTGGTAAGCATATCTAAGGGAGATAGTTGAGAAGGACCATGACGATTATACTATGGAAAAGAAAAAAAGTTCCCAGAAAATGGAAGGTGAACAGAAATCACACCTGAAGAATCCACAATTAAAGATGATCTCCATCTTTAGACAGACTCTGCTTGAACGTTTGAAAGTCAGAGAAATTCACATGCCAAAAAACGGCAGCGAAGGTCAAGCCTGGACTAACTGGGAAGGGTGAGTTATGAGACTGCTCCAAGCGGGCTCTGAAACCCTGTGTCCCTGAAGCTTGCCGGGACAGCAGAGACACGATTATGACAAATCCTCTGACATCACAGGGGACCCGAGACTCAACTTGGCCTCATCTACACAGTGCCAGAATGCCAGAGTCCTGCCCCGGCTGAGTCCAGCTTCCTGAGAGATAGACGGCGTCGGCGCAATGAGGGAAAACTAAAGGTGACGCGAGACTTGGGTTGGTGTTAGCATGTCCGACTTTACTGTGCAGAAGTGTCGTTTATATATCTTTCACGAATAGTACAGAAATGGTTCTACATATATTCTCACAGAGATAAGGAAGTAACAAAAACGAGCACAAGAATATTTATTAGCATTTCATTCTATATAGCATAAGGTTAATGATCGTCTTCTTCACAACTAACTAGTGTTTGTTGTCTCTAAGCTAAAGAGATAGGTACCTAGACACCCGTTGTAATTCATGGTAAAGTTAAATCAAAGAGAGAAGGTCCAGACCTCTGGACAGGACAGCTGTTTACATCCTGGGGGAGCCATCCCTGCATACCTCAATCATTTATGCCATTAGTGTAGATGGTTAATGGGAACAAAAGGCGACTCCAGGGTATCTTATCCTCAGGGCTGTCTGCATTCTCAGTGGGCAGTTAAACATCTTTACATTTACGCTCCCTTTATGGGGTGAAAGCATTCATTTGTCTTTTAAATTGTGGAGCTAACAGTCCCTTAAACACAGTGCCGGAGAAAGTAACATTTTGTTAGTAAAGTAAAGGGCTGAAAAGCTAAGCTAAACTATATATCTTCAAGAATAAAAAACAGAAATCAGTATAGACATAACCTTGATAGAAAGCATGCATATAATTCAGAAAACATCAGGGGTGTCGGCCGGCCATTCTTCACCTAGGGGCATCCCTGCACCCCTCGGCCCTTCTACTCATCAATTATTTATTATTTATTGCTTTTAGGAGAAAACCTCTATAACATTTTAACAGAAAGCAGAAAGTCAAGAATAATATATAGCTACTTCTTGATCATCCAATTAACCAACAAACTTTGAAGGACGATGCATATATATTTAGACAAAGAACTGGAGGGAGAAGGAAACATTAACCAGACAGAGGCCATAAACCTAATTAGGCATCGTATCTGGGCAGGATTCCTTTCTGATTGTCTCAAATGGGACTGTGTGCTACTCCAATAATTAACTGAAAATATCTTGATAGCTACCTGCAGGTGGTCACATTCTCTTACTATATCTAAATTTCCCAGGAGGTAGTGCCTCCCAAGCAGCCACCCAAAGGAGTGAAAACTAGAGGATAAGAAAGCAAAAGGAATGAAGGTCAATTAGAAGCAGCAAAAGTTTCAGAACTATGTGAGGGGCTGGACGGTTATTCTTCACCAAGGGGCGACCCTGAAAACCTAGGCACTAATTGGCTGGACAGTGTCAAACAGCTGATGAAATGATGTAGCCACGGCCCCCACCACATGCTCAAGTAGTATATTCAAGGTCCATTGCACTCAACAGTAGGTTGCCAATGGAACATGAAAAGGGCAGGCCGGTTGTGCAGCGGTGAGGTCTGCACCTTCTGGGTCAGTGGGCCAGGGTGGTCCGGGTGGAATCCTGGGGGTGAGCCTCCCCACCACTGTTTCAGTCATTCTGGGGCAGGCGTCCGAGGTAGTGTAGAGTCAGATGGGAAGGGACGTTAGACAGGGCCAGACTTCCACAGCAAATACAGGAGCATTGCCAGGAAATGTCAGCACAGCATTGCATTTCTGCCAAAACAAAACCAATTAAAAGATGCAAAGAATAGAAAAACTGAAGCTGAAAAAAATAAAAGCAGCTTGCCAGTGAGAAGAATAAGATCTCTATGAAGAATCTTAGCAAAACAGGTGAAAGCTATGGCAATCAAAAACTAGCAAACGTTTGGGGAAAGAAATTCAAGAAGACACAAGGAGAAAGAAGGATATTCCAGGATCTAGGAATAGAAGGAGTAACACACTTGAAACTTCCATACCGGAGAAAGGATTCTCTGGATTCCATTCAATCCCAGTCAAAGTTGCAGCAATATTTGTCACAGAGATAGAAGAGAGAATTTTAAAGTTTCTAGCCAGCAAAAAAAGACCATGAATAGGCAAAGGAATCCTCAGGAAAACGAACAAAGCAGGACGTGCCACACTTTCTGATTTCAACATAGAGGACAAAGCGCTAGGTACCAAAACAGCACAGTCTGGGCCCGGAAACAGGCACACAGACCCATGCAACAGAATCGAGAGCCCAGAGAACAACTCAAAGGTACATGGACAGCCTACCTTTGACCAGGGAGCCAAAAGGAGACAGTGGAGACAGGAGAGTCTCTACCATAAGCAGTGCTGGCAAGCCTGCACAGCCACATGGAACACAACGAGAGTACACCATGATGTTACACCTGGCATACACACCACCTTGAAATGGATTAAAGCCTTCAATGCCAGACTTGAAACCGTGAAACTAGTAGGAGAAGACCTAGGCAGAGTGCTCTCTGCCATCTGTCTGAGCCTCCTATTTGGAAGAAGCATGTCTGACTGGGAAAGGGCAACAAAGGAAACAAGAAACAAATGAGACCACGTCAAATGCAGATGCTTCTGCCCACTCAAGGAATCCATCGACTGAATGCAAAGATAGCACAACAACTGGGAGAGGATGTTTGCAAACCACACATCGGACAAGGGGTGCAAAGCCCAAAGATACAATCCGTTCACACGTCTCCACAAGAAAAACAACAAGAAGCCAATGAAAACCTGGGCAAAAGATGGAAACAGAGATTTCTCCCAAGAAGATCGAAAGCGGGCCAACACGTGTATGAAAACTTGGCCACCATCATTAAGTCTCAGGCCAATGCAAATCCAAATGCAAGGACACAACAGGTCGCTGTGGTCAGAATGGGTAATAGCAAGCAGACAGGAAATAAGTGTCAGAGAGGAGGTGGAGAGAAGGGAAGCCTCCTGCACTGCTGGTGGGATTGGAAACCGGTACAGCCACTACGGCAAGCTGTGTGTAACTGCCTCAGAAACTTAAGAATCCATGTCCCATATGATCCAGCTATTCCTCTGCGGCGTGTTGATCCAAAGAACTCGGAAACACTATTGCATAAAGACATGTGCACCGCTCAGTTCACCACAGCCTTACTCCCGCTATCCAAGACTTGGATTCCACCCTGGTGCCCAGCAAGGGACGAATGCAGAAGGAAGGTGGGCTATAGCCACACAATGGCATACCACTCAGCCGGAGCAAAGGACGCAATCCAGCCATTTGTGACCACCAGAATGGCTGTGAGGGTTTTAGGGAAGTTAAACAAGCCCCAGGGAGAAAGTCAAATACCGTAGGATCTCATTTAAGAGTAGAAGAAAAAACAAGCACGAACCAACAGGTGGCACGGGACATTTGATGTTGGGTTCCAAGAGGCAAAGCGGTGAGGTGGGTCAGGGTGAAAGAGATGATGAGGCACAAGCGTGTGGTGAGGGCTTTTGATTAGGCTTACGCTGGTGAAGATGATGTAAGCTACACAGAAGTTGGAATCGATGGGGATGCAAATCGGAAAGATATAGGATGTTGTAATGCAGAGTTATGGCAATAAATTCACCAAAAATCAAAAATCCAAAAAGGGGTCCAGAATGACTGCATAAAGCTTTGGGGGCAGAAAGAGATTAGAGAAGGTGAACTTCCAAGGCTGGAAAATCACCTCCAAATGCTTACTGATGCTACAGAAAGGTAGACCATTCCAAATAGATGAAGAGGAATACTACCCACAGAACATGCTGCCTGCTAAACCCATGCACCAACGGAAAAGGTTACAGTCCATTATGTTACTACTAATCACCTTCACGAATAATCCAAACAGGCCCACGTCTTCCCAAGTTCAGGCAAAAGGTTGGTCCAAAAGTACAATTCAGGGCCGGCCCTGTGGTGGATCAGGTAAGTGCCCACGATCCGCTTGGGCGGCCGGGCCTCACTGCTTCACATCACAGGTGCAGATCACATTAGCTATGTTAGGAAATATAGATTTCATGGTACGGTGTGGACAGAGATCATAAATAAGTAGCAACTGTGAGGATACTTTATCTATACGCACCAGAAAAAGAACCATGAGAATATTACAATCTGCAAACGCATCAGGTACACTTCCCCAAAGGAAGAAGGCAGGAAATCATGTGACCTGCTAAGGTGGAGTTGGCAGAGTGCTAGGAGATGACACGATCATTGTGCATCAGAGGATTTCCTGGGCAACATCAACTTGGGAGGGAGTCCAGGACTTTCTCTGTTGAAAGGCCACCCACTTGGCCATCTAATCAAAATATAAGAGATACAACCCAGGATAATCTTACAGGAAAGAAACCAGTGTCTAGACACAATGTAGCTGGCATTTCAATGTTCGAGGAGAAAGTTAGAAACTGACAAGAAATAAAAAAGTGAGAGATACCCAGATACAGGGCTGAGGTTGTAAGGCAAACAAATATCACAGCCTACAGAAATAAAGTAAGTCCGTATCTAGACGGACTCAAGGGAACGTTCAAGAATCGGGGGACAAGTTCCAATCTTCACAAATACAGAAAAGAGACAGAAAAAAATCTTTACTGGAGAGAGGAATTCATCAGATTTGTCTAATTTGTCTCGGAAACATTGTGTCTGTGAAGGGGGTGGCCAGGACCAACTAGAATTTGGAGTTTCTGATCTCAGGATGTCACAGCAACCCAGATGACCACGTGTTCTCAGTGCTTAGTTTGACCTAGGCTAGGATAGCAAAGATTCCTACAAGTGACCGGTGCAAATTTAAAGACAAAAACCAAGAGTCACGATAGCACTGACACCTCGAGCCATTTGTGACCACCAGAATGGCTGTGAGGGTTTTAGGGGAAGGGAAACATGCCCCAGGGAGAAAGTCAAATACCATAGGATGTCACTGACTAGGAGAAGAAAAAACAAGCACTAGCCAACTGGTGGCACGGGACATTTGATTGGGAGCTAGGAAGCCTGCACATCCACATGGAACACAACGAGAGTACTTTCTGATTTCAACATATAGGATGAAGCACTAGGTACTGAAATGGCACACTCTGGGACTCCTGTATTTGACGGGGAAGTCTGGCCCTGTGTAACGTCCCTTCCCATCTGCCTCTACACTACCCAGGAAGCCTGCCCCAGAAGGAGTGAGCAGTGGTGAGGAGGCTCAAGCCTAGGAATCCACGAGGCCCACCCCGGGCAACCAACCCTTAAGCTGAGGACCTCACCGCTGCAACATCGGACGGCCCCTTTCATGTTCCATTGGCAACCTGCAATTGAGTGCAATGGGACTTGAATATGCTACTTGAGCCCAACACTGGCACTGTGTAGATGTGGCCAGGTTGTTTTTCGGGTCCACTGTGATGTCAGTGATTTTGTCATAATTGTGTCTCTACTGTCCAGGCAAGCTTCATGGGCACACGGTTTCAGAGCCCGCTTGCAGCAGTCTCATAACTCACCGTTCCCACTTAGCCCAGGCTTGACCTACACCACCGTATTTTGGCTTGTGAATTTCTCTGACTTTCAAACGTTCAAGCAGAGTCTGTCTAAAAACTGACATCATCTTTCATTGTGGATTCTTCAGGTGTGATTTCTGTTCGCCTTCCATTTTCTGGGACCTGTTTTTCTTTTCCATAGTATAATCGTCATGGTCTTTCTAAGCTATCTCCCTTAAACATGCTTATCAGTCCGTTCTCCTTCATTCCAAGTGATTAATCTTGCATTTCTATAATCACCGTATGTTCTCTAGGCCGAGGTGTGAGTGCTTTGGTGACTCTTGGTTGTTGTCTTTGAATTTTCACAGGTCAGTTGTAGGAATCTTTAGTACCCTAGCCTACGTCAAACTAAGCACTGAGAACACGTGGTCATCTGGGTTGGTTTGACATCCTGAGATCAGAAACTCCAAATTCGAGGTGGTCCTGGCAACCCCCTTCAAGGACACAATGTTTCCGAGACAAATTAGACAAATTGGATGAATTCCTCTCACCAGGAAAGATATTTTTCTGTCTCTTTTCTGGATTTGAGAAATTTCGAACTTGACCCCTGATCCTTGAACTTTCCCCTAGATTCCGTCTAGATACGGGCTTACTTTATTTCTATAGGCTGTGCCATTTGCTTGCCTTACATCCTCAGCCCTGGCCTGTTTATTTTTCTCGAAACAGAATTGTAATGTTCTAATTTTCAGCCCACATCCTTACATATGGTGTCAAAACACATAATCAATAATCCTTCTCCAGAAAGAGGTATGGGGAGAGAATGTCATTGGAGCTAAACTGAGCACTCTAGCCTGGGAGGGCACCCTTCACAAAGGAACGAATCCCTCTGGAAAAGGGTGCTTTTCAGCACCCTTGTAGAGCCCTTCCACTCAAAGAGACATACCCCAAGCGTGACAGGGTTCCATTCCTTCAAGGCTTCCAAGACATCTCTTGGGACACATTAGCATGTACCCAGTGGGCCCACGTGATGCCACAGCTATGGAAACTGAGACTGATCATCAAAGAATTTTAGGGGTCTAGGAAAGGAGGCCTCGATTCTTCTCTTCAATGTCCTCAAGACATCATTCTTGACTTTGCATTATGCTTAAGGCACAAGGACACTGTAGGTCTGATGAGCCCCAAGTCCAGCCTCTTGTTTCCAATGAAGTTTCAAGCTGGAATCAGCATGGCCTCCCAATTGACTTGAATAGATGACAACGTTCTCCTCTTGGTGCTTGTCCCTCTATTCTCACTTCTTGCCAAGGATTCCTTTCTTATCCCTTGAATCAGAGTCCATTTTATCTCTTCCAGTTTCCGTGCCCACTTCCGTTTGTCAAAGCTGTTTCTGGCTCTCTCTCCTTTTATAGCCTAGCATAGGCCAATCCTCACACTGTAACCATGCGGCCATCTTGGGGGACAGGTTCACTGTGATGTCACAAACAACCTCAAAATTCGAAGTTGTCCTGACAACCTCCATGCACACAGAGTTTCAGAGCCATCTCAGACCAGTCTGACTCCTCACCATTTCCAGGTTGGATAGTTGTCCTTTTTCTGGATTTTTTCTCAGTTTCTAACTTTCTCCTCGATCTTTGAAAGGCCTGCTACATTCTCTCTAGACACTGGTTTCTTTCCTGTAAGATTATCCTGGGTTGTATCTCTATATTTCATGTAGATGGCCAAGTAGGTGGACGTTCCCCAGAGAAAGTCCTGGACTCCCTCCCAAGTTGAAGTTGCCCAGGCAATCCTCTGATGCCCAATGATCATGTCATCTCCTAGCACTCTGCCAATTCCACCTTGGCAGGTCACATGTTTTCCTTGCTTCTTCCTTTGGGGAAGTGTAAAAGATGCGTTCATAGATTGTAATAGTCTCATGGTTCTTTTTGTGGTGCGTATTGATAACGTATCCTCACAATTGCTACTTATTTATGATCTCTGTCCACACCGTACCATGTAATCTATATTTCCTAACACAGCTAATGTGATGTGCACCCGTGATGTGAAACAGTGAGGCACGGGCCACGGAAGAGTAAGTGGCCACCTACCTGCTCCACCACAGGGACGGCCCTGAATTGTACTTTTGGACCAAGCTTCTGCCTGGACTTGCGAAGAGGTGAGCCTGTTTTGATTATTTGTGAAGGTGATTAGGAGTAACGTCATGGACAGTAACCTTTTCCCGTGGTTCATGGGTTTAGCATGGATCATGATCTCTGGGTAGTATTCCTCATCTATTTGGAATGGTCTACCTTTCTGTAGCATGAGTAAGCATTTTGAGGTGATTTTCCATGCTTGGAAGTGCACCTTCTCTAATCTCTTTCAGCCACCAAAGCTTTAGGCCGTCATTCTGGACCCCTTTTTGGATTTTTGATTTTTGGTGAATTTATTGCAATAACCCTGCATTAGTGCATCCTATATCTTTCAGATTTGCATCCTCATCGATTTAGACTTCTGTGTATGTCACATCATCTTCACCAGCATAAACCTAATCACACGCCCTCACCAAACACTTTTGGCTAATCATCTCTTTCACCCTCACCCACCGCCCTGCTTTGACTCTAGGAACCCGCAATCAAATGTCCAGTGCCACCTGTTTTTTACTGCTTTCTTTTTCTTCACCAGGTCAGTGAGATCCTACGGTATTTGACTTTCTCCCTGGGGCTTGTTTCACTTCCTCTAAAGCCCTCACAGCCATTCTAGTGGTCACAAATGGCTGGAATACATCCTTTGTTCCGGCTGACTGGTATGCCATTGTGTGGCTATAGCCCATCTTCCTTCTGCATTCGTCCCTTGCTGGACACCAGGGCAGCTTCCAAGTCTTGGCTAGCGGGAGTAAGGCTATGGTGAACTGAGCGGTGCACATGTCTTTATGCAATAGTGATTCCAGGTTCTTTGGATCAACACTCTGCAGAGGAATAGCTGGATCATATGAGACATGTATTCTTAAATTTCTGAGGCACTTCCACACCGCTTGGCATAGTGGCTGCACCGGTCTACACTCCCACCGGCAGTGCAGGAGGCTTCCCTTCTCTCCACCTCCTCTCTGACACTTGTTTCCTGTCTGCTTCCTTATAGCCATTCTGACCCCTTTGACCTGCTGTGTCCTTGCAGTTTAGATTTTCATTTTCCTGAGACTTAATGATGGTGAACAAGTTTTCATGCACCTGTTGTCTGTCTTTCGATCTTCTTGAGAGAGATCTCTGTTTCCATCTCTAGCCCAGGTTTTCATTGGCTTGTTGTTTTGTTTCTTGTGGAGACGTGTAAGTCAATTGTATCTTTGGGCTTTTCACCCCTTGTCTGATGATTGCTTTGCAAACATCCTCCTTCAGTTGTTGTGCTGTCTTTGCATTGAGTCGGTTTCCTTGACTGGGCAGGAGCGTGTGCATTTGATGTCATCCCATTAGTTTCTTGTTTCCTTTGTTCCCCTTGCCCTGTCAAACATGCTTCTTCGCAATAAGCGGCTCACATAGATGGCAAAGAGCACTCTGCCTAGGTCTTCTCCTACCAGTTTCTCGGCTTCCAAGTGTGCCATTCAAGGCTTTAATCCATTTTGAGGTGGTGTGAGTGCCAGGTGTAACATCATGGTGTACTCTCGTTGTGTTCCATGTGGCTGTGCAGGCTTCCCAGCACCGTTTATTGTAGAGACTCTCCTTTCTCCACTGTCTCCTCTTGGCTTCCTGGTTGAATATGGGCTATCCATGTACGTTTGAGTTGGGCTCTGGGCTCTCGATTCTGTTGCAGGGGTCTGTCTGCCTGTTTCAGGACCCAGACTGTGCCGTTTCAGTACCTAGCACTTCATCCTATATGTTGAAATCAGAAAGTTTGATATGTCATGCTTTGTTCATTTTCCTGAGGATTCCCTGGCCTATGCAGGGTCTCTTGTTGCTGGCTAGAAACTTACGGATTCTCTCTTCTATCTCTGTTGGAAATATTGCTGCAACGTTGACTGTCATTGCATAGAATCCACAGATTCCTTTCTCCGGTATGGACCTTTCAAGTGTGTTAATTCTTCCATTCCTACATGCCGGAATATCCTTCTTTTTCCTTGTGTCTTCTTGAATTTCTTTCCCCAAATGTTGTTGGGTTTTCAATGGCCATAGCTTTCACCAGTTATGCTATAGTTCTTCAGAGAGATCTTCTTCTTCGTACTGCCAAGCTCTTGTTTGTTTGTTTGTTTGTTTGTTTTTAGCTTCAGTTTTTCTATTCTTTGCAACATTTAATTGGTTTTGTTTTGGCAGAAATGCAATGCTGTGCTCACATCTGCTGGCAATTCTCCTGTACTTGCTGTGGAAGTCTGGCCCTGTCTAATGTCCCTTCCCATTTGCCTCTACACTACCTCGGACGCCTGCCCCAGAAGGCCTGAAGCAGTGGTGAGGAGTCTCACCAACAGACTTCCACCCGGCCCACACCGGGCCACTGATCCAGAAGGTGCGGACCTCACTGCAGCAACACGGGCTGGCCCCGTTCATGTTCCCTGGGCCACCTGCTGTTGAGTGCAATGGGACTTGAATATGTTACTTGAGCCCAACTCTGGCACTGTGTAGATGAGGCCAAGTTGTCTTTCGGGTCCAATGTGATTTCAGAGGATTTGTCATAATTGTGTCTCTGCTGTCCCGTCATGCTTCATGGACACAGGGTTTCAGAGCCCACTTGGTGCAGTCTCATAACTCACCCTTCCCAGTTAGCCCAGGTTTGACCTTCGTTGCCCTTTTTTGGCTTGTGAATTTCTCTGAATTTCAAACGTTCAAGCAGAGTCTGTCTAAAGATGGACATCATCATTGATTATGGATTATTCAGGTGTGATTTCTGTTCGCCTTCCATTTGCTGGGTTCTTTTTTTCTTTTCCATAGTATGCTCGTCATGGTCTTCCTCAGCTATCTCCCTTAGACATGCTTATCAGTCCGTTCTCCTTCATTCCAAGTGATTAATTTTGTATTTCTTTAATCATGGTATGTTCTCTGGGCCGAGGTTGTGAGTGCTTTTGTGACTTTAGGTTGTTGTCTTTGAATTGCACTGGTCACTGTAGGAATCTTTGCTATCCTAGCCTAGATCAAACTTAGCACTGAGAACACATGATCATCTGGGTTGGTTTCACATCCTGAGATCAGAATCTCCAAATTCGAGGTGGACCTGCAACCCCCTTCACGGACACAATGTTTCCGAGACAAATTAGACAAATCTGATGAATTCCTCTCTCCAGGAAAGATATTTTTCTGTCTCCTTTCCGGATTTGCGAAGTTTGGAACCTGACCACTGATCCTTGAACGTTCCCCTAGATTCTGCCTAGATACGGGATTACTTAATTTCTATAGGCTGAGCCATTTGTTTGCCTTACATCCTCAGCCCTGGCCTGTTTATTATTCTGAAACAGAATTGTAAAGTTCTAACGTTCAGCCAACTTCCTTGCAGATGGTGTCAAAACACATAGTCAATAATCCTGCTACAGCAAGAGGTAGGGGGAGAGAATTTCATTGGAGGGAAACTGAGCACTCTAGCCTGGGAGGGCAGCCTTCACAAAGGAATGAAGGCCTCTGGAAAAGGGTGCTTTTCCTCACCCTTGTAGAGCCCTTCCACTAAAAGAGACATACCCCAAGCATGACAGGGGTCCATTCCCTCAAGGCTTCCAAGACATTTCTTGGGACACATTAGCATGTACCCAGTGGGGCCCATGGCGCCAGAGATATGGAAAGTGAGACTGATCTTCAAAGAATGCTAGGGGCCTAAGAAAGTAGACATCGATTCTTGTCTTCAATGTCCTCAAGACATCATTCTTGACTTTGGATTATGCTTAAGGCAGAAGTACAACCTAGGTCTGAAAAGGCCCAAGTGCAGGCTCTTGTTTCCAATCAAGTTGCAAGCTTGAATCAGCAGGGCCTCCCTTACACTTGAATAGATGTCATTGTTCTGCTCTCAGTGCTTGTCCCTCCATTCTCGCTTCTTGCCAAGGATTCCTTTCTTATCCCTTGAATCAGAGTCAGTTTGATCTCTTCTACTTTCTATGGCCTCTTTCCGTTTGTCAAAGCTATTTCTGGGTATCTCTCCCTTTAATAGCCTATCCTAGGCCAATCCTCAGACTGTAACCATGCGGCCATCTTGGGGGACATGTTCATCGTGATGTCATAAATGACCTCAAAATTCTAAGTTGTCCTGACAACCTCCTTTCACATAGAGTTTCAGAGCCATCTCAGACCAGTGTGACTCCTCACCTTTACCAGGCAGGATACTTTTTCTTTTTCTGGATTTCTTGTCGTGTTCTAACTTTCTCCTCGAACTTTGAAAGGCCTGCTACATTCTCTCTAGACATTGGTTTGTTTCCTGTAAGATTATCCTGGGTTTTATCTCTTATATCTTGGGTAGATGGCAAAGTGGGTGGACCTTCCCCAGAGAAAGTCATGGACTGCCTCCCAAGTTGAAGTTCCCAGGCAATCTTCTGATGTTCAATGATTGCATCTTCTCCTAGCACTCTGCCAATTCCACCTTGGCAGGTCACATGTTTTCCTTCCTTCTTCCTTGGCAAAGTGTACCAGATGCGCTCATATATTGTAATAGTCTCATAGTTCTTTTTCTGGGGATTCTTGATAAGGTATCCTCACAATTGACACTTATTTATGATCCCTGTCCGCACTGTACCATGAAATCTATATTTCCTAACACTGCTAATGTGATCTGCACCCGTGATGTGAAACAGAGAGGCCTGGGCCGCCCAAGCAAAACATGGACACTTACCCACTCCACCACAGGGCAGGCCCTGAATTGTACTTTTGGACCAACCTTTTGCCTGAACTTGTGAAGACGTTGGCCTGTTTGGATTACTTGTGAAGGTGGTTAGTAGCAACATCATGGACTGTAAGATTTACCGTTGGTTCATGGTTTTGGGACTGATCATGTTCTCTTGGTAGTATTCCTCTTCATCTAATCCAATGGTCTACATTACTGTAGCATCCGTAAGCATTTTGAGGTGATTTTCCATGCTTGGCAGTTCACCTTCTCTAATCTCTTTCAGCCCCAAAGCTTTATGCCGTCATTCTGTACCACTTTTTGGATTTTTGATTTTTGGTGAATTTATTGCCATAACCCTGCATTAGAACATCCTATATCTTTCAGATTTGCATCCTCATCTATTTAGACTTCTGTGTACATTACATCATCTTCACCAGCAGAAGCCTAATCACAGGCCCTCACCACACACTTGTGCCTCATCATCTCTTTCTCCCTCCCTCACTGCCTCGCTTTGCCTCTGGGAACCCCCAATCAAATGTCCCGTGCCACCTGTTTGTTAGTGCTTGTTTATTCTTCTCCTTGTAAGTGAGATCCTACGGTTTTTGACTCTCAACCTGGGGCTTGTTTCCCTTCCCCTAAAACCCTCACAGCCATTCTGGTGATCAAAATGGCTGTATTGCATCCTTTGTCCTGGCTGAGTGGTATACTATTGTGTGGCTATAGCCCATCCTTCTGCATTCGTCCCTTGCTAAGCACCAGGGCGGCTTCCAAGTCTTGGCTAGTGGGAGTAAGGCTGTGCTGAACTCGGCAGTGTACATGTCTTTATGCAATAGTGTTTCCAGGATCTTTAGATCAACTCACCGCAGAGGAATATCTGGATCATATGGGACAAGGATTCTTAAATTTCTGAGGCAGTTCCACACTGCTTGGCGTAGTGGCTGCACCGGTTTCCTCTCTCACCAGCAGTGCAGTAGTCTTCCCTTCTCTCCACCTCCTCGCTGCCACTTGTTTCCTGTCTGCTTCCTTATAGCCATTCTGACCACAGTGAGCTGCTGTGCCCTTGCAGTTTGCATTTGCATTGGCCTGAGACTTAATGATGGTGAACAAATATTCATGCACCTGTTGGCCCTCTTTCGATCTTCTTGGGAGAAATCTCTGTTTCCATCTTTTGCCCAGGTTTTAATTGGCTTTTTGTTTTGTTTCTTGTGGAGAGGTGCGAGTTGATTGTATGTTTGGGCTTTTCACCCGTTGTCCGATGTGTGGTTTGCAAACATCGTCTCCCAGTTGTTGTGCTGTCTTTGCATTGAGTGGTTGGTTTCCTTGATTGGGCAGAAGCTTGTACATTTGATGTGGCCCCATTTGTTTCTTGTTTCCTTTGTTGCCCTTGCCCAGTCGGACTTGCTTCTTCCAAATAGGTGGCTCAGACAGATTGCAAAGAGCACTCTGCCTAGGTCTTCTCCTACAAGGTTCATGGTTTCAAGTCTGCCATTCAAGACTTTAATCGATTTCCAGAATGTATGTGAGACAGGTGTAACATCATGGTGTACTCTCGTTGTGCTCCATGTGGCTGTGCAGGCTTGCCAGCACCGTTGATTGTAGAGACTCTCCTTTCTCCACTGTCTCCTAGTGGATCCCTGGTCGAAAATTGGATGTCCATGTAAGTTTGAGTTGGGCTCGGGGCTCTCAATTCAGTTGCATGGGTCTGTGTGCCTGTTTTAGGGCCCAGACTGTGCCGTTTTGGAACCTAGCACTTCGTCCTTTATGTTGAAAGCATAAAGTGTGACACGTCCTGCTTAGTTCATTTTCCTTTGGATTCCTTTGCCTATTCAGGGTCACTTGTTGCTGGCTAGAAACTTTCGGGTTCTGTGTTGTATCTCTGTGCCAAATATTGCTGCAACATTGAATGGCATTGCATGGAATCCAGAGATTCCTTTCTCTGGTATGGACGTTTCAAGTGTGTTAATGCTTCCATTCCTAGATCCAGGAATATCCTTCTTTCCCCTTGTTTCTTCTTGAATTTCTTTCCCAAACGTTTCGTAGTTGTTGATTGACATAGCTTTCACCTGTTTTCCTAAGGTTCTTCATAGAGATCTTAGTCTTCTCACTGGCAAGCTGGTTTTTATTTTTTTTTTAGCTTCAGTTTTTTTATACTTCACAACGTTTAATTGGTTTTATTTTGGCAGAACTGCCTCGCAGAGCTCACATCTGCTGGCAATGCTCCTGTATTTGCTGTGGAAGTCTGGCCCTGTCTAATGTCACTTTCCATCTGCCTCTAGACTACCTCGGATGCCGGCCCCAGAATGACTGAAGCAGCGGTGAGGAGGCACACCGTGTTGGTCCACATGCCCCACGTCAGGCCACCCACCCAGAAGTTTCGGACGTCACCACTGCACCACCGGCCGGCCCCTTTAATGTTCCATTGGCAACCTGCAGTTGAGGGCAATGGGACTTGAATATGCTACTTGAGCCCAACTCTGGCACTGTGTAGATGAGGCCAGGTTGTTGTTCGGGTCCACTGTGATGTCAGAGGATTTGTCATAATCGTGTCTCTGCTGTCCCTGCATGATTCATGGACACACCATTTCAGAGCCCGCTTGGAGCAGTCTCATAACTCACCCTTCCCATTTAGCCCAGGCTTGACCTTCGCTGCCCTTTTTTGGCTTGTGAATTTCTATGACTTTCAAACGTTCAAGCAGAGTCCGTCTAAAGACTGACATCATCTTTCATTGTAGATTATCAAGGTGTGATTTCTGTTCGCCTTCCATTTTCTGGGAGCTTTGTTTCTTTTCCATAGTATAATCGTCATGGTATTTCTCAGCTATCTCCCTTAGACATGCTTATCACTCCGTTCTCCTTCATTCCCGGTGATTAATTTTGCATTTCTTGAATCACCGTATGTTCTCTAGGCCGAGGTGTGAGTGCTTTCGTGACTCTTGGTTGTTGTCTTGGTATTTGCACCGGTCACTTGAAGGAGTCTTTGCTATCCTAGCCTAGGTCAAACTCGCACTGAGAACACGTGGTCATCTGGGTTGATTTGACATCCTGAGATCAGAAACTCCAAATTCGAGGTGGTCCTGTCAACCCCATTCATGGACACAATGTTTCCGAGACAAATTAGACAAATCTGATGAATTCCTCTCTCCAGGAAAGATATTTTTCTGTCTCTTTTTTGGATTGGGAAGTTTCAAACTTGACCCCTGATCATTGAACATTCCCCTAGATTCCATCAAGATACGGGCTTAACTTATTTCTATAGGCTGTGCCATTTGTTTGCCTTACATCCTCAGCCCGGGCCTGTTTATTTTTCTTGAAACAGAATTCTAATATCTAATTTTTAACCAATTTCCTTACATATGATGTCAAAACAAATAATCAATAATCCTTGTACAGCAAGAGGTCGGGGGAGAGAATTTCATTGGGGGCAAACTGAGCACACTAGCCTGGGAGGGCACCCTTCACAAAGGAACGAAGCCCTGTGGAAAAGGGTGCTTTTCAGCACCCTTGTAGAGCACTTCCAAACCAAGAGACATAGCCCAAGTGTGACGGGGCTCCATTCCTTCAAGGCTTCCAAGACATCTCTTGGGACACACTAGCATGTGCGCTGTGGGCCCCCATGACACCAGAGCTATGGAAAGTGAGACTGATCTTCAAAGAATGCTAGGGGTCTAGGAAAGGAGGCCTCGATTCTTCTCTTCAATGTCCTCAAGACATCATTCTTGACTTTGGCTTATGCTTAAGGAAGAAGGACAACGTAGTTCTGATAGGGCCCAAGTGTGGCATCTTGTTTCCAATCAAGTTTCAAGCTTGAATCAGCATGCCGCCCCCATAGACTTGAACAGATGACAATGTTCTCTCAGTGCTTGTCCTTCTATTCTCACTTCTTGCCAAGGATTCTTTCCTCATCCCTTCAATCAGAGTCGGTTTGATCTCTTCTACTTTCTGTGCCCGCTTTCTGTTTGTCAAAGCTGTTTCTTGTTATCTCTCCCTTTAATAGTCTATCCTAGGCCAATCCTCAGAGTGTAACCATGCGGCCCTCTTGGGGGACATGTTCACGATGATGTCATAAAAAACGTCAAAATTCTAAGTTGTCCTGACAACCTCCATGCACACAGAAATTCAGAGCTATCTCAGACCAGTCTGACTCCTAACCCTTTCCAGAAAGGAGAGTTTTCCTTTTTCTGGATTTCTTGTCGCTTTCTAACTTTCTCCTCGAACTGTGAAAGGCCTAGCACAATCTCCCTAGACACTGGTTTCTTTCCTATAAGATTATCCTGGGTTGTATCTCTTATATTTTGTGTAGGCGGCCAAGTGGGTGGACATTCCCCAGAGAAAGTCCTGGACTCCCTCCCAAGTTGAAGTTGCCCAGGCAATCCTCTGATGCACAATGATCGTGTCATCTCCTAGCACTCTGCCAACTCCACCTTGGCAGGTCACATGTTTTCCTTCCTTCTTCCTTTGGGGAAGTGTACCAAATGCGTATATAGATTGTAATAGTCTCATGGTTCTTTTTCTCTTGCGTATTGATAAGCTATCCTCACAAGGGCTACTTATTTATGATCTCTGTCCGCATCGTACCATGAAATCTATATTTACTAACACTGCTAATGAGATCTGCACCCCTGATGTGAATCAGTGAGGCCCGGACCGCCAAAGCAGAACGTGGGCACTTACCCCGTCTACCACAGGGCCGGCCCTGAATTGTACTTTTGGACCAACCTTTAGCCTGAGCTTGGGAAAACGTGTGCCTGTTTTGATTATTTGTGAAGGTGATTAGTAGTAACATCATGGACAGTAACCTTTTCCTGTTGTTCATGGGTTTAGCACAGATCATGTTCTTTGGGGAGTATTCCTCTTCATCTGTTTGGAATGGTTTACCTTTCTGTAGCATCAGTAAGAATTTTAAGGTGATTTTCCATCCTTGGAAGGTCACCTTAGTGATTCTTTTTCAGCCCCCAAAGCTTTATGCCATCATTCTGGACCCCTTTTTGGATCTTTGATTTTTGCTGAATTTATTTCCATAAACCTGCATTAAAACATCCTATATCTTTCAGATAGCTTACATCATAGTCACCAGCATAAGCCTAATCACAGGCCCTCACCACACTCTTGTGCCTCACCATCTCTTTCCACCACCCCCCCCACCGACCTGCTTTGCCTCTGGGAATCCCCAATCAAATGTTCCATGCCACCTGTTCATCATCTGGGTAGGTTTGACATCCTGAGATCAGAAGCTCCAAATTCGAGGTGGACCTTGAAACCCCCTTCATGGACACAGTGTCCTTCTATCTTTAGTATAATCCAAAATCAAGAATGTTCTCATGAGGACATTGAAGAGAAGAATCGATGCCACCTTTCCTACGCCTCTAGCATTCTCTGAAGATCAGTCTCACTTTCCAAAGCTCTGGCGTCATGGGTTCCCACTGGGTACATGTTAATGTGTCTCTTTGTTTGGAAGGGCTTTACAAGTGTGCTGAAATACACCCTTTTATACAGGGCTTCATTTCTTTGTGAAGGCAGTATGTCCGTGAAAGGGGTTGCCAGGACCACGCGAATTTGGAGTTTCTGACCTCAGGATGTCAAATCAACCCAGATATCCACATGTTCTCAGTGCTTAGTTTGACCCAGCTAGGATAGCAAGCAGTCCTACAAGTGACCGGTGCAAATTCAAAGACAACAACCAAGAGTCACGAAAGCAATCACACCTTGGAATGGAGAACATACAGTGATTAAAGAAATACAAAATTAATCATTACAAACTGAGGAGAACAGACTGATAAGCATATCTAAGGGAGATAGTTGAGAAAGACCGTGATGAGTATAATATGGAAAAGAAAAAAGTCCCAGAAAATGGAAGGTGAACAAAAATCACACCTGAATAATCCACAATGAGAGATGTCAGTCTTTACACAGACTCTGCTTGAACGTTTGAAAGTCAGAGAAATTCACAAGCCAAAAGACGGCAGCAAAGGTCAAACCTGCGCTAACTGCTCCAAGCAGGCTCTGAAGCCCTGTTTCAATGAAGCTTGCCGGGACAGCAGAGACACAATTATGACAAATCCCCTGACATCACGGTGGACCCGAAAAACAACCTGCTCTCATATACACAGTGCCAGACTTGGGCTCACGTAGCATATTCAAATCCCATTGTACTCAACTGCAGGTGGCCAAAGGAACATGAAAGCAGCCTGCCAGTGATGTAGTGGTTAGGTCCACAACTTCCGGGTCGGTGATCCGGGATGGGCCGAGTGGAATCCTGAGTGTGAACCTCCTAACCATTGCTTCAGTCATCCTGGATCTGGCGGCCGAGGTAGTGTAGAGGCAGAGGGGAAGGGACATTAGACAGGGACAAATTTCCACAGCAAATACAGGAGCATTGCCAGCAGATGTGAGCTCAGTGATGCACTTCTGCCGAAACAAAACCGATTACAAGTTGCAAAGAATACAAAAACTGAAGCTCAAAAAAAACAAAACAAAAGAAAACAAACACGTTGCCAGTAAGAAGAATAAGATCTCTATGAAGAAACTTAGCAAAACAGGTGAAAGCCATGTCAATTCGAAAGCAAGCAAATCTTTGGAGAAAGGAATTATAGAAGACACAAGGAAAAAGAAGGATATTACGGGATCTAGGAATGGAAGAATTAACAGGAAGATGGGCTATAGCCACACAATGGCATACCACTCAGCCGGATCAAAGGATGCAACCCAGCCATTTGTGACCACCAGAATGGCTGTGAGGGCTTTAGGGAAGTGAAACAAGCCCCAGGGAGAAAGTCAAATACCGTAGGACCTCACTTAAGAGGAGAAGAAAAAAGAAGCGGTCAGGAACAGGTGGCACGGGACATTTGATTGGGGGTTCCAAGAGACAAAGCGGGGAGGTGTGAGAGGGTGAAACAGATGATGAGACACAAGTGTGTGGTGAGGGCCTGCTATTAGGCTTACGCAGGTGAAGATGATGTAAGCTACACGGAAGTCTACATCGATGAGGATGCAAATCGGAAAGATATGGGATGTTCTAATGCAGGGTTATGGCAATAAATTCACCTAAAAGCAAAAAATCCAAAATGGGGTCCAGAATGACGGCATAAAGCTTTGGGGCTGAAAGAGATTGGAGAAGGTGAACTTCCAAGGCTGGAAAATAACCTCAAAATGCATACTGATGCTACAGAAAGGTAGACCATTCCAAATAGATGAAGAGGAATACTACCCACAGAACATGCTGCCTGCTAAACCCATGCACCAACGGAAAAGGTTACCGTCCATGACGTTACTACTAATCACCTTCACGAATAATCCAAACAGGCCCACGTGTTCCCAAGCTCAGGCAAAAGGTTGGGCCAAAAGTCCAATTCAGGGCCGGCCCTGTGGTGGAGCGGGTAAGTGCCCACGTTCCGCTTGGCCGGCCCAGGCCTCACTGTTTCACATCACGGGTGCAGATCACATTAGCAGTGTTAGGAAATATAGATTTCATGGTACGGTGCGGACAGGGATCATAAAATAAGTAGCAATGGTGAGGTCACCTTATCAATATGCACCAGAAAAAGAACCGTGAGGCTTTTACAATCCATGAACGCATCTGGTACACTTCCCCAAAGGAAGAAGGAAGGAAAACACGGGACCTGCCAAGTAGGAATTGGCAGAGTGCTAGGAGATGACACGATCATTGCGCATCAGAGGACTGCCCGGGCAACTTCAACTTGGGAGGGAGTCCAGGACTTTCTCTGGGGAACGTCCACCCACTTGGCCATCTACATAAAATGTAAGGGATAAAACACAGGATAATCTTACAGGAAAGAAACCAGTGTCTAGAGAGAATGTAGCAGGCCTTTCAAAGTTTGAGGAGAAAGTCAGAAACTGACAAGAAATCGAGAAAAAGGAAAACTATCCTACCTGGAAAGGGTGAGGAGTCAGACTGGCCTGAGATGGCTCTGAAACTCTGTGTGCACGCAGGTTGTCAGGACAACTTCGAATTTTGAGGTTGTTTATGACATCACGAGGATCATGTCCGCCAAGATGGCCGCACGGTTACAGACTGAGGATTGGCCTAGGCTAGGCTATTAAAGGGAGGGATACCCAGAAACAGCTTTGAAAAACAGAAAGCGGACACAGAAACTGGAAGACATAAAACAGACGCTGATTCATGGGGTAAGAAAGGAATCCTTGGCAAGAAGCAAGAATAGAGGGACAAGCACTGAGAGGAGAACGTTGTCATCTATTCAAGTCTATGGGGAGGCCATGCTGATTCAAGCTTGCAACTTGATTGGAAGCAAGAGGCCGGACTTGGGCCTTATCAGACCTACGTGGTCCTTCTGCCTTAAGCATAAGCCAAAGTCAAGAATGACGTCTTGAGGACGTTGAAGAGAAGAATCGATGCCTCCTTTCCTAGGCCCCTGGCATTCTTTGCAGATCAGTCTCACTTTCCATAGCTCTGGCGTCACATAGCTAATGTGTCCCAAGAGATGTCTTGGAAGCCTTGAAGGAAAGGACCCCTGTCACGCTTGGGGTATGTCTCTTTGTTTGGAAGTGCTCTACAAGGGTGCTGAAAAGCACCCTTTTCCACAGGGCTTCGTTCCTTCGTGAAGGCTGCCTTCCCAGGCTAGTGTGCTCAGTTTGCCCCCAATGAAATTCTCTCCCCCTACCTCTTGCCATAGAAGGAGAGTTGATTATGTGTTTTGACACCATATCTAAGGAAGTGGGCTGAAAATTAGAACATTAGAATTCTGTTTCAAGAAAAATAAACAGGCCAGGGCTGAGGATGTAAGGCAAACAAATGGCACAGCCTATAGAAATAAAGTAAGCCCGTATCTAGACGGAATCTAGGGGAACGTTAAAGGATCAGGGGTGAAGTGCGAAACTTCCCAGATCCGGAAAGGAGACAGAAAAATATCTTTCCTGGAGAGAGGAATTCATCAGATTTGTCTAATTTGTCTTGGAAACATTGTGTCCGTGAAGGGGGATGCCAGGACCACCTCGAATTTGGAGTTTCTGATCTCAGGATGTCAAACCAACCCAGATGACCCCGTGTTCTCAGTGCTTAGTTTGACCTGGGCTAGGACAGCAAAAACTCCTTCAAGTGACTGGTGCAAGTTCAAAGACAACATCCAAGAGTCATGAAAGCACTCACACCTCGGCCTAGAGAACATACGGTGATTCAAGAAATGCAAAATTAATCACTTGGAATGAAGGGGAACGGACTGATAAGCATGTCTAAGGGGGATAGCTGAGAAATACCATGACGATTACACTATGGAAAAGAGAATAAGGTCCCAGAAAATGGAAGGTGAACAGAAATCACACCTGGATAATCCACAATGAAAGATGATGTCCGTCTTTAGACAGACTCTGCTGGAACGTTTGAAAGGCAGAGAAATTCACAAGCCATAAGACGGAAGCGAACGTCAATCCTGGGCTAAGTGGGAAGGGTGAGTTATGAGGCTGCTCCAAGCGGGCCATGAAACCGTGTGTCCATGAAGCTTGCCGGGACAGCAGAGACACGATTATGACAAATCCTCTGACATCACAGTGGACCCGAACAACAACCTGGCCTCATCTATAGAGTGCCAGAGTTGGGCTCAAGTAGCATATTCAAGTCCCATTGCCCTCAACTGCAGGTTGCCAATGGAACATGAAAGGGGCCGGCCGGTGGTGCAGCGGTGAGGTCCGCACCTTCTGGGTCAGTGGCCCGTGGTGGGCTGGGTGGACCCTCGGGTGAGCCTGCTCAAAACTGCTTCAGTTGTTCTGGGGCAGGCATCCGAGGTAGTGCAGAGGCAGATGGGAAGGGACGTTAGACAGGACCAGACTTCCACAGCAAATACAGGAGCATTGCCAGCAGATGTGAGCTCAGCGATGCACTTCTGCCAAAACAAACCAATTCAAAGTTGCAAAGAATAGAAAAACAAGCTGAAAAGACAAAATGAAAAACTGCATGCCAGTGAGAAGGATAAGATCTCTAGGAAGAAACTTAGCAAAACAGGTGAAGGCCATGTCAATGGAAAACTAACAAACGTTGGGGGAAAGAAATTCAAGAAGACACAAGGAGAAAGAAGTAGATTCCAGGATCTAGGAATGGAAGCATCAACACACTTGAAACGTCCATACCAGAGAAAGGAATCTCTGACTTCCATGCAATCCCTGTCAGAGTTGCAGCAATGTTTTGCACAGAGACAGAAGAGGGAATCCTAAAGGTTCTAGCCAGCAACAAGAGACCCTGACTAGGCAAAGGAATCCTCAGGAAAACGAAAAAAGCAGGACGTGGCACACTTTCCGATTTCAACATATAGGACGAAGCACTAGGTACCGAGATGGCACAGTCTGGGCCCCAAAACAGGCACACAGACCCATGCAACAGAATCGAGAACCCAGAACCCAACTCAAACGTACATGGACAGCCCATTTTCGACCAGGGAGCCAAGAGGAGACAGTGGAGAAAGGAGAGTCTCTACCATAAATGGTGCTGGGAAGCCTGCACAGCCACCTGGAACACAACGAGAGTACACCATGATGTTACACCTGGCACACACACCACCTGAAATGGATCAAAGCCTTGAATGGCAGACTTGAAACCGTGAACCTTGTAGCAGAAGACCTAGGCAGAGTGCTCTTTGCCATCTGTCTGAGCCGCCTGTTTGGAAGAAGCAAGTCCGACTGGGCCAGGGCAACCAAGTCAACAAGAAACCAACGGGACCACGTCAAATGGGGACGCTTCTGCCCAGTGAAGGAAACCATCGACTGAATGCAAAGATAGCACAACAACTGGGAGAGGATGTTTGCAAACCACACATCGGACAAGGGGTGAAAAGCCCAAAGATGCAATCAACTCTCACATCTCCACAAGAAAAACAAGAAGCCAATGAAAACCTGGGCAAAAGATGGAAACAGAGATTTCTGCCAAGAAGATCGAAAGAGGGCCAACGGGTGCATGAAAACTTGTTCACCATCATTAATTCTCAGGCCAATGCAAATGCAAACTGCAAGGGCACAGCAGCTCACTGTGGTCACAATGGCTATAAGGAAGCAGACAGGAAGCAACAAGTGTCAGAGAGGAGGTGGAGAGAAGGGAAGCCTCCTGCCCCGTTGGTGGGAGTGCAGACCGGTGCAGCCACTACTCCAAGCGGTGTGGAACTGCCTCAGAACTTGAAGAATCCATGTCACATATGATCCAGCTATTCCTCTGCGGCGTGTTGATCCAAAGAACTCGGAAACACTACTGCATAGTGTTCAAGCAGAATCTGTCTAAAGACTGACGTCTATCACTGTGGACTATTCACTTGTGATTTCTGTTGGCCTTCCATTCGACAGGACCTTATTTTCTTTTCCATAGTCCAATCGTCATGGTCTTTCTGAGGTATCTCCCTTTGGTATGCTTATCAGTGCGTTCTCCTTCATTCCAAGTTATGAATTTTGCATTTCTTTAATCACCTTAGGTTCTGTAGGCAGAAGTGTGAGTCCTTTCGTGATTGTTGGGTGTTGTCTTGGAATTTTTATAGGTCACTTGTAGGAATCTTTGCTATCCTCGTCTAGTTGACACTGCGCCCTGAGAACTCGTGGTCGTCTTGGCTGGTTTGACATTCTGAGATCAGACACTCCAGATTCGTGGGGGTCCTGGCAACCACCTTCATGGACATTATGTTTCTGAGACAAGTTAGCAAAATCTGATGAACTCCTCTCTCCAGGTAACAGATTTTTCTGTCTCTTTTCTGGATTTGGGAAATTTCGAACTTAATCCCTGATCCTTGGGCTCTCCACCAGATTAGGTGTAGATACTGGCTTACTTTATTTCCACAGGGTTTTCTATTGGTTTGACTTACATCTTCAGCTCTGGCATGTGTAGTTTTCTTTAAATATAATGGTAGTGTTCTAATTTTCAGCCAACCCCCTTCCATATGGTGTCAAAACACAGAGTCAGTACTCTTTCTACGGCAAGAGATAATGGGAGAGAATTTCTACTAATTACCATTATGAATAACGAAAGCAGGCCAACATCATCCCTAGTTCAGGCAAAAGTTTGATCCAAAAGTCCATTTCAGTGCCAGCCCTGCGGTGTACTGGGTATGTGCCCACGTTCCACCTGGGCGGCCAGGGCTTCATTGGTTAGCACCATGGGTGTGGATCTGATTAGTAGCATTAGCAAATATAGATTTCACGGTATGGTGCGGACAGACATCCTAAAGAAATCGAAATTTTGAAGAGACGTTATGAGTACACACCAGAAAAAGAACCATGGGAATATTACAAACTATGAATGCATCAGGAACACTTCCCCAAATAATGAAGGAAGGAAAACATGTGACCTGCCAAAGTGGAATTGTCAGACTGCTAGGAGATGACATGGTCATTGCGCATCAGAGGATTGCCTGGGAAAAGTCATCTTGGGAGGGCCTCCCTGACTTTCTCTTGGGAAAGTCCACTCATTTGGCCTCATCCACAAAAGATAAGAGAGAAAACCCAGATTAATCCAAAAGGAAAGAAACCAGTGTCTAGAGGGAAGGTAGCAGACCTTTTCAAGTTCGAGGAGAAAGTTAGAAACAGACAAGAAATACATAACGACGAAAACTATCCTACCTGGAAAGGGGGAGTAATCAGACTGGGATGAGATGGTTCTGAAGAACTGTGTGCATGGAGGTCATCAGGACAACTTCGAATTCTGAGGGTGTTTATGACATCACGGTGAACATGTCACCCAAGATGGCCACAGGTTTCCAGCCCGAGGATTGGCATAGGCTAGGATATTCAAGTGAGGGATACTCAGAAACAGCTTTTGCCCACAGAAACAGGGCACAGAAAGTTGAAGAGATCAAAGACACGCTAATTCAAGGGATAAGACAGGAATCATTGGGAAGAAGCCATAATAGAGGGACAAGCACTGAGAGGAGAACATTGCCATCTCCTCATGTCGAAGAGGAGGCTGTTCTGATTCAAGCTTGAAACTTGATTTGAAACAAGAGGTTGGAACTATGAGACCTATGTTGTCCCTCTGCCTCACTCAAAATCCAAAGTCAAGAATGATCTCTTGAGGTCATTGTAGAGAAGAATCAAGGCCGCCGTCCTAGGCCACTAGCATTTTTTAAACAGAAGTCTCACTTTCCATAGCTCTGGCATCACGGGTGCCCACTGGCTACATGCTAATGTGTCACAAGACACCTCTTTGAAGCCTGGAAGGAATGGACTCCTGTCATGCTTGGGGTATGTCTGTTGGTTTGGAAGGACTCTAGAACTTGCTCAAAAGCACCCTTTTGCAGAGGGGTTCATTCCTTGGTGAATGCTGCACTCCAAGGCTAGAGTCCTAAGTTGGGATCAATGAGATTCTCTCCCCCTTCTCTTGCCGTAGAAGGAGTATTGATTATGTGTTTCAACACCACATGTAACGATGTTGCCTGAAAATTAGAACATTATCATTATATTTAAAGAAAAACATGCCACAGGTGAGGATATAAATCAAACAAATAACAAACCCTGTGGAAACAAAGTAAGCCAGTATCTAGACATAATCTAGCAGAGCATTCAAGGATCAGGGGTGAAGTTCGAACTTTCCAAATCCAGAAATAGAAGGATCTCTCACCTGGAAAGAGAAATTCATCAGATTCGTCTAATTTGTTGCCAGGACAGCCTCAAATCTGGAGTTTCTGATCTCAGAATCTCTAACCAAGGAAGATGACCACATGTTCTCAGTGCTCATTGTCACCTCGGCCAGGATAGCAGAGATTCCTTCAAGTGACCGATGGAAATTCAAAGACAACACCCACCAATCACAAAAGCAGTTGCACAACAGCCAACAGAACATATCGTGATCAAAGAAATGCAAAATTTATAACTTGGAATGAAAAGGGAACACACTGATGAGCATATCGAAGGGAGATAGCTTAGCAATACCATGATGATTAGCCTATGGAAAAGAAAAAAGGTCCCAGAAAATGTAAGGCAAACAGAAATCACAACTGAATAATCCACAGTGAAAGACGGCCGTGTTTAGACAGATTCTGCTTAAACGTTTGAAAGTCAGAAAAGTCACAACCCCAAAACCTGCAGTGAAGGTCAAACCTGGGCTAAATGGAATGGGTGAGTTCTGAGACTGCTCCAAGTGGGCTCTGAAACCTTGTGTCCATGAAGCTTGCTGGCACAGCACAGACACAATTCTCAGAAATCCTATGACATCACAGTGGACCAGGAAAACAACATGGCTTCATCTACACAGGGCCAGAGCTGGGCTCCAGTAGCATATTGAAGTCACATTCCAAACCAGCAGGTTGCCAATGGAACATGAAAGGGGCTGGCCACTGCTGAAGCTGTGAAGTCCGTGCCTTCTGGGTCCGCAGCCCATGGTCGTCCATTTGTGCTCTTGGGGTTGAGCCTCCTCACCGCTGGTACAGCCATCCTGGGAGAGTCCTGGGAGGTAGTGTAGAGGCAGATGGGAAGTGACGTTAGACAGTGCCACTCTTGCTCAGCAAATACAGCAGCACGACCAGCAGATGTGAGCACTGCCATAAACTTCTGCCAAAACAGAACCAATTAAAAGTTGCAAAGAATAGAATAGCTGAGCCTCAAAAAAAGAAGCATGTCACTAAGAATAATAAGATATCTAGGACTAACCTTCACTAAACAGGTGGAAACATTATAAACCTATACTAGCAAAGCTTTGGCTAAAGAAATTCCAGAAGACACAAGCAAATGGAAGACTATTCCTTGCTGTTGGAATGGAAGAACTAACACACTTGAAACGTCCGTAGCGGATAGAGGAATCTGTGGATTCTAAGCAATCCCAGTCAAAGTTGCAGTGATCTTTCCCACAGAAATAGAAGAGAGAATAATAAAGTCTCTATCCAGAAGGAAAGGACCCTGAATACCCAAAGGAATCCTGAAGAAAATGAACAAAGCAGGACGTATCACACTTTCTGATTTCCACATATAGGACGAAGTGCTAGGAACCGAAACGGCACAGTCTGGGCCCAAAAACAGGCACACAAATCCATGGAACAGAATCGAGAGCCCAGAGGTCAACTCACGCATATATGCACATGCATACATGCACAACACGTTTTCAACCAGGGAACCAAGAGTACACAGCGGAGAAAGGAGAGTCTCGACAAGAAACGGTGCTGGGAAGACTGCACAGCCAAATGTAACACAATGAGAGTAGAGCATGATGTTACACTAGTCACACAAACCACCTCGAAACGGATTAAAGACTTGAATGGAAGACTTGAAACCGTGAGACTTCTAGGAGAAAACCTAGGCAGCATGCTCATTGCCATCTGTCTTAGCAGCCTATTTGGAAGAAGCGTGTGTGACAGGAATGGGCAACAAAGGAAACAGGCAGATGGGAAGCGACGTTAGACTGGGCCAGTCTTCCTCAGCAAATACAGCAGCATTGCCAGCAGATGTGAGCACAGCAGTAAACATCTGCCTAAATAAAACCAATCAAAAGTTGCAAAGGATAGAAAAACTGAAACTCAAAAAAGAAAAAAAAGCATGCTACTAGGAAGAACAAGGTATCTAGGAATAATCTGTGCCAAACAGGTGAAAGCTATGTAAACCGAGAAGTAGCAAAGCTTTGGGGAAAGAAATACCACAAGATACAAGGAAACGGAAGGGCATCATTGCGCATGGAATGGAAGAAAACGAAGGAAGAATGAAGTATCATCACAATGATACCTTTCTTATCCCTGGAATCAGCATCTCTTTGATCTCTTCAAGTTTCTGTGCCAGGTTTCTGTTTGGAAAAGCTGTTTCTGGGTATCTCTCACTTGAGTATCTCAGCCTAAGCCAATCCTGGTACTGTAACCATGCAGCCATCTTGGGTGACACGTTCACTGTAATGTCATAAACACTCTCAGAATTCAAAGTTGTCCTGACAACCTCCATGCACACAGTGTTTCAGAGCCGTCTCCTCCCAGCCTGACTACTCCCCCTGTCCAGGAAGCATAGATTTCCTTGTTCTGGATGTGTTGTTGGTTTTCAGCTTTGTCCTCTAACTCGGAAAGGTCTACTACATTCCCTCTAGACACCGGTTTCTTTCCTTTAAGATTATCCTGGGTTTTATCGCATATCTTTTGTGGATATGGCCAAATGGGTGGACTTTCCCCAGAGAAAGTCCTGGACTCCCTCCCAAGTTGACGTTGCCCAGGAAATCCTGTGATGCACAATGATCGTGTGATCTCATGGCAGTCTGACAATTCCACCTTGGTGGGTCACATATTTTCCTTCCTTCATGATTTGGGAAAGCGTACAAGATGCATTCATAGACTCTAATATTCTCATGGTTCTTTTTCTGGTGAGTATTGATAAGGTCTCCTCACAATTACTACTTCTTTATGATCTCTGTGCCAACCATACCTTGAAATCTGGATTTGCTAATGCTAGAAATCTGATCTGTACCCATGATGCTAGCCCCTGAAGCCTGGGCCACGCAAGAGGAAGTTGGGCACTTACCTGCTGCACCACAGGGCCGGCAATGAATTAGACTTCTGCACCAACCTTTGGCCTGAACTTGGGAAGATGTTGGCCTGCTTCAATCATTCGTGAAGGGAATCAGTAGGAACATCATGGAAGGTATTATTTTCCATTGGTTCATGAGTTTAGCACGGAACATGTTCTCTTGCTAGTATTCCGCTTCATCACTTTGCAAAGGTCTACCATTCTGTAGCATCATTAAGCACTTTGAGGTGATTACCAATCCTTGGAAGTTCATCCTCTCTGATCTCTTTCAGCCTATAAAGCTTTAGGCCATAAGTCTGCACCCCTTTTTGGAGTTTTGATTTTATGTGAATTGATTGCCGTAACCCTGCATTCTAACATGCTATAGCTTTCAGATCTACATCCTCATAGATTTAGACTTCTGCGTAGGTTACATCATCTTCACGACCGGAAGGCTAATTACAGGCTCTGACGATACTTGTGCCTAATCAACTCTTTCTCCCTCTGGCCCTCGCCTACTTTTCCGCTGGGAACTACCAATCCCATGTCACATGCTACCTGTTTGTTGGTCCGTTTTTCCTCTTCTCCTGTACGTGAGATATTGTGGTATTTGACCTTACCCCTGGCGCTTGTTTCAGTTCCTCTAGTACCCTCAGGAGCCATTCTGGTGGTCACAAATGGCTGGACTGCATCTGTTCCTACAGCTGAGTGCGATGCCATTGTGTGGCTATAGCCCATCTTCCTTCTCCATTCGTCCCTTGATGGGCATCAGGGAGGCTTCCAAGTCTTGGATATCGGGAGTAAGGCTGTGGTGAATACAGCAGTGCACGGATCTCTGTGCATTACTGTTTCCATGATCTTTGGATATATACGTCACGGAGGAATAGCTGGATCATATGCTAGGTGGATTCTGAAACATTCAGAATTTTCACTCCTTTGTGTAGTGGCTGCATTGGCTCAAACTCCCACCTGCAGTGCAGGAGGCTTCCCTTCTCTCCACCTCCTCTCTGAAACTTGTTTCGTGTCTTCACCCTTATAGCCATTCTGACCACTGTGAGCTGCTATCTCATTGCACTTCGGATTTGCATTGGCCTCAGACTTAATGATGAGGAACATGTTTTCATACAGCCTGTTGGCCATCTTTCTATCTTCCTGGGAGAAATGTGTGTTTCCATCTTTTGCCCAGGTTTTGTTGGGCTCATTCTTTTTTTTCCTGTGGAGATGTATGAGTTCACTGGATCTTATGGCTGTTCACCCCTTCTCCGATGTCTGTTCTGCAAACATCCTGTCGCAGTTGTTGTGCTGTCTTTGCATTGAGTCGATGGAGTCGTTGGCCGGGTAGAAGCTTCTGCGTTGGATGGAGTCACGCTTGTTTCTTGTTTCTTTTGTTGCCCTTACCCAGTCACACATGCTTCTTCCAAGTAGGTGGCTATGCCAGATGGCAAAGAGCAAGCTGCCTGCATCTTCCGGCAGCAGTTTCATGGTTTCAAGTCTTCCATTCAAGCTTTAATCCATTTCAATGTGGTATGTGTGCCTGGTGTAACATCATGGTCTAGTCTCATTGTGTCACTTGTGGCTCTGAAGTCTTCCCAGCACTGTTTCTTTTTGAGACTCTCCTTTCTCTGCTGTCTCCTCTTGGCTCCCGTGTCGAAAATGGGCTGCCCATATATGTGGCAGTTGACTGCTGGGCTCAATTCTGTTCCATGGGTCTGTGTGCCCATTTTGGGGGAAAGGCTGTTCTGTACCGGTACCTAGCACTTTGTCCTATATTTGACAATCAGAAAGTGTGATACATGCTGCTTTGTTCGTTTTCCTCAGGATTCCTTTTCCTATTCAGGGTCCTTTGTTGCCACATAGAAACTTTAGTATTCTCTCTTCTATTTCTGTGGGAAAGATTGCTGCAACTTTGACTGGGACGACAGGGAATGCAGACATTGCTTTTTCCGGTATGGATCCTTAAAGTGTGTTCGTTCTTCCATTCAAAGATCATGGAATAGACTTCCGTTTCCTTGTGTCTTGTGGAATTTCTTTGCCCAAAGCTTTGCTAGATTTCGGTAGACATAGCTTTCTCCTGTTTGGCCAATGTTATTCCTAGATGTTTTTTTCTTTTTACTGGCATGCTTTCTTTTTCGCTGTTCCTTTTTTCTATTCTTAGCAACATTTAATTGGTTTGTTTTGGCAGAAGTTTATGGCTGTGCTCACATCTGCTGGCCATGCTGCTGTATTTGCTGAGAAAGAGTAGCGTGGTATAACGTTGCTTCCCATATGCCTCTACACTAGGTCGCACGCCTGACCCAGAACGGCTGGATGAGCGGTGAGGAGGCTCACCCCCAGGATTCCACGTGGCCGACCCTGGGTTGCCGACTCAGAACGCAGGGACTTCACGGCTGCCCCACTGGCTGGCCCCTTTCGTGTCCCATTGGCAACCTGCAGTTGAGTGGAATGTACTTTAACATGTTACTTGAGCCCAACTCTGGCCCTGTGTAGATGAGGCCAGCTTCTTTTTCTGGACCACTGTGATGGAGTATTTGTCAGAATCGTGTCTCTTTTCCAATCAGGCTTTCGGGACACAGGGTTTCAGAGCCCGCGTGGAGCAGTCTCAGAACTCACCCTTCCCAGTTAGCCCAGGTTTGACCTTCAATGCAAGTTTTGGGGTTGTGACTTTCTCGGACTTTCAAACGTTCAAGCAGACCCTAACTATACACTGAAGTCAACCACTCTGGATTATTGAGGTGTGATTTCTGTTTGCCTTCCATTTTCTGGGAGCTTGCTTTCTTTTCCATAGTCTAATCGTCATGGTTCTGAGCTATCTCCCTTCGATATGCTTATCAGTGTGTTCTCCTTCATTTCAAGTTAAGAGTTTGGTATTTCTTTAATCACCATAGGTTCTGTAGTCTGATGTGTGAGTGCTTTGGTGATTGTTGGATGTTGTCTTTGAATTTCCATCGGTCATTTGAAGGAATCTTTGCCATCCTAGCCTAGATCCACCTGAGCACTGAGTAAACGTGGTCATCTTGGTTGGTTCGATATTGTGAGATCAGAAATGCCATGTTTGAGGTTGTCCTGGAAACCACCTTCCCAGACACAATGGTTCCGAGACAAATTAGATGAATCTGATGGATTCCTCTCTCCAGCTGAGAGATCCTTCTGTCTCTTTTCTAGATTTGGAAAGTTCAGAACTTCACACCTGATCCTTGAACGCTCCACTAGATTACGTCTAGATAGTGGCTTACTTTATTTCCACAGGTTTTGTTATTTGTTTAATTTACCTCCTCAGCTGTGGCATGTTTACATTCCTTTAAATAGAATGGTAATGTTCTAAGTTTCAGCAAACATCGTTATGTGCAGTGTCAAACACCTAATCAATACTCCTTCTATGGCAAGAGATGGGGGAGAGAATCTCATTGATCTCAACTGAGCACTGTAGCTTGGGAGGACAGCCTTCACACAGCAATGAAGCTTTCTGCAAAAGGGTGCTTTTGCGCACTCTTCCTGAGTCCTTCCAAACCAAGAGACATACCCCAAGCATGACAGGGGTCCATTCCTTCCAGGCTTCAAAGAGATGCCTAGTGACACATTACCATGTACCCAGTGGGTGCCTATGACGCCAGAGCTATGGAAAGTGAGACTTCTCTTCACAGAATACTAGGGACCTAGGACCGAGGCCTCTATTCTTCTCTTCAATGTCTTCAAGAGATCATTCTTGACTTTGGATTATGAGTAAGGCAGAAGGCCAACATAGGTCTGATAAGCCCAAGGTCCAGCCTCTTGTTTCAAGTCAAGTTTCAAGCTTGAATCAGCATGGCCTCCCCATCGACTTGAGGAGATGGCAATGTTCTCCTCTCAGTGCTTGTCCCTCTGTTATCACTTCTTCCTAATGATTCCTTTCTTATCCATTGAATTAGCGTCTCTTGCATCTCTTCACGTTTCTGTGCCCAGATTCTGTTTGCAAAAGCTGTATCTGGGTATCTGTCACTTGAGTATCCAAGCCTAGGCCAATCCTCGGGCTGGAGACCTGCGGCCATCTTGGGTGACATGTTTACCGTGATGTCATAAACACCCTCAGAATTCTAAGCTGTCCTGAAAACCTCCATGCACACAGTTCTTCACGACCATCTCATATCAGTCTGACTACTTCCCCTTTCCAGGTAGGATAGTTTTCCTTGTTCTGGATTCCGTGTCTGTTTATAACTTTATCCTCGAACTTTGAAAGGTCTACTACAATCCCGCTGCACACCAGTTTCTTTCCTTTCAGATTATCCTGGGTTTTATCTCTTATCTTTTGTGGATGAGTCCAAATGGATGGAGTTTCCCCAGAGAAAGCCCTGGAGTCCCTCCCGAGATTGATTTTCCTGGTCAATTCTCTGATGCGTAATGATCGTGTCATCTCCATTGCCACCTTGGCAGGTCACATGTTTTCCTTCCTTCATCATTTGGGGAAGTGTTCCTGATGCGTTCGTAGATTGCAATATTCCCATGGTTCTTACTCTGATGTGTATTCATAACGTCTCTTCACAATTTCGTCTTCTTTAAGATGTCTGTCTGCACCATACCGTGAAATCTATATTTGCTAATGCTACTAATCTGATCCGCACCCGTGATGCTCGCCGATGTAGCCTGTACCACCCAAGTGGAATGTGGGAACTTACCCAGTACACCACAGGGCCAGCACTGAATTGGATTCTTGGACCAACATTTTGCCTGAACTGGGGAAGATGTTGGCCTGCTTTGATTATTTGTAAAGGTAATTAGTAGTAACATCATGGACGGTAACCTTTTCCTTTGGATCCTGAGTTTAGCACGGAACATGTTCTCTTGGTAGAGTTGTTCTTCATCTCTTTGCCACTGTCTACCTTTCTGTAGCATTATTAAGCACTTGGAGGTGATTAGCAATGCTTGGAAGTTCATCTTCTCTAATCTCTTTCAGCCTCCAAAGCTTTAGGCCATAAACCTGCTTGCCTTTTTGTAGTTTTGATTTTACATGAATTGATTGCCATAACCCTGCATTATAACACCCTATTGTTTTCAGATTTACAACCTCCTAGATTTAGACTTCTTTGTATGGTACATCATCTTCACCACCGTAAGCCTAGTGACATGCCCATACCACACACTGGTGCCTAATCAACTCTTTCTTCCACTGTCTTCTCCCACCGATTCTCTCTGGGAACCACCAATCCCTTGTCATGTGCTACCGGTTTGTTTCTCCTTATTTTACTCTTCTCCTTGTAAGGGAGATCCTACGGTATGTGACTTTCACCCTGGGGCTTCTTTCAGTTCCCCTCATACCCTCAGGAGCCATTCTGGTGTCACAAATGGCTGGACTGCACCCTTTCTTGCAGCTGAGTGCTATCCCATTGTGCGGCTATAGCCAATCTTCCTTCTCCATTCGTCCCTTGATGGGCCCCAGGGCGATATCCAAGTCCTGGACATCAGGATTAAGGCTGTGGTGAACACAGCGGTGCAGGGATTCCTATGCGTTGGTGTTTCCAAGTTCTTCGGATAAATACGCTGCAGAGGAATAGCTGGGTCATATGGTAGATGGATTCTGAAATTTCTGCGGAAATTCCACACCGCTTTGTGTAGTTCCCGCACCGGCTTACACTCCCACCAACGGTGCAGGAGGCTTCCCTTCTCTCCACCTCCTCTCCGACACTTGTTGTTTCCTGTCTTGTTCCTTATGGGCATTCTGACCACAATGTGCTGTTATCTGATTGCCATTTGGATTTGCATTGACCTTAGACGTAATGATTATGAACATGTGTTCATACAGCTGTTGGCCATCTTTCTATCTTATTTGGTAAAACTCTGTTTCCATCTTTTGCCCAGGTTTGAATGGGCTTGTTGTTTTTTGTCTTGTGTTGGCATGTGCGGTTGTTGGCTCTTTTGGCTATTCAGTCCTTCTCCGATGTGTGGTTTGAAACATCCACTCGCAGTTGTTGTGCTGTCTTTGCATTGAGTGGATGGTTTCCTCGGCTGGGCAGAAGCTTCTGCGTTGGATGCAATCCCATTTGTTGCTTGTTTCGTGTGTTGCCCTTGCCCAGTCACACATGCTTCTTCCAAATAGGCGGCTATGCCACATGGCCATGAGCAAGGTGCCTGGTTTTCTACTAGAAGTTTCAAGGTTTCAAGTCTTCCGTTCAAGGCTTTAATCCATTTCGAGGTGGTGTGTGAGCCTGATGTAACATCATGGTCTACCTTCATTGGTCACATACGGCTGTGCAGTTTTCCAGCACCTTTTCTTCTTGAGACTTTCCTTTCTCCACTGATCCTCTTGCCTTCCTCGTTGCAAATGGGCTGCCCATATATGTGTGAGTTGACCTCTGGGCTCTTGATTCTTTTCCGTTGATCTCTGTGTCTGTTTTTGAGACCAGACTGTGCCGTTTTGGTACGTAGCACTTCGTCCTACATGTTGAAATCAGTAAATGTGATATGTCCTGCTTTGTTCGTTTTCCTCAGGATTCCTTTGGGTATTCAGGGTCCCTTGTTGCTGGATAGAGACTTAAGGATTCTCTCTTATATTTCTGTGGGAAAGATTCTGCAACTTTGACTGGGATTGCATGGAATCCAGAGATTGCTTTATCCGTTATGGAGGTTTCAAGTATTTTAGTTCCTACATTCCTATAGCACGAAATACCCTTCCATTTGCTTGTGTCTTCTGGAATTTCTTTCCCCAAAGTTTTGCTAGTTTTCGATCTCCATAGCTTGCACCTGTTTGGCTAAGCTTATTTCTAGAGATCTTATTCTTTTTTTCCTGAGGTTCAGTTTTTCTGTTCTTTTCAAGTTTTCATTTGTTTTGTTTCTGCTGATGTTTATGGCTGTGCTCAGATCTGCTGTTGATGTTGCTGTATTTGCTGAGGAATACTGACGCTGTCTGACGTTGCTTCCCAGCTGCCTCTACACTACCTTCCATGCCTCCCCGAGAATGGCTGGACCAGCGTTGATGCGGTTCACCCCAGGATTCCGCATGGCTAGCCCCGGGATGCCGACCCAGAACGTGCAGACTTCACCACTGCACCACGGGCCGGCAGCTTTCATGTTCCATTGGCAACCTGCAGTTGAGTGGAATGGGACTTGAATATGCCACTTGAGCCCAACTCGGGCACTGTGTAGATGAGGCCAGTTTGTTTTTCTTCTCCACTGTGATGTCAGAGGATTTGTCAGAATTGTGTCTCTGCTGTCCCTGCAAACTTCATAGACACAGGCTTTCAGAGCCTGATTTTAGCAGTCTCATAACTCACCCTTACCAGTTAGCCTAGGTTTGACCTTCGCTTGGGTTTTTGGGATTGTGACTTACTCCGACTTTCGAATGCTCAGAGTATGTCTAAAACTGACATCTTTCTTTATGTATTATTCATGTGTGATTTCTGTGTGCCTTCCATTTTCTGGGAACGTTTTTTATTTTCCGTGGTAGAATCGTTGATATGGGCTCAGCGAGCTGAAGACTCGAATGAAAGATTGCTTGGACTCTCAAGATACTGCATTGGTGTTCTTTTATTGAGAGAACAGTACAGGATAGCATGGGGACAGGACACATTAGCAGTGAAGAGCTACTGCTGCTGCTGCCTGGCGACAGGACCCATGGCTGGTCAGAGCTGTTGCTGCTGCCCTGATTAGAGGGTTAGGGCTAATTTCATAAGGCATGGGTATATGACTTACTTTTACTCTAAAAAGAAATAATGATGTTTAATGTCTTTAAATGATTTCAGTACAGATGGGGTCTGGACATTGTGTTGTCATATTTTTAGATATGAATCTGGCCATATAGATCAGCATGTAGGTGAGAATGCCCTGGGCTTCTCGCCCTGGGGCAGCCCTAATTCATACCATAAAAAAACCCACTGGGTCATATAGTTTGGCATGTAGTCCAGGTCACCTTCAGCTTCCCTAGCTGGGGCAGCCCTGATCCACATCATAAAACCTCCCTGAACCTATTTGGACTGGAAATCTTTGGGGATATGGATGATGGTCAGTCTTCTGTGACTACTTCTGGCTGTACAGGGTCGTAGAGCTGTCCCTAAATGGGGCCATAGGTACACTTAGGCAGTTTAGTGGACCAGAAGGCTTGCCCCATTGAGTTCAATCATGACAAGTTATACAGATCCTCTGGAGATGAGAGAGTCATTGACAAGAGGTGGTCCAGGAAGTGAAATATTTTTGACATGGATAAGACAAACGATGAAACAGACAACAAAGTATCATAAGAAATACAAGCAGTATGTTTAACCCAATGAGTAAGGTTTTAAAGTAGTGCAGAAACCTTGTCCTGTCTAGGAGTTCAACCAATCATTTAGATTTAGGGTTGGTAAGACATGGATTTAATTTGGTTGCTGGGATACCAAGCCAGGAATATTTTGATGGTAGTCAGGAATATAGACACAACATTCAGTTTTTATAATGGCACAGGTGCCCCCTTGTGCTGCTGTCAAGACATCCAGAGCCATTTGGATTTGGAGGACTGCCTTACACACTTGGGATACTTCTAAATTGAGCAGTGAAATGCTACGTTGTGTATCATTTAATGTCTTCATAGTAAATTTGTCTAGGACTTTCATGTGCAAGACTTGAATATGCTACAAAAGTAGATTCCTAACTGGTGAAAGAAAATTGCAGAAATATGGTCATACCAGTGGAAGACAGGGCTGGTCAAGTGCTGTTGCAAGTTGGGTAGGTTAGCAGGAGGAGATATAGTAAATGTAGTTCCACCTTGCATCCATACAAAGCCTAGAGTGCATCGTCCAATCCATGCAGGTGGTAGCCAAGGTCATAAATTGGAGCCACATATCCACTGAGCACCGTTAGGGGCTAACCAATGCGTGTTGAGCCATGTATTCCAGTCAGTCTGAAACCAATCAGTATTTTTTTTAAGGCTATGATATGAGAACACATCTAACAGGGATTTTTTCCCATAGGTCGAGTGCTATAAGGCCATGTATCACAGGGGTGATTTTTTTTCCCCAAAAGAAAGAGGCCTTTTACTGAGTTGCCCACTAGTAGGAGTGAACCAAATATATTCATCCCAAATTTTGTATTGTCCATCCTGTGTGTATTAATAAGTTGGGGACATTACCTTTGGAACTTGTTCTGTATGATCCAAGTGTGACAAGGCAAATCTAGTTAGTATTTGGACAGTAGTATTGAAGGAAAATGTTTGATTGTGGCCAGGGAACTTCCAGGTGTCAGAGGTACATGGCCACAAGGGGACATTACTATTAATAATACATGAATATTGTGGAAGAAAAGAGCTAGAATCTAATATCCATGAATGCCTACTATAGCTTCTACAGAAACATAATTTTTTCTCTCTTGAATCACTCTCATTTTTACAAAAGATAGCCAAATCAGGATTAATAGGCTTGCAAATCAAGTGTAGTTTCAATACAACTTGCTCCAATTATTTACATAAGAGCAGCAAGAATAGTAATTGTTCATACAGGCTTTTTTAAATGTGCTTCACTGGATCTTTTCCTGCGGAATCTCAGATTGAACTGTGAAGGCCTCTCGAGGCCAGAAAAGCCAAGCCAAGGACTTGCCATCAGATTTGGCCTGCAGTACCTACAGATTTGAGTGGTGTTCTCTTTGAGGTCTCCCCAAATATTCGGAGGTTCCTTGCACCTGCCAGATAAGCAAGCTTCCTTACTTACAGGGTAAGATTGCCAAAATCTCAGTAAACAAGGTACCAGGCCTGTGTTTCCGAGTGGCTGTATTCCAGAAAGTCCAATCTTTGTTCCTGAAACGCTGTCTTGTCATATCTGAGACTGTGTGTTTCAAATATGACATTCCAGTCAAAGCCTTGGTCATATAACCAATGTGTCCTGTTATAAGGAGAACAGATTCTTATGGAACTTATGCAAATATTGCCACGAAATGACCATACTCAGTCACAAAGGGTTTCCCAATTCCAGAGGGATCAGGTAGGGAGAAAAAGATAAATGTTTCAGTTTTGCTCATAACGGTTTAATTTCACCAAATGGCTGTAAGTTATAGTTAGCATAAGAGAAAAGAGAAAAAGATTCCCTTCATTATGAGAAAACAAAACAACACATCCAAACTCAACAATATTTCAAACAGAAGTCCTAAAAATTTATAATCATCCTAATCAGTGCACACAGTCCTGTATAATCAATTCTTGAGCTGAATCTTCTGTTAGCAGATCGATGAGCATAGTTTCTGTTAGAATTCTGTCATTTCTTACTCCGTTCAGTTTTACAATCTGAAGGTTTATCAGAAACCTGTCGTTTAGACTCTTTGTGTCAGAATCCTTTACAGGAATTTGTCGGAAGTTGAAACATATTTGCAAAAGGAAAAAGCATCAGAGTAAAACAACAACTATCTGCAAATGGACAAAGAACTCAAAAGGGCAATTGGCAAAGAAACTTGACTACTTCTGTGACATATAACACTGCCAGATAATAAGTGAACTTATCACTGACAACCAGGGCAGATCAGAATTTTAGGAATGCTATCTAATTTTGAGACGTCTATATTAATAACATTTACCCATCAAATACCAGCTAAGAGAGTCTATTGTCACTTATTTCACAATGTTTCCCCTTTAATTTAATAGACCAAATAAGCCAAATTACTTTAGCATTTTCCTCCTTGTAGGAAGAGAGAGCAAATTTTTTGAGAAGTCTCAGGGACCCTCTGAAAATCCTCAGAGTAATCATTCTTCTGTCTACCAGGTCTAAAGAACGCCTTCATTCAGGATTTGAATATTTTTGAGGGAGAAGCTTGTCACAACATATCAAAAGTTTTTAAAATGTTGTTCAAATAGCAAACAACACTCACGGTGAAACAATGCTCAGGTATCCATTCAAAGTGATAACAGAAAGAGTCAGACATATTAAGAGTAACCTCAGCCATTATTTTCACAAAACAGATTTGTCTCTTAGGTAGACGTACTCAAAGGAACAGCACTTACATCCTCTTTACCAAGAGCAGATCAAAGGTTGAAGAAAATGTATCCTTTTAGAGAAAACCAAATTTGAATTTCTGCACCTACTTATGTTTCACATTCAAACTCATTCACTTAATTGAGCTTACTTTAGTCTACTTGAGCAGGCATAAAACTCATTTCAGAATTCCTCCTTCACTTGCCTTCTACATCTTTCTTTTTCATTTTCAGTACTTGTCCCAAAGTCTTTCTTTTTTCCTTTCTAGTACATCAGGAGCAATTTATCTTTCTTAACCCATCAAACAAAAATATTTCCATTCTTTATACCTTTTTTACTGAAAACATACATTTTAACTTCCTTGAATACAGAGCTCTTTTTCTTAGTAATTTCCGGTAGCTTTAATTCCATAGGTTAGTTAGAACCTTTAACGCTTAACGGAACTAGTAAAAACACTAAAAAGGTAAACAATTATGAAATGTCTTTGATATCAGCATTCTAAACACTTCACAACTTAAGAAATATGCCACTTCGCACTAAAACACAAGGCATGCTTTTTGATACACCCAAACGCTTTTTGCCTCTTCAATAAGAAGCCAAAAGTAGATAACTTAGATATGTTTAACAATAATGTGTGAGTGTTCCGTTCTATCCAAAAGTGACTCTCATATTCATCTTTTTATCATTTAACTTAACTTGGCAAAACTCAAGATTGTTACCAAAAAGGATTTCGAAGCTGTTTTTTTTCCCCAAGTATACAGACCATAAAAGTTATTGTACTCACTTTTATGAGTTTTATGTATTTAAACCCTTTGTTTCCAACAATTATGTTCAGATTACTACGGAAGCCTCATGAGGCATTAGACAAAACTGGTCATCATTTAAAGCTATTATTTTGCTGACAAATTTAACAGACAACGTGAACTTATATGACTAGTAAACCGAGTCTGAATGCCTGCATCCTATGCAAATACTGACAACTCTGACAAGAAGACAATTTTCAATGAAACCAACAAACTTAAACAAGCTTTCACTTACCAAAGTTTAATTCACATCACGTTAACTTTGAAAGTCACTCTGTTAATTTGGACTACATTTAGAATTTAAGAAAGCACTTACTTTAAGCCAACTAAACAGAGATCATAATTTTGGCCAGACCATCCAGGGGTTAAAATATCACACGTATAATGTACACATAGACACATATACACAGAGAGTGTACAACTATTGTTTTAAAAACTACTGCCATGAATCAGGTACAATAATATAAAGCTCACCAGTTAAAAATCAAAACTTTGTTTTGAGCCTTTTTACAAAGACTTATGGAGAAGACCCTCAAGATGCTAGACTTTTTGCAAGGGCAGACTTGTGGCCAATTATCCTTGCCCCTCCTTTTTTTTTTTCAGTCTTAAGAATGAGTGATATGCTAGATAGTAGTTCCTGGAGAGGGGGGAAGATAATCCTTTTCATGGTAAAGGAAGCAGGTGGAATCTGAACTGCCTCTAGAACTGTATTTCCAGTCTTGCAAGGATTTTCTAAGGACAGTTGCTCTTGATTTCTCAGAAACTGGACTGTAACTTGAAGGACGTTCTACGTTGATCTACCTGTCCAACTGCACCAGAAAGGCAGAGAGAAACATCACACATTTTCTACCAGCTGGAGTTTCTGGGGCATAACCCATACAATTGAAAGTGTTTCAAATTAGTTAGAATGACCCTGAGTGATGAGTCTTAAGGGATGCTTATCTCATTCCCCATGGCAGTAAAGCCAGTGTCCGACTGACAGTGAAGTGGAGAAGGGAGGAGTGCATACAAAGCGCTTGAACTGGCTGGAGGCCGGGGCTCCCAGTACCCGGGTTGAGAATGAAGTTCCTTGCAAAAGGTTTTCAAGTTTTCCGATTTTACAGAAGTTCCAGGTTCTGGTCAAGTCCAGCCTGAAGTTAACCAAGACTTGGTGACAACAGAGGACATGATGAGCAAAACAAAGAAAGGAAATGAAGACATCAGACCTCACCCTCATGGCCGCTCAAAGAGGGTTATCAAGAGAAGACTCACTCAACAGTTCCCATGCTGGGGCACACTACTGTAGCATGACAGTTCACAGAATAAATCCCAGGTCTGCTACCCTCATAGCCAACTCAGTAGGTGACTAAAACACTCAATGAGTCAACCCCCAAGAGAGGGCACCCTACGGGGGCTTTCTGGGGTGATCAGGCCCAGAAATGCCAAGTTTGGGCTCCCAGAGTTGGAGGCTATGACTGTTGACAGATTACTTTGCTTCCCTGTTGCAAAGCTCAAAAGGAGACGCAAAACACCATTGCAACGCTAAGAAAGATGAAAGAGACAGGTCCATTACCTTGAAAATCCCCCCTGAACCTGGGGCAGCATCCTACCTGTCATTCCTACTGTGGGGTTCCTATAACAAGGGGTGATGGGGGTGTCCCCCAGCATTGCATCCATTGCATATCTTCCCTGGTATGCCTGAAAGTTACAGGTGCCTGGTGAACATCCTTCCTATTCTGCCTGGCAGTAATACGTGCCTGATGAATGGTCCCCAACACAAAGGGAGAAGTTCAAAAGAGAACAGGATGGAGAAAATTAATGAGGCATTTTCCGCCGCTCTGGGGGACATTCTACCCAATTGCGTGTTGGAGGCATTCTCCAAGAAGGGCTTCCCATACGCAACCAAAGGTTAGACTTTGGTACTTTCCTTGAACTGGAGTCCCAATTGGGACATTCACACAGTTCAGAGCATGGTCAGGTGCCATGGGAGGTATCCCAATCCAACCTTAGGAAAAGAAACCTTACAGGGGAGTCTTGCAGATTGCCGACCATCCTAATGACTTAAGTGGCCGACCCGTGCCCACCTAAAATTTGTATATTAGAGATAGAGTCAGGAAGGAATGGAGTAATTCACTCTACATCGCCCTTAGGCTTAAGGTACTGATTCTCTTCAAGCTGAATGCCATGATTTGCCCCATAGAGTAGCCATGGGTAGCAAACGTGGATTCACACAGCTATCCAAGACAGTTCCTGATGGAGAAGTGAATTTAGATTCATCCTCGAAACAGAGAGAGGCACAAGGAAGAAAAGGGCACTTACCAGAAGTTGAGCTCAGAAACCGATGAAGCAAGTTCCCGGTAGGGGGGCCACAAGATATGATGGTGGGTCAGCGAGCTGATGAGTCGGAAGAAAGATTTCTTGGTCTCTCAAGGCCTGGCAGAGATGCTCTTTTATTTAGAGAATGGTACAGGATAACATAGGGACAGGACCCATGGGCAGTAAAGAGTTGCTTCATGGGGACAGGACCTATGGGTAGTGAAGAGCTGCAGGCATGGGAACTGGATGCACGGGCAGTGAATAGCTGCTGCTGCTGCATGGGGAAAGGAGCCATGGGCAGTCAGATGTCCTGCTGCTGCCCTGAGTTGAGGGTAAGGGCAAATTTTATAAGGCATGGGTACGTGACATTTTTACTGGAAAAAGAAAAGATGATGTAAAAAGCCATTAAATGACTTCAGTACAGATGGAGTCTGGTTATTGTGTGGTCGTATAACATTCGATATGAATTTGGCCATATAGATAGGCATGTAGGTGAGCATCGCCTGGGCTTCTCTCACTGGGGCACCTCTAATTCATACCAAAAAAAATTCACTGGGTCATATGCTTTGACATGTAGGCCAGGTAACCTTGGGCTTTTCGAGCTGGGGCAGCCTTAATCCACAGCAATCGTCATTGTCTTTCTCAGCTATCTCCCATAGATACGCTTATCAGTCCATTCTCCTTCATTCCAAGTTATGAATTTTGTGTTTCTTTAATCACCATGTGTTCTCTAGGCTGATGTGTGAGTGTTTTCATGATTGTTGGGCATTGCCTTTGAATTTCCATCGTTCACTTGAGGGAATCTTTGCTATCCTAGCCTAGGTCCAACTGAGCACTGAGAACACGAGGTGATCTTGGTTGGTTTGACATTCTGAGATCAGAAACTCCAAATTCTCGGTTGTCCAGGCAACCACCTTATGGAAATAATGTTTCTGAGACAAATTAGAGAAATGTGATGAATTCCTGTCTCCAGGTAAGATATTTTTATGTTTCTTTTCTAAATTTGGGAAGGCTGGAACTTGACCCCGGATCCATGGCCCTTGTAGTAGATTACATCTAGATACGGCTTTACTTTTTTCTGTAGGGTTTGTAAGTTGTTTGATTTACACCCTAAGCTCTGGCATGTTTATTTTTCGTTAAATATAAGTGTAATGTTCTAATTTTCAGCCAACTTTCTCACATATGCTGTCAAAACACATAGTCAATAATCTTCTACGGCCAGAGATGGGAGAGAATTTCACTGGTGCCAAACTGAGCATTCTAGCTTTGGATGTCAGTCTTCACTTTGGATTGGTGATTCCCAGAGGGAATGAAAAAATCCAAAATGGCCGTCTGATTTGGGGCATAAAGGATTTGAGGCTGAAAGAGATTAGAGAAGTTGAACTTCCAAGGACCGTGAATCTCCTCCAAATGCTTAATGATGCTACAGAAAGTAGACCATTGCAAATAGATTATGGGGAATACTATGAAGAGAATGTGTTCCGTGCTAAACAGATGAACCAAGGGAAAATGTTACCGTCTATGATGTTACGAGTAATTACATTCATGAATAATCACAGCAGGCCATCTTCTTCCCAAGTTCAGGAAAAATATGGGTCCACAAGTAAAATTCAGGGCCAGCCATGTGTTCAGGAGTGTAAGTGCCCACATTCCTATTGGGTGGCCTGGGATTCATGGATTCACATCACTAGTGCTGATCAGATTAGTAACGTTGGGAAAGATAGATTTCATGATATGGTGTGTACAGAGATCACAAAGAAGTCGAAATTGTGAGCATACGTTAGAGATAGGCAATAGGAAAGAAACATGAAAATATTGCAATCTATGACACATCTGGTACACTTCCCTAAATACAGACTGAAGGAAGTGATGTGACCTGCATAGGTAGAATTGGCGGACTGCATGAGATGACACGATCATTGCACATCAGAGGCTTGAGTGGGCAACTTCAACTTTGGATGGACTCCAGGACTTTCACTGGGGAAAGTCTACACATGCGGCCATATTCACAAAATGTAACAGATAAAACCCAGGATAAACTTAAAGTAAAGAAACCATGTCTAGAGAGAATGTAGTAGACATTTAAAAGTTCAAGGGTAAAGTTAGAAACCCACAAGAAATCCAGGAAATGGAAAACTATTCAAGCTGGAAAGGGAGAGTAGTCATGTGCATAGAAGATGCTGGGAGAACTTAGATGTTTGAGGGAGTTTATGACATCACAGTGAACATGTCACCCAAGATGGCCTCATGGTTATAGTCTGAGGATTGTCCTAGGCTACGATACTCAAGTTAGAGATACCCAGAAGGGAATTTAAAAACAGAAACCAGGCACTGAAACTTGAAGAGAGAGAATACATGCTGATTAAAGGGGTAAGAAAGAAGTCATTGTGAGGAAGCAATAATAGGGGGACAAGCGCTGAGTGGAGAACATTGTAATCTACTCAAGTGTATGGGGAGGCCATGCTGATGCAAGCTTGAAACTTGATTTGAAACCAGAGGCTGGACTTGGGGCTTATCAGACCTACATTGTCCTTCTGCCTTAATCATCATCCAAAATTAAGAATGATCTCCTGAGGACACTGTAGACAATGATTGATCCTTCCTTTCCTATGCCCCTAGCATTCATTGAAGAGAAGTCTCACTTTCCATAGCTCTGGCATTACAGAGGCCCATTGGGTACATGCTAATGTGTCACAAGATATCTCTTTGAACCCTGGAAGGAATGGAGCCCCGTCATGCTTTGTGTATGTCCCATTGTTTGACAGGGCTCCAGAATTGTGCTGAGAAGCACCCTATTCCAGACGGCTTCATTGCTGTGTGAGGGCTGCCCTACCAGGCTAGTATGCTTGGTTGTCTTCAATGAAATTCTCTCCCCGTATCTCTTGAAGTAGAATGATTATTAATATCGTGTATTGACAGCATATGTAAGGAGGTTGGCTCAAAATTAGAACATTACCATTATGTTTATAGAAAAATAAACATGCCAGAGCTGAGGATGTAAATCGAACAAGTAAAACACTCTATAGAAATATAGTAAGCCAGTATCTAGACGTAATCTACTGGAACACTCAAGGATCGGGAGTAAAGTTCGAAACTTCCCAAATCCAGAAATGAGACAGAAAAGTATCTTACCTGGAGCGGAGTTCATCGGATTTCTCTAATATGTCTCAGAAACATAATGTCCGTGAAGGTGGTTGCCAGCACAACCTCGAATCTGGAGTTTCTGATCTCAGAATGTCAAAGCAACCAAGACGACCACGTGTTCTCAGGGCTCAGTGTCACCTCGGCCAGGATAGCAGTTTCCTACAGGTGACTGATGGAAATTCCAAGACAACATGCAACAATCACGAAAAGACTCAGACCTCGGCATACAGAACATATGGTGATTACAGAAATACAAAAGTCATAGCTTGCAATGAAGGAGAACGGACTGATAAGCATATCGAAGAGAGATAGGTCAGAAAGACCGTAACGATTAGACTTTGGAAAAGAGAAAAAAATCCCTGAAAATGGAAGGCCAATAGAAATCACAACTGAATAATCCACAGTGAAAGACTTCAGTCATTAGACAGACTCTGACTGGACGTTTGAAAGTCCGAGAAAGTCACAAAGCCAAAAACTGCAGTGAATGTCAAACCTGGACTAACTGGGAAGGGTGAGTTATTGGACTGCTCCACGCGGGCTCTGAAAGCCTGCATCCACGAAACTAGACAGGACAGCAGACACACGATTCTGACAAATCCTCCGACATCACAGAGGGCCAGAAAACGAAGCTGGCCTCATCTACACAGGGCCAGAGGTGGGCTCAAGTAGCATATTCAAGTCATGTCCCACTCAAATGCAGGCTGCCAATGAAACACGAAAGGGGCCGGCCAGTGGGGAAGTGGTGAACTCCGCGCATTCTGGTTCGGCAGCCCGGCTTTGGCCACATTTAATCCTGCGGGTGAGCATCCTCACGGCTCGTCCAGCCATTCTGGGGCAGATGTGTGAGGTAGTGTAGAGGTAGATGGGAAGCGACATTAGACAGCTCCACTCTTCCACATCAAATACAGCAGCATGGCCCGCAGATGTGAGCGCAGCCATAAAATTCTGTCAAAACAAAGCCAATGGAAAGTTGCAAAGAATTGAAAAATGGAACCTCAAAAAAGAAAGCATGCCAGTAAGAAGTAAAAGATGTCTAGCAATAACCTTGGCCAAACAGGAGAAAGCTATGGAAACCGAAATCCAGCAAAGATTCTGGGGAAGACACTCCGGAAGACACAAGGAAATGGAAGGCTATTCCGTGTTCTTCAAATGGAAGAACTAACACACTTGAAGCGTCCATACCGCATAAAGCCATCTCTGGATTCCATGCAGTCCCAGTCAAAGTCGCAGCACTATTTCCCACAGAAATGGAAGAGAGAATCCTAGAGTTTCTATGCAGCAACAAAGGACACTGAATAGCCAAAGGAATATTGAGGAAAACGGATAAAGTAGCAGCCATCACACTTTCTGATTTCCAGATATAGGACTAAGTGCTAGGTACGGAAACAGCACAGCCTGGAGCCCAAAAGAGGCAGACAGAGCAATGGAACAGAATCGACAGCCCAGAGGTCAACTGACACACATATGGACAGCCCATTTTCGACCAGGGAGCCAAGAGGAGACAGCAGAGAAAGGAGAGTCTCGACAAGAAATGGTGCTGGGAAGACAGCACAGCCACATGGAACACAGTGAGAGTAGACCGTGATGTTACACCAGGGACACACACCACCTCGAAATGGATTAAAGTCTTAAACAGAAGACTTGAAAACGTGCAGCTTCTAGGAGAAAACGCAGGCAGCTAGCTCTTTGCCATTTGGCTTAGCCACCTGTTTGGAAGAAGCATGTGTGACCGGGCAAGGGAAACAAAGGAAACAATAAACAAGCGGGACTCCATCCAATGCAGAAGCTTCTGTCCAGCCAATGACACCATCGACTGACTGTGAAGACTGTGCAACAACTGACAGCAGATGTTTGCAAACCGCACATCGGAGAAGGGGTGAACAGCCATAAGATCCAATGAACACATACGTCTTCACAGGAAAAGAAACAGCGAGCCCAATAAAAACAGGGCAAAAGATGGAAACAGACAGCTCTCCCAGGAAGATAGAAAGATGGCCAACAGGCTGTATGAAAACATGCTCATCAGCATTAAGTCTCTGTTCAATGCAAATACGAACGTCACTGAGATAGCAGCTCACAGAGGTCAGAATGGCTATAAGGATGAAGACAGGAACCAACAATTTTCAGAGAGGAGGTGGAGAGAAGGCAAGCCTCCTGCACTGCTGGTGGGAGTGTAAACCGGTGCAGCCACTACGCGAAGTGGTGTGGAATTGCCTCAGAATTTTCAGAATCCATCTACCACATGATCCAGGTATTCCTCTGTGGCGTATATATCCAAAGATCTTGGAAACACTAATGCACAGAGATCCGTGCATCGCTGTATTCCCCACAGCCTTACTCGCGATATGCAACACTTGGAAGCCTCCCTGCTGCCCATCAAGCGACGAATGGAGAAGGAAGATGGGCTATAGCCACACAATGGCATAGCACTCAGCTGTAGGAACAGATGCAGTACAGCCATTTGTGACCACCTGAATGGCTCCTGAGGGTATCAGGGGAACTGAAACAAGCCCTGGGGTAAGGTCAAATACCACAGGATCTCACGTACAAGGAGAAGAGGAAAAATGGACCAAGAAACAGGTAGTACGTGACATAGGATTGGCAGTTCCCAGAGGGAAAGGGGTGCGGGGGACGGAGGGACAAAGAGTTGATTAGGCACAAGTGTGTGGTGAGGGCCTGTAATTAGGCTTACACTGGTGAAGATGATGTAGCCTACACAGAAGTCTAAATCTATGAGGATGTAGATTTGAAAGCTATAGGATGTTAGAATGCAGGGTTACGGAAATCAACTCACATAAAATCAAAACTCCGAAAAGGGGTGCAGATTTACGGCCTAAAGCTTTGGAGGCTGAAAGAGATTAGAGAAGATGAACATCCAAGGATTAGCAATCGCCTCCAAATGCTTAATGATGATACGGAAAGGTAGAACTTTGCAAAGAGATGAAGAGGAATACTACCAAGAGAACATGGTCCGAGCCAAATCATGAATCAACGGAAAATGCTACCGTCCCTGATGTTACTACTGCTTCCCTTCACGAATGATCGAAGCAGGCCAACATCTTCCCAAATTCAGCCCAAAGGTTGGTCCAAAAGCCCAATTTGGGGCCTGACTGTGGTGTAGCAGGTAAGTGCCCACATCCGCTTGGGCGGCCCGGGCTTCACCGGCTAGCATCGTGTGTGCGGATCAGATTACTAGCATAGAAAATACAGATTTCAAGGTCTGGTGGTCACAGAGATCATAAAGAAGTAGAAATGGTGAGGAGACCTTATGAGTACGCACCAGAAAAGGATCCACGAGAATATTACAATCTATGAACGCATAAGGAACACTTCCCCAAATGATGAAGGAAGGAAAACATGTGACCTGCCAAGGTGGAATTGTCAGACTGCTAGGAGATCACACGATCAGTGTGCATCAGGGGAATGCCTGGGCAACTTCAACATGAGAGGGCCTCCCGGACGTTCTCTGGGGAAAGTCCACCCATTCGGCCATATCCACAAAAGATAAGAGATAAAACCCGGGATAAGCTTAAAGGAAAGAAACCGGTGTCTAGAGGGAACGTAGTAGACCCTTCAAGTCCTTGGAGAACGTTAGAAACCGACAAGAAATCCAGAGCAAGGAAAACTATCCTACCTGGAAAGGGGGACTAGTCAGATTGGGATGAGACGGCTCTGAAACACTGTGTGCATTGAGGTTGTCAGGACAACTTAGAATCTGAGGGTGTTTATGACATCACGGTGAACATGTCACCCAAGATGGCCGCATGTTTACAGTCCGAGGATTGGCCTAGTCTAGGACACTCAAGTGAGAGATACCCAGAAACATCTTTTCCAAACAAAAACGAAAGGATCAAACAGACTCTGATTCAAGGGAGAAGAAAGGAATCATTGGGAACAAGCGATAATAGATGGACAAGCACTGAGAGGAGAACATTGTCACCTACTCAAGTAGATGGTGAGGTCGTGCAGATTCAATCGTGGAACTTGATTTGAAACAAGAGGCCAGACTTGGGGCTTATCAGACCTACATTGTCCTTCTGCCTTACTCATAATCCAAAGTACAGAATGATCTCTTGGTGACGTTGAAGAGAAGAATCGAGGACTCCTTTCATAGGCCCCTAACATCCTTTGAAGAGAACTCTACCTTTGCATAGCTCTGGCCTCACGGGGGCCCACTGGCTACATGCTAATGTTTCCCAAGAGATCTCTTTGAAGCCTTGAAGGCATGGACGCCTGTCATGCTTGGGGTATGTGGCTTGGTTTGAAGGGCTCTAGAAGTGTGCTGAAAAGCACCCTTTTCCAGAGGGCTTCATTCCTGTGTGAAGGCTGCCCTCCCAGGCTACAGTGCTCAGTTGGGCTCCAATGAAATTAACTCCCCCATCTCTTGCCGTAGAAGGAGTACTGATTCTGTGTTTTGACACCATATGGAAGGAGGTTGACTGAAAACTAGAACATTACCATGATATTTAAAGAAAAATACACATGCCAGAGCTGAGGTGTCAATCAAACAGTAACAGACTCTGTAGAAATAAAGTAAGCCAGTATCTAGATGTAATCTAGGGGAGCGTTCAAGGTTCAGGGCTGAACGTCGAAACTTCCCAAATCCAGGGGAAGAGACGGAAGGATTTCTCACCTGGAGAGAGGAATTCATCAGACTCATTGAATTTGTCTTGGAACCATTGTGTCCGAGAAGGTGGTTGCCAGGACAACGTCTAACCTGGAGTTTCTCATCTCACAATGGCAAATGAACCAAGATGGACACGTGTCCTCAGTTCTCAGTTGGACGTAAGCTAGGATAGCAAAGATTCCTTCAACTGACAGATGGAAATTCGAAGACAACATCCAACAATCACGAAAGCACCCACACGTCGGCCTACAGAACATATGGTGATTAAAAAAATACAGAATTCCTAACCTAGAATGAAGGAGAACCCACTGATAAGCATATTGAAGGTAGAGAGATCAGAAAGACCACTACGATTAGACTAAGGAAAGAAAACAAGCTCCCAGAAAATGGAAGGCAAACAGAAATCACACCTGAATACTCCACAGTGAATGAAGTCAGTGTTTACAAAGAGTCTGCTTGAACGTTTGAAAGTCCGAGAAAGTCACAACCCCAAAATTTGCAGTGAATGTCAAACCTGGGCTAACTGGGAAGGGTGAGTTCTCAGACTGCTCCAAGCTGGCTCTGAAACCCTGTGTCCATGATGCTTGCTGGGACAGCAGAGACCCAATTCTGACAAATCCCAGTGGACCGGAAAAACCACCAGGCCTCGTCTACACTGGACCAGATTTGGGCTCAAGTAGCATATTCAAGTCCCATTCCACTCAACTGCAGGTTGCCAATGGAACACGAAAGGGGCCGGCCAGTGTTGCATAGGTGACGTCCGCGTGTTCTGTGTCGGCAGCGTGTGGTTGGCCGCGTGGAATTCTGGGGGTGAGCCTCCTCACCGCTCGTGCAGCCTTTCTGGGGCAGTCGTCCGAGGTAGTGTAGAGGCAGATGGGAAGCGACGTTAGTCTTCCTCAGCAAATACGGCAGCATTGCCAGCAGGTATGAGCACAGCAGTAAACATCTGCCTAAACAAAACCAATTAAAAGTTGCAAATGATAGAAAAACTGAACCTCAAAAAACAAAAAAGCATGCTAGAAAGAAAAACAAGTAATCTAGGGATAACCTGCACAAAACAGGTGAAAGCTATGTAAACTGAGAAATAGCAAACCTTTGTGAAAGAAATTCCAGAGGACACAAGGAAACGGAAGGGAATTCAGTGCTCTTGGAATGGAAGAAAACGAAGAAAGCATGAGGTATCATCACAATGATTCCTTTCTCATGCCTTGGATCAGCTTCTCTTTGGTCTCTTCAAGTTTCTGTGCCCGGTTTCTGTTTGGAAAAGCTGTTTCTTGGTATCTCTCACTTGATTCTCCTAGCCTAACCCAATCCTTGGACTGTAAACATGTGGCCATCTTGGGTGACATGTTCATCGTGATATCATAAACACCCTCAGAATTCTAAGTTGTACTGACAACCTCCATGCATTCAGTGTTTCAGAGCAATCTCATACCAGTCTGACTACTCCCGTTTTCCAAGTAGGATAGTTTTCCCAGTTCTGGATTTCTTGTCGGTTCCTAACTTTCTCCTCGAACTTTGAAAGGTCTACAACATTCCCTCTAGACACGGGTTTCTTTCCATGAAGATTATCCCCGGTTTTCTCTCTTATCTTTTGTGGATGTGGTCAAACGGGTGGACCTTCCCCAGAGAAATTCCTGGAGCTCCTCCCAAGTTGAATTTGCCCAGGCAATTCTCTGATGGGCAATGAGCGTGTCATCTCCTAGGAGTCTGACAATTCCACCTGGGCAGGTCACATGTTTTCCTTCCTTCATCATTTGGAAAATTGTACCTTATGCATTCATAGGTTGTAATATTCTCAGCCTTCATTTTCCAGTGTGTATTGAAAATGTCTCCTCAGAATTTCTACTTCTTTATGATCTCTGTGCCCACCATACTGTGAAATCTGTATTTCCTAATGCTAGTAATCTGATCTGCAACCCTGATGATAGCAGGTGAAGCCCGGGCCGCCCAATCAGAACTTGGGCACTTACCTGCTACACCACAGGGCCTACCCTGAATTGGGCTTTTGGACAAACCTTTGGCCTGTTCTTGGGAAGATGTTGGCCTGCTGCGATCATTCGTGAAGGCAGTTAGTAACATCATGGACGGTAGCATTTTCCGCTGGTTCATGAGTTTAGCATGGAACACGTTCTCTTGGTAGTGTTCCTCTTCGTCTCCTTGCAATGGTCTACCTTTCTGTAGCATCACTTAGCATTTTGAGGTGATTACCAATCCTTCGAAGTTCATCTTCTCTAATTTCTTACAGACTCCAAAGCTTTAAGCCGTGAACCTTAACGTCTTATGGGAGTTTTGATTTTACGTGAATTGTTTGCCATAACCCAGCATTGTAACATCCTATACCTTTCAGATCTACATCCTCATAGATTTAGACTTCTGTGTACGTTACATCATCTTCACCACCGTAAGCCTAATTACAGGCCCTCAAGACACACTTGTGTCTAATCAACTATTTCTCCCTCTGGGCCCCGCCACCTTTCCCTCTGGGAACCAGAAATCCCATGTCACATGCTACCTGTTTCTTGGTCCTTTTTTTCCTCTTCTCCTTGTAAGTGAGACCCTATGGTATTTGACCTTCCCTCTGGGGCTTGTTTCCATTCCACTAAAACCCTCAGGAGCCATTCTGTTGGTCACAAATGGCTGGAATGCATCTGTTACTGCAGCTGAGTGCTATGCCATTGTGTGGCTATAGCCCATCTTTCTTGTCCCTTGATGGGCACCAGGGAGGCTTCCCTCTCTTCGATATCGGGAGTAAGGTTGTGGTGAGCACAGCGGTGCATGGATCTTTGTGCATTAGCGTTTCCAAGTTCTTTGGATATATATGCCACAGAGGAATACCTGGATCATGTGGTAGATGGATTCTGAAAATTCTGAGGCAATTCCACACCACTGCGCGTAGTGGCTACACCGGTTTACACACCCACCAGCAGTGCAGGAGGCTTGCCTTCTCTCCGCCTCCTCTCTGAAACTTGTTGGTTCCTGTCTTCATCCTTATAGCCATTTTGACCACTGTGAGCTGCTATCTCAGTGCCATTCGTATTTGCATTGAGCAGAGACTTAATGATGATGAGCATCTTTTCATACAGCCTGTTGGCCATCTTTCTATCTTCCTGGGAGAAATGTCTGTTTCCATCTTTTGCCCAGGATTTATTTGGCTCGTTGTTTTTTCTCCTGTGGAGACATATGACTTCATTGGATCTTTTGGCTAATCACCCTTTCTCTGATGTGTGGTTTGCAAACCTGCTGTCGCAGTCGTTGTGACGTCTTTGCACTGAGTCCATGGTGTCGCTGGCTGGGCAGAAGCTTCTGCGTTGGATGGAGTCCTGCTTGTTTCTTGTTTCCTTTGTTGCCCTTGCCCAGTCACACATGCTTCTTCCAAATAGGCGGCCAAGCCAGATGGCAAAGAGCAAGCTGCCTGCATTTTCTCCTCGAAGTGTCACGGTTTCAAGTCTTCCATTCAAGACTTTAATCCATTTCGAGGTGGTGTGTGTGCCTGGTGTAACATCACGGTCTACTCTCATTGTGTTACATCTGGCCGTGCAGTCTTTCCAGCACCATTTCCTGTCTAGAGTCTCTTTTCTCCGCTTTCTCCTCTTGGCTCCCTGGTCGAAAATGGGCTGTCCATAGATGTGTGAGTTGATTTCTGGGCTCTCGATTCTGTTCCATGCATCTGTGTGCCTCCTTTGCAGGCCAGGCTGTGCTGTTTTGGTACCTAGCTCTTCGTCCTATATGTGGCAGTAAGAAAGTGTGATAATTGCTGTTGTGTTCGTTTTCCCCAGGATTCCTTTTGCTATTCAGTGTCCTTAGTTGCTGGATAGAAACTTTAGGATTCTCTCTTCTATTTCTGTGGGAAAGATTGCTGCAACTTTGACTGGGACTGCATGGAATCCAGACATGGCTTTGTTGACAAAAGTAATCTGTAACCAATCTGTAAATGAAAATTTGGGGGAGTTTATTCTGAGCTTCAATCTGAGGATTATAACCCAGGGCCTTTCTACCCAAAGGAAGAAAGAGCATCAGAGAAGTGGGGTGCACAGACTGGTTGTATTCTCCTCATAGAGGATGTTTCACATAGGATTGAAATGTCCCATTTACAACAGTTGCGAGACTGCTCTGTTGGCACAGCGATTGATGGAAATAGCAGGTAGGTCTTCTGTCTCAGTGAACACAGTAGGGTGGCAGTCTGTTGTCTCCAGCTGACTGGTCACAGGTGAGCTGGGTGGTCAAAGGTGAGTGCAGCAATCAGTTCCTAGCCTAGGGAGAAATGCTTATCCCTAAAGAAATGCTAATGTGTGGGGAAGTTGCACCTTTATCTCAAGGGCCATAGGAAATGTCTAAGCAGATATGCAATGCGTGCTAAATAGCCATAGTCAGGCCCTTTTGGAAAAAACAAAATCAGGCCGAATTAGGTTTACACCAAATGGCTTCCTCATATAGTCCAATATATCCAATTGCTTCCCATTTTTATCTGTCAGCTTTATGCCGTATGGACGTTTCAAGTGTGTCCGTTGTTGCATTCGAAGGGCACGGAATAGCCTTGCGTTTCCTTGTGTCTTGTGGAATTTCTTTCCCCAAAACTTTGCTAGTTTTTGGTTTCCATCACTTTCTCCTGTTTGTCCAAGGTTATTCGCAGGTATCATTTTCTTCTCACTGGCATGGGTTTTTTTTGAGGTTCAGCTTTTCTATTCTTTGCAACTTTTAATTGGTTTTGTTTGGCAGAAGTTTATGTCTGTGCTCAAATCTGCCTGCTGTGCTGCTCTCTTTGCTGAGGAAGAGTGGCACTGTCTACCATCGCTTCCCATCTGCCTCTACACTAGCTCGCACGCCTGTCCCAGAATGGCTGGATGAGCGTTGAGGAGGCTCACCCCCAGGCTTCCACGTGGCCGACCCTGGCCTGCCGACCCAGAACACGTGGACTTCACCGCTGGCCCACTGGCTGGACCCTTTCGTGCTGCATTGGCAACCTGCAGTTGAGTGGAATGTGACTTGAATATGCTACATGAACCCAACTCTGGCCCTGTGTAAATGAGGCCAGGTTGTTTCTGTGGCCCACTGTGATGTCGGAGGATTTTTCAGAATCGTGTCTCCTCTGTCCAGTCTAGCTTGGTGGACACAGGGTTTCAGAGCATGCGTGGAGCAGTCTCATAACTCACCCTTCCCAGTTAGGCCAGGTTAGACCTTCCCTGCAGTTTTTGGGGTTGTGACTTTCCCGGACTTTCAATCGTTCAAGCAGACTCTGTCTAAAGACTGACATTTTTCACTGTGGATTATTGAGGTGTGATTTCTGTTGGCCTTCCATTTTATGGGACCCTGTTTGCTTTTCCATGTTCTAATCATCATGTTCTTTATGAGCTTGTGCTTTGACATGCTTATCAGTGCGTTCTCCTTCACTCCATTTTAGGAATTTTGTATTTCTTTAATCACCATATATTCTGTAGGCCAAGGTGTGAGTCCTTTCGTGATTGTTGGGTGTTGTCCTGGAATTTTCATCGTTCACTTGAGGGTATCTTTGCTATCCCAGCCTAGATCCAACTGAGCACTGACTACACGTGGTCATCTTGGTTCGTTTGACATTGTGAGATGATAAACTCCAGGTTCAAGGTTATCCTGGCAACCACCTTCCCGGGCCCAATGGTTTCGACACAAATTAGATGAATCTGATGAATTTCTCTCTGCAGGTGAGATACTTTCTCTCCCTTTTCTGGATTTGGGAAGTTTCGAGCTTGACCACTGATCCTTGAACTTTCCACTAGTTTACGTCTAGATACTGGCTTATTTTATTTCTACAGGGTTTGTTATTTGTTTGATTTACATCCTCAGCTGTGGCATGTTTATTTTTCTTTAAGTATAATGGCAATGTTCTAATTTTCTGCCATCCTCTTTACGTGTGGTTTCGAAAGACCTAATCAATACTCCTTCTACGGTAAGAGATATGGGGAGAGAATCTCACTGATCCCACTAGGCCCTGTAACCTGGGAGGCCAGCCTTCACAAAGGATGGAAGCCCTCTGCAAAAGGGTACTTTTCAGCACACTTCTAGAGCCCTTCCAAACCAAGAGACATACCCAAGCATGGCAGGGGTCCATTCCTTCAAGGCATCAATGAGCTCTCTTGTGACATATTGGCATATACCCAGTGGGCCCCCAAGACTTGAGAGCTGTGGAAAGTGAGAATTCTCTTCAAGAATGCTAGGGGCCTAGGAAAGGAGGCCTCGATTCTTCTCTTCAATGTCCTCAACTGATCAGTCTTGACTTTGTATTATGGGTAAGGCAGAAGGACAACGTAGGTCTGATAAGACCCGGGTCCGGCCTCGTTTTTCAGAACACATTTCCAGCTTGAATCAGCATGGCCTCCCCAGACTTCTGTAGATGACAATGTTGTCCTCTGAGTACTTGACCCTCTATTGTCTCTTCTTCCCAATGATTCCTTTCTCATCCCTTGAATTAGCATCTCTTTGATGTCTTCAGTTTTCTTTGCCCGGTTTGTGTTTGGAAAAGCTGTTTCTGTGTACCTCTCACTTGAATATCCTAGCCCAGGCCAACCCTAGAGCTGGAAACCTATGGCCAACTTTGGTGACATGGTCACCGTGATGTCATAAACACACTCAGAATTCTAAGTTGTCCTGACAACCTCAATGCACACAGTGTTACAGAGCCATCTCATACCAGTCTGACGACTCCCCCTTTCCAGGTGTGATAGTTTTCCTTTTTCTGGACTTCTTGTCGGTTTCCAACTTTCTCCTCAAACCTTGAAAGATCTACTACATTCCTTCTAGACAGTGGTTTCTTTCCTTTAAGATAGTCCTGGGATTTATCTCTTATCTTCTGTGGATGTGGCCAAATGTGTGGACTTTCCCCACAGAAAGTCCTGGAGTCCCTGGGAAGCTGAAGTTACCCAAGCAATCCTCTGATGGGCAATGACCATGTCAACTCATAGCAGTCTGGTGTTTCCACCTTGGCAGGTCAGATGTTTTCCTTCCTTCATCATTTGGGGAAGTGTACCTGATGTCTTCATAGATTGTAATACTCTCATGGTTCATTTCCTGGTGTGTATTCATAAGGTATCCTCACAATTTCTACTTCTTCATGATCTCTGTCGGCACCATACCTTGAAATCTATATTTCCTAATGCTCCTAATCGGATCTGCACCTGCGATGCCAGCCTGCCAGTCCCAGGCCGCCCAAGTGAAATACGGACACTTACCCACTACACCAGAGGGCTGGCCCTGAATTGGACTTTTGGATCAACCTTTGGCTTGAACTTGGGAAGATGTTGGTCTGCATTGATTATTTGTAAAGGTAATTAGCAGTAACACCGTGGACAGCAGCATTTTCAGTTGGCGCAGGAGTTTAGCACGGGTCATGTTCTGTTGGTAGTGTTCCTCTTCATCTCTTTGCAATGGTCTACCTTTATGTTGCATCATTAAGCATTTCGAGGTGATTATCAATCCTTTGAAGTTCATAATCTCTAAACTCTTTCAGCCTGCAAACTTTATCCCTTAAACCTGCTTGCCTTTATGGAGTTTTGATTTTAGGTGAATTGATTTCCATAACTTAGCATTAGAAAATCCTACAGCTTTCAGATTTACATCCTCATAGATTTAGACTTCTGTGTATGCTACATCTTCTTACCCACAGTAAGCCTAATTACAGGCCCACACCCCACACTTGTGCCTAATCAACTCTTTCTCCCACCGTCCACTGCCACCCGTTCCCTCTGGGAACCACCAATCCCATAGCACGTTCTACCTGTTTGTTGGTCCTTATTTTAATCTTCTGCTTGTAAGTGAGATGCGATGGTATTTGATTTCTCCCTTGGGCTTGTTTCAGTTCCCCTCCCACCCTCAGGAGTGATTCTGCTGTCACAAATCGCTGGACTGCACTGTTTCTTACAGCTGTGTGTTTTGCCTTTGTGTGGATATAGCCCAACTTCCTTCTCCATTGGTCCTTTGATGGGCACCAGGGCGGCTTCCAAGTCTTGGATATCGGGAGTAAGGCTGTGGTGAACACAGTGGGGCACGGATCTGTGTGCATTAGTGTTTTGCAGTTCTTTGGATAAACACGCCGGAGAGGAATAGCTGGATCATATGGTAGATGGATTTGGAAATTTCTGAGGCAATTTCACATGGCTATGCCTAGTGCCCTCACCGGTTTGCACTCCCACCAGAGGTGCAGGACTCTTCCCTTCTCTCCACCTTCTCTCTGACACTTGTTGTTTCCTGTTTTGTTAATTATAGCCATTCAGAACACAGGGAGCTGTCATCTCATTGCCGTGAGGATTTGCGTTGGCCTTATACTTAATAGTGTTGAACATGTGTTCATACAGCTGTTGGCCACCTTTCTGTCTTCTTGGGGTAAATCTCTGTTTCCATCTTCTGCCCAGGTTTTAATGGGCTTGTTGTTTTTTCTCTTGTGGAGACGTGTGTGGTCATTGGGTCTTTTGGCTATTCAGCCCTTCTCAGATGTGTGGTTTGAAACATCCTCTCCCTGTTGTTGTGCTGTCTTTGCATTGAGTGGACGGTTTCCCCGGTTGGACAGAAGCTTCTACGTTGGATGGAGTCCTGCTTCTTTCTTCTTTTCTTTGTTGCCCTTGCCCAGTCACACATGCTTCTTCCAAATAGGCGGCTACCCCAGATGGCAAAGAGCAAGCTGCCTGTGTTTTCTCCTAGAAGTTTCACTGTTTCAAGACTTCCGTTGAAATCTTTAATCCATTTCGAGGTGGTGTGTGTGCCTGCTGTAACATCATGATCTACTCTTATTGTGTTACATGTGGCTGTGCAGTCTTCCCAGCACCATTTATTTTAGAGACTCTCCTTTCTCCACTGTCTCCTCTTGCCTTCCTCATTGCAAATGCGCTGTCCATATATGTGTGAGTTGACCCTTGTGTTCTCCATTCTGTTCCATTGGGGTTTCTGCCTGTTTTGGGGGCCAGGCTGTGCTGGTTCGGTACCACGTGCTTCGTCCTACATGTTGAAATCAAAGTGTGATACGTCCACCTTTGTTCGTTCTCCTCAGAAATCATTTGGGTATTCCGGGTCCCTTGTTGCTGGATAGAGACTTTAGGATTTTCTCTTCTGTTTCTGTGGGAAAGATTGCTGAAAATTTGACTGGGATTGCATGCAACCCAGAGATTGCTTTATCCATGACGGACATTTCAAGTGTTTCAGATCTTCCATTCCTAGAGCACGGAATACCCTTCTGTGTCCTTGTGTTTTCTAGAATTTCTTTCCCTAAAGCATTGCTAGTTTTCGGTTTCCATAGCTTGCACCTGTTTGTCTAAGCTTATTCCTAGAAATCTTATCCTTCTTACTTGCATGTTTTTTTCCAGAGGTTCAGTTTTTCTATTCTTTGAAACTTCTCATTGGTTTTGTTTTGGCAGATGTTTATGGCTGTGCTCACATCTGGTGGCGATGCTGCTGTATTAGCTCGGCAAGAATGACGCTGTCTGACGTTGCTTCCCATCTGCCTCTACACTACTTTTGACGCCTGCCCCAGAATATCTGGACCATCGGTGAGGAGGTTCACCTCCAGCATTCTGCATGGTCTGCCCTGGGTGCCAACCCAGAATTTGCGGACTTCCCCACAGCACCACTGGCCAGCACCTTTCATGTTCCATTGGAAACCTGCATTTGATGTGGAATGTGAGTTGAATGTGCTATTTGGGACAAATCTTGCACTGTGTAGACGAGGCCATTTTGTTTTTCTTCTCCACTGTGATGTCAGAGGATTTCTCAGAATTGTGTCTCTGCTATCATGGCAAACTTCATCGACACAGGTTTTCAGAGCCAGATTTTAACAGTCTCATAACTCACCCTTACCAGTTAGCCTAGGTTTGACATTTGCTACAGTTTTTGTGTTTGTGACTTTCTCTGTCTTTCGAAAGTTCAGGGAATGTCCAAAACGGACACCTTTCATTGTGGATTATTCAGGTGTGATTTCTGTGTGCCTTCCATTTTCTCGGACGGTTTTTTGTTTTCCATGTTATAATTGTTGATATGGGCTCGGCGAGCTGAAGACTCGAATGAAAGATTTCTCGGACATTGAAGGTCTGGCACTGGTGCACTTTTATTTAGAGAATAGTATGGGATAGCATGGGGACAGGACCCATGGGTAGTGAAGAGTTGCTGCTGCTCCCTGGGGATGGGAACCATGAGCAGTCAAAGCTCCTGCTGCTGCCCTGAGTTGAGGGTTAGTGCTAGTTTTATAAGTCATGGGTACATGATTTATTTTTACTGGAAAAAGAAATGATGTGGTAAAATGTCTTTAAATGATTTCAGTGTAGATGCGGTCTGCTTATTGTGCAGTAATATAACTTTATATATGGATCTGGCCCTGTAGATCACCATGTAGGTGAGGATGCGCTGAGCTTCTCTCCCTGAGTCAGCCCTAATTCCACCTGCTCATATAGTTTGGCATGTAGGCCAGATCACCTTGGGCTTCCCTAGATGGGGCAGCCTTAATCCATATCATAAACACCCCCTGAACCCATTTGGACTGGAGAGCTTTGGGGATATGGACGATGGTCAGTCTTCTGTAACTACTTATGGCTGTACAAGGTTGCAGAGCTGTCTCTAAATGGGGTCATAGGTACAGGTAGGATTTTCAGTGGACTGGAAGCCTTCACCTGTGGAGTTCAAGGCTGACAAGGTATACAGAGCCTCTGGAGATGAGAGAATCATTTGACGAGAGGTGGTCCAGGAGGTGAAACTTTTTTCACATGCGGAAGACAGACAATGAAACAGACAACAAACTATAATAAGAAATACAAGCAATATGTTTAACCCAATGTATAACGTATTGAAGTAGTGCAGAAACCTGGTCCTGACTTGGAGTTCAACCAATCGTTTAGAGTTAGGGTTGATAAGACACGGATTTAATTTGGTGGTTGGGATACAAAGCCAGAAATATTTTGACGGTAGTCAGGAATATAGACACAACATTCAGTTTTTATAATGGTATAGGTGCCCCCTTGTGCTGCTGTCAAGACATCCAGTGTCATTTGGATTTGGAGGACTGCCTTACACATTTGGGATACTTCTAAATTGAGCAGCAAAATGCTATGTTGTGCATCATTTAATGCCTTCATAGTAAATTTGTTTAGGACTTCCATGTGCAAGACGACACTTTCAATTCCTAATTGGGGAAGAAAAATTGCGGAAAGATGGTCATACCAGTGGAAGACAGACCTGGTTCAGCGCTGCTGCAGGTTGGGTAGGATAGCAGGAGGAGATGTAGTAAATGTAGTTCTACTCTGCATCCAGACAAGTCCTAGTGTGCATCGTGCAATCCACTTAGGTGGCAGCAAAGGCCATAAATTGGAGCCGCATAGCCACTGAGCACCATTAGAGACTAACCAAAGTGTGCTGGGCTGTCTATCCCAGTCAGTCCCAAGCCAATCAGTACTTTTATAAGACTATGATATAAGAAAACACATATAACAGCGAATTTTTCCCATAGGTCGGCTGTTATTAGGCCACGTATCACAAGTGTGATTGGTTTGTTCCCAACAAAGAGTGAAATTTTACTGAGTTGACCACTAGTAGGAGTGAACCAAATACATTCATCCCAAATTTCATATGGTACAACCTGTGTGTATCCATAAGTTGGGGACTTTACCTTTGGAACTTGTTGTTTCTGATCCACCTGTGACAAGACAAATCTAGTTAGTATTTGGGGAGTAGTTTTAAAGGAAAATGTTTGATTGTGGCCAGGGAACTCGCAGGTGTCAGACATAGATGAGCACAAGGAGACATTATGATTAGTAATAGATGAATCTTGTGGATGAAAAGAGCTAGAATCTAATATCCATGAATGCCTACTATAGCTTCTACAGAAACATAACTTTTTCTCTCTTAAATCACCCTCATTTTTACAAAAGATAGCCAAATCAGGATTAACAGGTTTGCAAGGAAAGTGTAGTTTCAATACAACTTGCTCCAATTATTTACATAACAGCTACAAGAATAGCAATTGTTTATACAGGCTTTTTAAAGTATGCTTTGCTGGAAATTTTTATGAGGAATCTCGGATTGAACTGTGAAGTCCTCTAGAGGCCAGAAAAGCCAAGTCAAGGATTTGCCATCAGATTTTGCCTGCAGTACTTACAGATTTGAGTGGAGTTCTCTTTCAGGTCCCCCAAAGTATTCAGAGGGTACTTGCACCTGCCAGATAAGCACGCTTCCTTACTTAACGGGTAAGATTGCCAGAATCTCTGTAAACAAGGTACCAGGCCCGTGTTTCCGAGTGGCTGTATTCCAGAAAGTCCAATCTTTGTTCCTGAAATGCTGTCTTGTCATATCTGAGCCTGTATGTTTCAAATATGACATTCCAGTCAAAGCCTTGGTAATATAACCAATGTGACCTGTTATAAGGAGAACAGATTCTTGTGGAACTTATGCAAATGTTGCCACGAAATGACCATACTCAGTAACAAAGAGTTTGACAATTCCTTAGGGATAAGGTAGGGAGAAAAAGATAAATGTTTCAGTTTTGCTCATAACGGTATAATTTCAGCAAATGGCTGTAAGTCAAAGTTAGCATAAGAGAAAAGAGAAAAAGATTTCCTTCATTATGAGAAAACAAAACTCAACAATATTTCAAACAGAAGTCCTAAAAAGTTATAATCGTCCTCATCAGTTCACACAGTCCTGTATAATCAATTCTTGAGCTAAATCTGTCCTTAGCAGATCGAGGAGCTTAGTTTCTGTTACAATTCTGTAGTTTCTTGCTCAGCTCAGTTTTACAATCTGAAGGTTTATCAGAAACCTGTAGTTTAGATCCTCTGTGTCAGAATCCTTTCCAGGAATATCTCGGAAGACGAAACATATTTGCATAAGAAAAAAGCATCAGAGAAAAACAACAATTATCTGCAAATGGACAAAGGACTCAAAAGGGCAATTGACAAAGAAACTTGGATGTTTCTGTGACATATGACCCTTCCAGATAATAAGTGGACTTATGACTGATAACCAGGAAAGATCAGAAGCTTAGGAATGCTATATAAATTTAAGACACCTATATTAATAACATTTACCCATCTAATACCACCTAAGAATATCTATCATCACTTGTTTCACAGTGTTTCCCATGTAATTTAATAGAAAAAATAAGCCTAATTAGTTAAATGTTTTCCTCCTTACAGGAACAGAGAGCAAATTTCTTTGAGAAGACTCAGGGGCCCTCTGAAAATCCTCAGAGTAATTTCTCTTCTGTCCACCAGGTCAAAAGAAAGACTTCATTCAGCATTTGAATATTTTTGAGGGAGAAGCTTGTCAAAACATATCCAAAGTTTTTTAAATGCTTCTTCAAATAGGAAACAACACTCACTGTGAAACAATGCTCAGGTATCTATTCAAAGTGATGACAGAAAGAGTCAAAAATCTTAAGAGTGACCTCAGTCATTATTTTCACAAAACACGTTTCTCTCTTAGGTAGACTTACTCAAAGGAACAGCTTTTATAACCTCTTTATCAAGAGCAGATCCAAAGTTCAAGAAAAAGTATCCTTTTAGAGAAAACCAAATTTCAATTTCTGCACCTACTTATGTTTCACATTCAAACTCATTCACTTAATTGAACTTACTTTAGTCTACTTGAGTAGGCATAAAACTCTTTTCAGAATTTCTACTTCACAAACCTTCTACAACTTTCTTTTTCGTTATCACAATGTGTCAACAACTCTTTCTTTTTTCCTTTCTAGTACATTAGGATAAATTTATGTTTCTTAACCCATCAAACAAAAATATTTCCATTCTTTATACCTTTTTTACTGAAAGCATACATTTTAACTTCCCTGAATACAGAGCTCTTTTCCTTATTAATTTCCTGTAGCTTTAATTCCATAAGTTAATTAGAACTTTTAAGCCTTAACAGATCTACTAAACACAAAAAAGTAAGCAATTATGAATTGTCTTTTATGTCAGCATTCTAAACACTTCATAACTTTAGAAACATGCAGCTTTACAATAAAACACAGGCATGCTTTTTGATACACTCACACGCTTTTAGCCTCTTCAAGAAGAAGCCCAAAGTAGATAACTTAGATATGTTTATTAATAATGATTCAGTTTTCATCCTATCCAAAAATGACCCGCATATTCATCTTTTTATCATTTAACTTAACTTTGCAAAAGTCAAGATTGTTACACAGAAAAATTTTGAAGCTGTTTTGTTTCAACAAGTATACTGACCATAAAAGTTATTGTACTCACCTTTATGAGTTTTATGTATTTAAACCATTTGTTTCCAACAACTATGTTCAGATTACCTATGGAAACCTCATGAGGAATTAGACAAAACTGGTCATCATTTAAAGCTATTATTTTACTGACAAATTTAAGAAAGTGAGCTTATATGACTAGATAACCCAGGCTGAATGCCTGCATTCTATGCAAATACCGACAACTCTGACAAGAAGATAATTTTCAATCAAACCAACAAACTTTAACAAGCTTTCATTTACCAAAGGTTAATTCACATCACATTAACTTTGAAAGGCACTGAGTTAATTTCTACTACATTTAGAATTTATGTAAGCACTTTCTTTAAGACAACTAAACAGAGATCTTTATTTTGGCCAGACCATCCAGGGGTAAAAATATCACACGTATAATGTACACATAGACACACATAGACAGAGACTGTACAACCATTGTTTTAAAAACTACTCCAGTGAATCAGGTACAATAATATAAAGCTCACCAGTTATGAATCCACACTTTCTTTTGAGCCTTTTTACTAATACTTATGGAGAAGACCCTCGAGATGGTACAATATTTTCAAGGGCGCACTTATGACCATTTATCCTTTCCGCTCCTTTTTTTTTTTCAGTCTTAAGAATGAGTGATGGGTTACATAGTAGTTCCTTCAGAGGGGGAATGAGAATCCTTTTCATGATAAAGGAAGTAGGTGGAATCTGAACTGCCTCTAGAGCTGTCTTTCCAGTCTTGCAAGGATTTTGTAAGCATAGTTGCTCTTGATTTCTCAGAAACTGGACTGAAACTTGAAGGACATTCTAGGTTGATCTTCCTGTCCAACTGCACCAGAAAGGCACAGAGATACATCACAAATTTTCTCCCAGATGAAGTTTCTGGGGCATACCCATACAATTGAAAGTGTTTCTAATTAGTTAGAATGACCCTAAGTGCTGAGTCTCTTGGGATGCTTACGTCATTCCCCATGGCAGTAAAGCCAGTGTCAGACTGACAGTGAACTGGACAAGGGTGCAGTGCCTACAAAGGCCTGGAACATGCTGGAGGCCGGGTCTCCCAGTAGCCGGGTTGAGATTTAAGTCCCTTGCAAAATATTTTCAGGTTTTTCAATTTTACAGAATGTCCAGGTTCTGCTCAAGTCCAGCCTGAACTTAAGCTCGACTTGGTGACAACAGAGGACATGATGAGCAATACAAAGAAATTAAAAGAAGACACCAGACCTCACCCTCATGGCCGTTCCCAGAGGGTTATCATGATAAAAGTCACACAACAGTTCCCATGCTTGGGCACACTACCCGAGCATGACAGTTCACAGAATAAATCACAGGTCTGCTACCCTCATAGCCAACTCAGTAGGTGACTAAAATACTCAATGAGTCAACCGCCACCAGAGGGTAGTCTACTTGGCATCACCAGGGTGATCAGACCAAGAAAGCCAAAGTTTGGTCTCCCAGTGTTGGAGGACTTCACTGTTGAAAGATTTCTTTGTTTCCCGGTTGCAAAGCTCAAAAGGAGACGAAAATGGCCATTGTAACTCTAAGAAAGATGAAAGAGACAGGTCCATTACCTTGAAAATCCCCTCTGAAACTAGGGAAGCATCCTACCTGTTGTTCCTACTGTGGGGTGCCTATAGCAAGAGGTGATGGGGGTGTCCCCCAGAATTGCATCCCTTGGATAACTTCCCTGCTATGCTGGCAGTAACAGGTGCCTGGTGAACATCTTTCCTATTCTGCCTGGAAGTAATAGGTGCCTGGTGAGTGGTCCCCAAGAGAAAAGGAGAAGTTTAAGAGAGAACATGATGGAGAGAAATAGTGAAGAAGTTTCGGCCACGCTGGGGTCATTCTACCCAGTTGCCTGTTGGAGCCATTCTCCAAAGAAGGGTTTCCAATACTCAGACAAAGGTTAGACTTTGGTACTTTCCCTGAACTGAAGTCCTTATTGGGACATTCACACAGTTCAGATGGTCAAGTGCATGGGACGTATCTCAATCCAGCTTTAGGTATAGAAACCTCCCACGAGAGTCTTGGAGATTGCCCACCATCCTAATGACTTAAATGGCTGACCCGTTCCCACGTAAAATTTATGTATTAGAGACAGGGTCAGGAAGGAATGGAGTAATTCATTCTACATCACTCTTAGGCTTAAGGTACTGATTCTCTTCAAGCTGAATGCCAGATTTGCACCATAGAGTAGCCATGGGCAGTAAACATGAATTCATACAGCTATTCAAGACAGTTCCTGATGGAGAAGTGAATTTAGATCCATCCTCCAAAAAGAGAGAGGCACAAGGAAGGAAAGGGCACTTACCAGAATTCGAGCTCACAAACCAATGAAGCACGTTCCCCATATGGGCCACGAGATATGATGTGGGGTCGGCAAGCTCAAGAGTTGAAAATAAGATTTCTTGGACCCTCAAGGTCTGGCAGTGGTTCTCTTTTGTTTAGAGAATGGTACAGGATAGCATGGGGACAGGACCTATGGGCAGTGAAGAGCTGCAGGCATGGGGACAGGACCCATGGGCAGTGAAGAGCTGCTGCTGCTGCTGCATTGGGAAAGGACCCATGGGCAGTCACAGCTCCTGCTGCTGCCCGGAGTTGAGGTTAAGGACTAATTTTATCAGGCATGGGTACGTGACTTATTTTTCCTGGAAAAAGAAAAGATGATGTAAAAAGTCATTAAATGATTTCAGTTCAGATGGGTTCTGGATATTGTGTGGTCACATAACACTAAATACGAAACTGGCCCCATAGATAGGCATGTAGGTGAGCATGACCTGGGCTTCTCTCACTGGGGCAAATCTAATTCATACCAAAAGCAGTTCAATGGGTCCTATAGTTCTGCATGTTCACCAGCTAACCTTGGGCTTTCGAGTGGGGGCAGCCTTAATCCACATCAATCCTCATGTTCTTTCACAGCTGTCTCCCATAGATATGCTCATCAGTGTGTTCTCCTTCAATCCAAGTTAGGAATTATGTATTTCTTTAATCACCATATGTTCTCTAGGCTGATGTGAGTGCTTTCGTGATTGTTGGGTTTTGTCTTTGAATTTCCATCGTTCACTTGAAGGAATCTTGTCTATCCTAGCCTAGGTCCAACTGAGCACTGAGAACACGAGGTCATCTTGGTTGGTTTGACATTTTGAGATCAGAAACCCAAATTCTACTTTGTCCTGGCAACGACCTAATGGACATAATGTTTCTGAGACAAATTAGACAAATCTGATGAATTCCTCTCTCCAGGTAAGATATTTTTATGTCTTTTGTTCTGAATTTGGCTAGGCTAGACCTTGACTTTGGATCCTTCATTGTTCCAGTAGATTACGTCTAGATACTGGTTTACTTTATTTCTGTAGGGTTTGCTATTTGTTTGGTTTACATCCTCAGCTCTGGCATGTTTATATTTCGTTAAATATAAGTGTAGTGTTCTAATATTCAGCCAACTTCCTCACATATGGTGGCAAACCACATAATCAATACTCTTCTATGACAACAGATAAGGTGAGAGAATTTCACTGGGGCCAAATGGAGCATTTTAGCTTTGATGGCAGCCTTCACTTTGGATTGGTGGTTCCCAGAGGGAAAGAAAAAATCCAAAAAGCTGTGCAGATTTACGGCATAAAGATTTTGAGGCTGAAAGAGATTAGAGAAGATAAACTTTCAAGGATTGTGAATCTCCTCCAAATGCTTAATGATGCTACAGAAAGGTAGACCATTGCAAATATATTAAGAAGAATACTACAAAGACAACGTGTTCCGTGCTAAACTCATGAACCAAGGGAAAATGTTACCTTCTGTGTGGTTACTACTCATTACCTTCACGAATAATCACAGCAGGCTAGCTTCTTCCCAATTTCAGGCAAAAGATTGGCCCAAAAGTAAAATTCAGGGCCAGTCATGTGTTCTGGTGTGTAAGAGCCCACGTTCCTAGTCTGTGGCCTGGGACTCATGGATTCGCATCACGGGTGCTGATCAGATTAGTAACATCAGGAGAGATAGATTTCATGGTATGGTGCGGGCAGAGATCATACATAAGTGGAAATTGTGAGCAGACCTTATAGATATGCACCAGGAAAACAACATGAAAATATTACAATCTATGACGCATCTGGTACACTTCTCAAATACAGAATGGAGGAAGTGATGTGACTTGCATAGGTGGAATTGTCGGACTGCACAAGATGACACGATCATTGAACATCAGAGGATTGGCTGGGCAACGTCAACTTGGGAGGGACTCGTGGACTTTTTCTGGGGAAAGTCTACATATTTGGCCATATCCACAAAATGTGACAGATAAAACCAAGGATAAACTTAAAGTAAAGAATTCAGTGTCTAGAGAGAATGTAGTAGACATTTAAAAGTCCAAAGATAAATTTATAAACAGACAAGAAATCCAGGAAATGGAAAACTATCAGACTGGTATCAGATGGCTCTGAAATACTGTGTGCATGGAAGATGCCGGGACAACTGAGAAGTTTGAGGGTGTTCATGACATCACAGTGAACATGTCTCCCAAGATGGCCTCATCTTTATAGTCCGAGGATTGTCCTAGGCTACGATACTCAAGTGAGAGATACCCAGAAAAGAATTTTTTTTTTTTTTTTTTTAAAGATTTTATTTTTTCCTTTTTCTCCCCAAAGCCCCCCGGTACATAGTTGTGTATTCTTCGTTGTGGGTTCCTCTAGTTGTGGCATGTGGGACGCTGCCTCAGCGTGGTCTGACGAGCAGTGCCATGTCCGCGCCCAGGATTCGAACCGACGAAACACTGGGCCGCCTGCAGCGGAGCGCGAGAACTTAACCACTCGGCCACGGGGCCAGCCCCCCCAGAAAAGAATTTAAAAACAGAAACCAGCACTGAATCTTGAAGAGTTAGAATTGCCACTGATTAAAGGGATAAGAAAGAAGTCATTGTGGAGGAGCAATAAATAACAGAAAGACAAGCACAGAGTGGAGAACATTGTTATCTACTCCAGTAGATGTGGAGGCCGTGCTGATTGAAGCTTGCAACTTGATTTGAAACCAGAGGCTGGACTTGGGTCTTATCAGACCTACGTTGTCCTTCTGCCTTAATCATAATCCCAAATCAAGAATGATCTCCTGAGGACATTGTAGAGAAGGATCGATGCTTCCCTTCCAATGCCCCTAGCACTCATTGAAGAGAAGTCTCACTTTTCATAGCTCTGGCATTATGGAGGCCCACTGGGTACATGTTAATGTGTCACAATACATCTCTTTGCACACTTGAAGGACTATAACCCCGTCATGCTCCAGGTTTGTCGCATTGTTTGGCAGGGCTCCAGAAGTGTGCTGAGAATCACCCTTTTCCAGAGGGCTTCATTGCTTTGTGAGGGCTGCCCTACCAGGCTAATGTGCTCAGTTTGGCTCCAAAGAAATACTCTCCCCCATCTCTTGGAGTAGAATGATTACTGATGACGTGTATTGACACCATGTGAAAGGAGGTTGTCTGAAAATTAGAACATTGCAATTATCTTTATAGAGAAATAAACATGAGGTTGTAAATCAAACAAATAACACACCTTATAGAAATACAGTAAGCCAGTATCTAGAAGTAATCTAGTGGAACGTTCAAGGATCGGGGGTCAAGATTGAAACTTCCCAAATCCAGAAATGAGACAGAAAAGTATCTTACCTGGAACGGAATTCACCACATCTGTGTAATTTGTCTCGGGTACATTATGTTCATGAAGAAGGTTAACATGACAAACTAGAACTTGGAGTTTAAGATGTCAGAACGTCAGAACAACCAAGATGAACACGTGTTCACAGTGCTCATTTTGACCAAGGCTAGCATGGTAAAGATTGCTACAAGTGACCAATGTAAATTCAAAGACAACACCCAACAATGAAAAGCACTCACACGTAGGCCTATAGAACATAGGGTGGTTAAAGCAATAGAAAATTGATACCTTGGGATGAAGGAGAACGGGCTGACAAGCATACCAAAGGGGGAAATCTGAGAAAGACCACGATGATTATGCTATGGAAAAACAAAACGGGCTCAAAAGAAGGAAGGCAAACACAAATAACACCTGAATAATCCACAACGAAAGGTGTCAGACTTTAGACAGACTCTGCTTGAACTTTTGAAAGTCAGAAAGTGTCACAAACCAAAAAACTGCAGTGAGGTAAAACCTGGGCTACCTGGAAAGGGTGGGTATGAGACTCCTCCAAACGTCCTTTGAAACCCTGTGTCCATGAAGCTTGCTGGGAGAGCAGAGACATAATTATGACAAATTCTCTGACATCGCAGTTGACTGAAAATACAAACTGGCTACATCTACTCAGTGCCAGAGTTGGGCTGAAGTAGCCTATTTAAGTCACATTCCGCTCAAATGCAGGTTGCTGAGGGAACATGAATGGGGCTGGTCAGTAAAGAATTGGGGAAGTCCCCACACTCTGAGTTGGCAGCCAGGAGTTGGCAGGGTAGAATCCTGGGGGTAAACCTCCTCACCGCTGGTACAGCCATTCTTGGGCGTGAGTGGGAGGTAATGTAGAGGCAGATGAGAAACGACATTAGACAGAGCCACTCTTCCTCAACAAATATGGGAGCATTTCCAGCAGATGTGAGCACAGTGATAAATCTCTTTCAAAAGGAAACAAATTAATAGTTGCAAAGAATAGGAAAATTGAACCTCAATAAGAAAGAAAAAGGATGCCAGTAAGAAGAATAAGATACCTAGGAATAACCTCACCCCAACAGGTGAAAGCTCTGTAAACAGAAAACTAGCAAACCTTTGCAGAAAGAAATGGGAGAAGACAGAAAGAAGCGGAAGGATATTCCATGCTCTTGAAATGGAAGAATTAACACACTTGAAATGGCCACACCGCATAGAGAAATCTCTTGATTCCATGCAATCCCAGTTAAAATTGCAGCAATATTTCTCACAGAGATAGAAGTGAGCATCCTAAAGTTCACATCCAGCAACAAAAGACACAGAATAGCCAAAGGAATCCTGAGGAAAAAGAACAAAGCTCAAGGTATCACACTTTCTGATTTCAACATATAGGACGAAGAAATTGAAATGGAAACAGCGCAGGCTGGGATGCAAAACAGAGAAACAGAACCATGGAACAGAATCAAGAGCCCAGAGGTATAGGGACACATATACGGACAGCCCATTTTCGATCACGGCACCAAGAGGAGACAGTGGAGAAAGGAATGTCTCTACAATGAACAGTGTTGGGAAGAGTGCAGAATCTCATGTAAGACAAGGAGAGTAGACCATGGTGTTACACCAGGCACAAACACCAACTCGAAATGGATTAAAGTCTAGAATGTAATACTGGAAACCATGAGACTTCTGGAAGAAAACATAGGCAGGGTGCTCTTTGTCATTTTTCTTAGCCTCATATTTGTAAGAAGCATATCTGTCTGGGAAAGGGCAATAAAGGAAACAAGAAACAAATGGGACTACATCAGACACAAAAGCTTCTGCATAGCCAAGGAAATCATTGATTCAATGCAAAGACAGCAAAACAACTGGGAGAGGATGTTTGCAAACCACACATTGGTGAAGGGGTGAATAGCCAAAAGAGCCAATAAACTCATACGCCTCCACAAGAAAAAAAAAAAACAAGCCCAATTAAAATCTGGGCAAAAGCTGGAAACAGACATTTCTCCCAGGAAGATAGAAAGATGGCCAACAGGCTGTATGAAAACATGTTAATCATCATTAAGTCTCTGGTCAGTGCAAATCTGAAAGGCAATGAGATAGCAGCTCAAGGCGGTCAGAATGGCTATAACGATGAAGACAGGAAATAAGTTTCGGAGAGGAGGTGGAGAGAAGAGAAGCCTCCTGCACTGCTGGAGGGAGTGTAAACACGTGCAGCCACGACATAAAATGGTGTGGAGTTGCCTTAGACATTTCAGAATACATCGACCATATGATCCAGCTATTCCTCTGTGGTGTGTTTATCCAAGGAACTTGGAAACACTGATACACAGAGATCGGTGCACACCTCTATTTACCCTGGCCTTATTCCCGATATCCAAGACTTGGAAGCCTGCCTGGTGCCCATCAAGGGATGAATGGAGAAGGAAGATGGGCTATAGCCACACAAAGGCATAGCACTCAGCTATAGGAACGGATTCAGGCCAGCCATTTGTGATCACCAGAATGGTACCTGACGGTTTTAGGGGAACTGAAACAACCCCCAGGGGTATGGTCAAATACCACAGGATCTCACGTGCAAGGAGAAGAGCAAGAACGGACCAACAAACAAGTATCACATGACAATGGATTGGCATTTCCCAGAGGGAAAGTAGGGCAGTGGCCAGAGAGAGAAAGTGTTGGTTAGGCACAGGTGTGTGGTTAGGGACAGTAATTAGGCTTACGTTGGTGAAGATGATGTAACCTACTCTGAAGTCTAAATCTATGTGGATGTAGATCTGAAAGCTATAGGTCATTATAATGTTGGGTTACGGCAATCAATTCACATAAAACCAAAACTCCCAAAAGAGATGCAGATTTACAACCGGAAGCTTTGGAGACAGAAAGAGGTTAGAGAAGATGAACTTCCAAGTATTGGTAATCACCTCAACATGCTCAATGATGCTACAGAAAGGTAGACCTTTGCAAAGAGATGAAGAGGAATACTACCAAGAGAACATGTTCCGTGCTAAACTCATGAACCAACAGAAAACGTCACCGTTCATGATGTTACTACTGATTCCTTCACGAATGATCGAAGCAGGCCAACATCTTCACAGGTCAGGTGAAAGGTTGGTCCAAAAGTCCAATTCAGGGCTGGCCCTGTGATGTAGCAGGTAGGTTCCTACGTTCCACTTGGGCAGCCCGGGCTTCACCAGCTAGCATCAGGGGTGCGGATCAGATTACTAGCATTAGGAAATATAAATTTCAAGGTTTGGTGGACACAGAGATGATAAAGAAGGAGAAATTGTCATGAGACCTTAACAATATGCACCAGAAAAAGAACCATGAGTATATGACAATCTATGAACGCATCAGGAACACTTCCCCAAATGATGAAGGAAGGAAAACATGTGACCTGCCAAGTGGAATTTTTAGACAGCTAGGAGATCACACGATCATTGTGCATCAGGGGAATGCCTGGGCAACTTCCAATTGGGAGGGCCTCCAGGACGTTCTCTGAGGAAAGTCCACCCAATTGGGCATATACACAATGGATAAGATATAAAACAAGGGATAATCTTAAAGGAAAGGAACCGGTGGATAGAGGGAATGTAGTGTACCTTTCAAGTTCCACGAGAAAGTTAGAAACTGACAAGAAATCCAGAGGAAGGAAAACTATCCTACCTGGAAAGATGGAGTTGTCAGACTGATATGAGATGACTCTGAAACACTGTGTGCCTGGAGGTTTTCAGGACAACTTAGAATTCTGAGGGTGTTTATGACGTCACGGTGAACGTGTCACCCAAGATAACAGCAAGTTTAGAGTCCAAGGATTGCCGTGGCTAGGATACCCACGTGAGAGATATCCAGAAACAGCTTTTCAAAACAGGAACCACACACAGAAACTTGAAGAGATTAAAGAGGCACTGATTCAAGGGATAAGAAAGGAATCATTGGGAAGAAGGGATACTAGAGGGGCAAGCACTGAGAGGAGAACATTGTTATCTACTCAAGTAGATGTGGAGGCTGTGCTGATTGAAGCTTGCAACTTTATTTGAAACAAGAGGCTGGACTTGGGGCATATTAGACCCACGTTTTCCTTCTGCCTTATTCATAATCCCAAGTCAAGAATGATCTCTTGAGGACATTGAAGAGAACAATTGAGGCCTTCTTTCCTAGGCCCCTAGCATTCTTTGAAGAGAGGTCTCCCTTTGCATAGCTCTGGCGTCACGGGGTCCCACTGGGTACATGCTAATGTGTCCCAAGACATCTCTGTGAAGACTTAAAGGAATGGATGATTGTCATACTTGGGGTGTGTCCTTTGGTTTGGAGGGCTGTAGAAGTGTGCTTAAAAGCACCCTTTTCGAGAGGGCTTCATTCCTGTGTGAAGGTTGCATTCCCAGGCTACAGTGCTCAGTTGGGCTCCAATGAAATTCTCTCCCCCACCTCTTGCCATGGAAACAGTATTGATTTCTTGTTCTGACAACATATGGAATGAGGTTTGCTGAAAATTAGAACATTGCCATTATGTTTAAATAAAAATACACCTGCCAAAGTTCAGAATGAAAATCAAACCAGTAGGAAACCATGTAGAAATAAAAAGCCCAGTATCCAGACGTCATCATGTGGAGCATTCAATGATCAGGGGTCAAGTTTGAAACTTCCCAAATCCAGAAAAGAGACAGATAAATCACTTACCTGGAGGGAGGAATTCATCAGATTTCTCTAATTTCTCTCGAAAACATAATGTCCGTGAAGGTGGTTGTCCGGACAACCTCGACTCTGGAGTTTCTGATCTGAGAATCTCAAACCTACCAAGACGACCATGTGTTCTCAGGGCTAAGTGTCACCTGGGCTGGGATAGCAAAGATTCCTACAAGTGACTGATGGAAATTCCAAGACCACACCCAACAATCACGAAATGACTCACACCTCGGGCTACAGAACCTATGGTAATTAAAGACATACAAAACTCCTAACTTGGAAAGAAGGAGAACGCACTCATAAGCAAATCGAATGGAAATATCTCAGCAAGACCATAACAATTAGACTATAGAAAAGAAAAAAGGATCCCGGAATATGGAGGCCAACAGAAATCAAAGCTGACTAATCCACAGTGAAAGACGTCAGTCATTAGACACACTCTGTTTGAACGTTTGAAAGTCAGAGAAAGTCACAACGCCAAAAACAGCAGCAAAGGTCAAACCTGGCCTAAATGAGAAGGGTGAGTTATGAGACTGCTCCCCGCGGGCTCTGAAAACCTGTGTCCATGAAGCTAGACTGGACAGCAGAGACACGATTCTGACAAATCACCCAACATCACAGTGGGCCAGAAAATCAAGCTGGCCTCAACAACACAGGGCCAGAGTTGGGCTCAAGTAGCATATTCAAGTCACAATCTACTCAACTGCAGCTTGCCAATGGAACATGAAAAGGGCCAGCCAGTGGGGCCGTGGTGAAGTCTGCACATTCTGTTTCAGCAGCCCAGGGTCAGCGATGTGGAATCCTGGGGGTGAGCCACCTCATCGCTCGTCCAGCCATTCTGGGGAAGGCATCTGAGGTAGTGTAGAGGGAGATGGGAAGCGATGATAGACATCGCCATTCTTCCTCAGGAAATGCAGCTGCATGGCCAGCAGATGTGAGCACAGCCATAAACTTCTGCCAAAACAAAACCAATTGAAAGTTGCAAAGAATAGAAAAACTGAACCTCAAAAAAGAAAGCATGCCAGTAGGAAGAAAAAGATATCTAAGAATAAACGTGGCCAAACAGCAGAAAGCTATGGAAACAGAAAACTTGCAAAGGTTTGGGTGAAGATATTGCAGAAGACACAAGGGAACGGAAGGCTTTTCTGTGCTCTTCCAATGGAAGAACGAACACACTTCAAACGTCCATACCGCATAAAGCAGTGTCTGGATTGCATGCAGTCCCAGTCAAAGTTGCAACAATCATTCCCACAGAAATAGAAGACAGAATCCTAAAGTTTCTATTCAGCAACAAAGGACCCGGAATAGCCAGAGGAATCCTCAGGAAAACGAACAAAGCAGCAAGTCTCACACTTTCTGATTTCAACATATAGGACGAAGCCCTAGGTACGGAAACAGCACAGCCTGGCCCCCAAAATAGGCACACAGACTCATGCAACAGAACGAGAGCCTGGAGGTGAACTCACACATCTACTGACAGTGCATTTTCGAACAGTGAGCCTAGAGGAGAAAGTGGAGAAAGGAGAGTCTCCACAAGAAACAGTGCTGAGAAGACTGCACACCAACAGGTAACACAATGAGAGTAGACCATGATGTTACACCAGACATACACATGACCTCGAAATGGATTAAAGCCTTGAATGGAATACTTGAAACCGTGCAACTTCTAGGAGACAACCCAGGCAGCTTGCTCTTTGCCATCTGTCTTGGCTGCCTATTTGGAAGAAGCATGTGTCAGTGGGCAAAGGCAACAAAGGAAACAAAAAACAAGCGGGACTCCATCCAATGCAGAAGCTTCTGCCCAGCCAACGACTCCATCGACTCAATGCAAAGACAGCACAACAACTGCGACAGGCTGTTTGCAAACCACACATCAGAGAAGGGGTGAGTAGCTAAAAGATCCAATGAACTCATACGTCTTCACAGGAATAAAAACAACGAGCCCAATAGAACCTGGGCAAAAGATGGAAACAGACATTTCTCCCAGGAAGATAGGAAGATAGCCAACAGGCTGTATGAAAACATGTTCATCATCATTAATTCTCTGGTCAATGCAAATCCGAACGGCAATGAGATAGCAACACACAGTGGTCAGAATGGCTATAAGGATGAAGACGGGAAACAATAAGTTTCACAGAGGAGGTGGAGAGAAAGGAAGACTCCTGCAGTGCTGTAGGAATGTGAACCGGTGCGGCCACTACACAAAGTGGTGTGGAATTCCCTAGAAACTTCTGAATCCACCTACCATATGATCCGTCTATTCCTCTGTGGCGTATATATCCAAACATCATGGAAACACTAATGCACAGAGATTGATGCACTGCTGTGTTCACCACAGCCTTACTCCTGATATCCAAGACTTGGAAGCGTCCGTGGTGACCATCAAGAGATGAATGGAGAAGGAAGATCGGCTATAGCCACACGATGGTATAGCTCTCAGCTGTAGGAATGGATGCAGTCCAGCCATTTGTGACCACCAGAATGGCTTGAGGGTCTTAGGGGAACTGAAGCAAGCCCCAGGGATAAGGTTGAATACCACAGGATCTGACGTACAAGGAGAAGAGGAAAAACGGAGCAACAAAAAGGTAGGACGTGACATGGGATTGGTAGTTCCCAAAGGGAAATGGATGCGGGGGTCTGAGGGAGAAAGAGTTGATTAGGCACAAGTGTGGGGTGAGGGCCTGTAATTAGGCTTACAGTGGTGAAGATGATGTAACCTACACAGAAGTCTAAATCTATGAGATTGTAGATGTGAAAAGCTATAGGATGTTATAATGCTGGGTTATGGCAATCAATTCACATAAAATCAAAACTCCAAAGAGGGGTGAAGATTTACGGCCTAAGCTTTGGGGGCTGAAAGAGATTAGAGAAGAACTGCCAAGGATTAGTAATCACCTCCAAATGCTTAATGATGCTACAGAAACGTAGACCTTAGCAAAGAGATGAAGCGGAATACTAGCAAGAGAATATGTTCCGTGCTAAACTCATCAACCAAAGGTAAATGTTACTGTCATTCATGTTACTACTGATTCCCTTCACGAATAATCGAAGCAGGCTAACATCCTCCCAAGATCAGGCCAAAAGTTGGTCCAGAAGTCCAATTCATTGGCGGACCTGTGATGTAGCAGGTAAGTGCCCACGTTCCTTTCGCTTGGGCAGCCTGAGCTTCACAGGATAGCACCACGGTTTTGGATCAGATTACTAGCGTTAGGAAATCCAGATTTCACGGTCTGGTGGGCACAGAGATCATAAAGAAGTAGAAATGGTGAGGGAAACTGAGCAATACGCACCAGAAAAAGAACCATGAGAATATTACAATCTATGAACGCATCAGCTACACTTCCCCAAATGATGAAGGAAGGAAACATGTGACTTGCCTGGTGGAATTGTCAGACTGCTAGGAGATCACTCGATAAGTGTGCATCAGAGGATTGCCTGGGCAACTTCAACTTGGGAGGGAGTCCATGACTTTCTCTGGGGAAAGTCCACCCATTTCACCATATCCACAAAACATAAGAGATAAAATCTTTGATAATCGTAACGGAAAGAGACTGGTGTGTAGAGGGAATGTAGTAGACCTTTCAAAGTTCGAGGAGAAAGTTAGAAACTGACAAGAAATCCAGAACAAGGAAAACTATCCTACCTGGAAATGGGGAGTGGTCAGACTGGTATGCGATGGCTCTGAAACACTGTGTGCATGGAGGTTGTCAGGACAACTTAGAATTCTGAGGGTGTTTATGAACATGTCACCCAAGATGGCCACATCTATACAGTCCGAAGATTGGCCATTGTGTGGCTATAGATCGTCTTCCTTCTCCATTCGTCACTTGATGGGCACCACGTAGGCTTCCAAGTCTTGGATATTGGGAGTAAGGCTGTGGTGAACACAGTGCTGCATGGATCTCTGAGCATTAGTGTTTCCAAGTTCTTTGGATATATATGCCACAGAGGAATAGCTGGATCATATGGTAGATGGATTCTGAAAATTCTAAGGCAATTCCACAGCACTTTGGGTAGTGGCTGCACCTGATTACACTCCTCCCAGCAGTGCAGGAGGCTTCCCTTCTCTCCACCTCCTCTCCGAGACTTGTTGTTCCCTGTCTTCATCCCTATAGCCATTCTAACCACAGTGAGCTGCTGTCTCATTGCCGTTCGTATTTGCATTGCCAAAGACTTAATGATGATGAACATGTTTTCATACAGCCTGTTGGCCATCTTTTATCTTCCTGGGAGAAATAGCTGTTTCCATCTTTGGCCCAAGTTTTATGGGGATAGTTGTTTTTTTATTGTGGAGACATATGAGTTCATTGAATATTTTGGCTAATCACCCCTTCTCCGATGTGTGGTTTGCAAACATCCACTCGCAGTTGTTGTGCTGTCTTTGCATTGAGTCAATGGAGTCATTGGCTGGGCAGAAGCTTCTGCATTGAATGGAGTCCCGCTTTGTTTCTTGTTTCCTTTGTTGCCCTTGCCCAGTCACGCACGCTTCTTCCAAATAATTGGCTAAGCAAGATGGCAAATAGCAAACTACTTGCGTTTTCTCTTAGAAGTTGCACCGTTTCAAGTCTTCCATTCAAGGTCTTAATCCATTTCCAGGTGGTGTGTGTGGCTGGTGTAACCTTATGGTCTACTCTCATTGTGTTACATGTGGCTGTGCAGTCTTCCCAGCACCATTTCTTGTGGAGACTCTCCTTTCTCCGCTGTCTCCTCTTGGCTCCTTGGTCTAAAATGGGCTGTCCATATATGGGGGAGTTGACCTCTGGGCTCTCGATTCTGTTCCTTGTGTCTGTGTGCCTCTTTTTGTGGCCAGCCTTTGCCGTTTCAGTATCTAGCAGTTCGTCCTAAATGTGGAAATTCGAAAATGTGGTACTTGCTGCCTTGTTCGTTTTCCTCAGGATTCCTTTGACCGTTCCTGCTCCTTTGTTGCTGGATAGAAACTTTAGGATTCTCTCTTATATTTCTGTGCAAAAGATTGCTGAAACTTTGACGGGGCTTGCGTGGAATCCAGAGATTGCTTTATCTAGTACGGACGTTTCAAATGTGTTCGTTCTTCCATTCGAAGAGCGTGGAATAGACTTCCGTTTCCTTGTGTCTTCTTTAATTTCTTTGCGCAAAGCTTTCCAGTTTGTTGGTCCTTGTTTGTCTCTTCTCCTTGTAAGTGAGCTCCTACGGTATTTGAGTTTCTCCCTGCGAGTTGTTTCAATTCCAATGAAACCCTCAGGAGCCACACTTCTAGTCACTAATGGCTGGATTCTCTACTTTGTTATGGCTCAGTTATATGCCATTGTGTTCATAAAGCCCAGCTTCCTTCTCCAATCTTCCCTATCTATTCTTCCTTCTGCCTTGATGGGCATCAGGGCGGCTTTCAAGTCTTGGATAACGGGAGTAAGGCCTGGGTGAACACAGGGGTGCACATATATCGGTGCACGACCTTTTCCAAGGTTTTTGGATAAACACGCCACTGAATAATAGCTGGATCATATAGTAGATGGATTCTGACATGTTTGAGGCAATTCCACAGGGCTTTGCGTCGTGGCTGCACCAGCTTACACTCACAGCAGCACTGTAGGAGTTTTCCCATCTCTGCAGCTCCTCTCTGACACTTATTTCCTGACTTTTTACCTATAGTCATTCTGACCACATTGAGCTGCTATCTCGCTGCCATTTGGATTTCAATTGCCCTGAGTCTTAATGATGATTAACATGTTTTCATACACCTGTTGACCATCTCTTTCTCTTCTTGGTTGAAATCTCTGTTTCCACCTACTGCCCTGGTTTTAATGGGCTTATTTTTTTTTCTCTTGTGGACCCATATGAGTTCACTGCATCTTTTGGCTATTCATCCGTTCACTGATGTGTGGTTTTCAAACATCCTCTCCCTGTGGTTGTACTGTCTTTGCATTGAGTCGATGGTTTCCTTGGCTGAGTAGAAGCTTTTGCGTTTGATGTAGTCCCACTTGTTTCTTGTTTCCTTTATTGCCCTTGCCCAGACAGAAAGGCTTCCTCCAAATAGGAGGCTACGACAGATGACAAAGAGCAAGCTGCCAGCGTTTTCTTCCAGAAGTCTCATGGTTTCCAGTCTTACATTCAAGACTTTAATCCATTTCGAGTTGGTGTTTGTGCCTGCTGTAACACCGTGGTCTATTCTCCTTGTCTTAGGTGAGGCTCTGCAGTCTTCCCACCACCATTTATTGTAGAGACTTTCCTTCCTCCCCTGTCTCTTCTTGGCACCATGGTCGAAAATGGGCTGTCCATATAGGTGTGCGTATACCTCTGGGCTCTTGATTCTGTTCCATGGTTCTGTGTGTCTGTTTTGCATCCCAGCCTGTGCCGTTTCCATTCCTAGTTCTTCGTCCTCTATATTCAAATCAGAAAATGTGATACATTGAGCTTTGTTCTTTTTCCTCAGGATTCCTTTGGTTATTTGGGGCCTTTTTCTTGCTGGATGTAAACTTTAGGATGCTCACTTCTATCTCTGTGAGAAATATAGCTGCAACTTTGACTGGGATTTCATGTAATCTAGAGATTGCTTTAGCCGGTGTGGAGGTTTCCAGTGTGTTAATTCTTCCATTTCAAGAGCATGCAATTTCCTTCCGCCTCCTTGTGTCTTCTCCCATTTTTCTTCTGCAAAGGTTTGCTAGTTATCGCTTTACAGAGCTTTCACCTGTTGGGGTGCGGTTATTCGTAGGTATCTTATTATTCTTACTGGCATTTTTTTTGAGGTTAAATTTTCCTATTCATTGCAACTTTTAATTTGTTTCCATTTGACAGGTTTATCGCTGGGCTCACATCTGCTCGAAGTGCTCCTGTATTTGCTGAGGAAGAGTGGCCCTGTCTCACGTCGCTTCTCATCTGCCTCTACACTCCCTCCCACGCCTGCCCCAGAATGGCTGGACCAGCGGTGAGGAGGTCTGCCCCCAGGATTCCACCCAGCCAAGTGCAGGCTGCCGACCCAAAACCCGCGGACTTCCCCAGTTCTCCACTGCCCGACCCCTTTCAAGTTCCCTTGCAACCTGCAGTTGTGTGGAATGTGACTTAAATAGGCTACTTCAGCCCAATTCTGGCACTGAGTTGATGTAGACGGTTTGTATTTTTGCTGAACTGTGATGTCAGAGAATTTGTCATAATTGTGTCTCTGCTGTCCAGGCAAGCATCATGGACACAGAGTTTCAGAGCAGGTTTGGAGCAATCTCAGACTCACCCTTTCAAGGTAGCCTAGGTTTTACCTCACTGCAGCTTTTTGGTTTGTGACTTTCTGACTTTCAAAAGTTCAAGCAGAGTCTGTCTAAAGTCTGACATCTTTCCTTGTGGATTATTCAGGTGTTATTTGTGTTTGCATTCCCTTTTCTGAGCACATTTTGTTTTTCCATAGTATAATCATCATGGTCGTTCTCAGATTTCCCCCTTTGGTATGCTTGTCAGTCGGTTGTCCTTCATCCCAAGGTATCAATTTTCTATTTCTTTAACCACCCTATGTTCTATAGACCTACGTGTGAGTGCTTTTCATTGTTGGGTGTTGTCTTTGAATTTACATGGTCCCGTGTAGCCATCTTTGCCATGCTAGCCTTGGTGAAGATGAGCACAGAGAACACGTGTTCATCTTGGTTGGTCTGACATTCTGAGATCTTAAACTCCAAATTCTAGGTAGGCATGGCAACCTCCTTCATGAACATAATGTATCCGAAACAAATTCGGCAAATCTGCTGAATTCCGCTCCAAATAAGATACTTTTCTGTCTCATTTCTGGATTTGGGAAGTTTCAATCTTGACCCCCATCCTTGAACCTTCCTCTAGATTATGTCTAGATACTGGCTTACTTTATTTCTATAGGGTGTGTTATTTGTTTGATTTACATCCTCAGCTCTGGCAAGTTTATTTTCTATAAAGATAATTGTAATGTTCTACTTTTCAGCCAATCTATTTACATATGGTGTCAATACACGTCATCAATAATCATTCTACTCCAAGAGATACGGGGATAGAACTTCATTGGAGCCAAACTGAGCACACTAGCCTGTTACAGTGGCCCTCACAAAGCAACGAAGCCATCTGGAAAAGGGTGCTTCTCAGCACATTTCTGTAGCCCTGCCAAACAATGAGACATATGCAAAGCACGACAGGGGTCCATTCCTTCAAGGGTTCAAAGAGATGTCTTGTGACACATTAGCATGTACCCTTTGGAGCTCCGTAATGCCAGAGCTATGGAAAGTGATACTTCTCTTCAATGAATGCTAGTGGCATAGGAAAGGAAGCATCAATCATTCTCTACAATGTCCTCAGGAGATCACTCTTGATTTTGGATGATGATTAACACAGAAGGAAAATGTAGGCCTGATAAGACCCAAGTCCAGCCTCTGGTTTCAAATCAAGTTTCAAGCTTGAATCTCCATGACCTCCCCCTATACTTGAGTAGATCACAGTGGTCTCCACTCAGTGATTGTCCCTCTATTATTGTATCTTCACAATGACTTCTTTCTTATCCCTTTAATCAGCGTCTATTCTATCTCTTCAAGTTTCAGTGCCTGGTTTCTGTTTTTAAATTCTCTTCTGGGTATCTCTCCCTTGAGTATCAGTAGCCTAAGACAATCCTCGGACTATTAACATGAGGCCATCTTGGGTGACATGTTCACTGTGATGTCATAAACACCCTCAAACTTCTCAGTTGTCCCGGCATCTTCCATGCACACAACATTTCAGAGCGATCTCATACCAGTCTGACTACTCACGCTTTCCAGCTAGAATACTTTTCCATTTCCTAGATTTCTTGTCAGTTTCTAACTTTATCCTTGAACTTTTAAATGTCTAGTACATTCTCTCTAGACACTAGTTTCTTTACTTTAAGTTTATCCTGGGTTTTAGCTGTTACATTTTGTAGATATGGCCAAATGTGTAGACTTTCCCCAGAGAATGTCCTGGAGTCCCTCCCAAGTTGAAGTTGCCCAGCCAATCCTCTGATGTGCAATGATCATGTCTTCTCATGCAGTCCGACAATTCCACCTATGCAGGTCACATCACTTCCTTCATTTTGTATTTAGAGAAGTGTACCAGATGTGTCATAGACTGCAATATTTTCATATTTATTTCCTTGTGCGTATCTATAAGGTATGCTCACAATTTCCATTTATTTATGATCTCTGTCTGCACCATACCATGGTGATAGATTCAGAAATCTATCTTTCCTAATGTTACTAATCTGATCAGCACCCATCATTGAATCCATGAATCCCAGGTCGTCCACTAGGAACGTGGGCCCTTACACACCAGAACACATGGCTGGACCTGAATTTTACTTTTGGACCAATCTGTTGCCTGAACTTGGGAAGAAGCTGCCCTGCTGTGATTATTCGTGAAGGTAATTAGTAGTAACCTCACTCATGGTAACATTTTCCCTTGCTTCATGAGCTTAGCATGGAAAACGTTCTCTTCATTGTATTCCTCTTAATCTATTTGCTATGGTCTACCTTTGTGTATCATCATTAAGCATTTGGAGGAGATTCACAATCCTTGGGAGTTCATCTTCTCTAACGTCTTTCAGCCTCAAATGCTTCATGGTGCAAATCTGCATGCCTTTTTGGAAGAGTATTGATTATGTGTTTTGAAACATATCTGAGGAAGTTGGCTGAAAATTGAAACATTACACTTATATTTAAAGAAAAATAAACATGCCAGAGCTGAGGATGTAAATCAAACAACTAACAATCCCTACAGAATTAAAGTAAAGCAGTCCTTAGACGTAATCTACTCTAACGATCAAGTTCGAGCCTTCCCAAATTCAGAAAAGAGACATGAAAATATCTTACCTGGAGAGAAGAATTCATCAGGTTTGTCTAATTTGTCTCAGAAACATTATGTCCATAAGTTGGTTGGCTGGACAACCTAGCATTTGGAGTTTCTGATCTCAGAATGTCAAACCAACCAAGATGACGATGTGTTCTCAGTGCTCAATTGGATCTAGGCTAGGGTAGCAAAGATTCCTTCTAGTGAACAATGGGAATTCAAAGACAATACATAACAATCACAAAAGCATTCATGCATCGGCCTACAGAACATATGGTGATTAAAGAAATACAAAATTAATAACTTGGAATGAAGGAGAATGGACTGATAAGCATACCTATGAGAGATAGCTGAGAAAGAAAAAGAAGATTGATGTGGATTAAGGATTGAAAATAGTCTTTTTGTCAGAGTTGTTGGTATTTGCATAGCATGAAGGCATTCAGCCTGGGTTTTCTAGTCACATAAGTTCACGTTGTCTGTTAAATTTGTCAACAAAATAATAGCTTTAAATGATGACCAGTTTTGTCTAATGCCTCATGAGGTTTCTGTAGGTAATCTGAACATAATAGTTGGAAACAAATGGTTTGAATACATAACACTCATAAAAATGAGTACAATAACTTTTATGGTCAGTATACTTGTTGGAAAAAAAACAGCTTCAAAATTCTTTTTGGTAACAATCTTGAGTTATGCCAAGTTAAGTTAAATGATAAAAATCTGAATATCTGGGTTGTTTTTGGATTGGATGTAACACTGCAACATTATTAATAAACATATCTAAGTTATCTACTTTTGGCTTCTTATTGAAGAGGCTAAAAGCGTTTGGGTGTATAAAAAGCATGCCTTGTGTTTTATCGTAAAGTGGCGTGTTTCTAAAGTTATGAAGTGTTTAGAATGCTGATATAAAAGTCGATTCATAACTGTTTGCCTTTTTAGTGTTTACTATGTCTGGTAAGGGTTAAAAGTTCTAATTAACCTATGGAATTAAAGCTACTGGAAATTACTAAGGAAAAGAGCTCATATTCAAGGAAGTTAAAGTCTACGCTTCCAGTAAAAAAGGTATAAAGAATGGAAATATTTTTGTTTGATGGGTTAAGAAAGATAAATGTGTCCTAATGTACTAGAAAGGAAAAAAGACAGAGTTTGGGACAAAATCTGAAACCAAAAAAGAAAGTTTTAGAAGGTTTGTGAAGGAGAAATTCTGAAAGGAGTTTTATGCCTGGTCACGTAGACTAAAGTAAGTTCAATTAAGTGAATGAGTTTGAATGTTAAAAATAAGTAGGTGCAGAAATTCAAATTTGGTTTTCTTTAAAAGGATAAATGTTCTTGAACCTTTGATCTGCTCTTGATAAGGAGGTAATGAAAGCTGTTCCTTTGAGTAAGTCTACCCAAGAGACAAATCTGTTTTGTGAAAATAATGACTGAGGTCAGTCTTAATATTTTTGACTCTTTCTGTTATCAATTTGAATAGATACCTGAGCATTGTTTCACAGTGAGTATTGTTTCCTATTTGAAGAAGCATTTTAAAAACTTTTGATATGTTTTAACAAGCTTCTCCCTCAAAAATATTCAAATCCTAAATGAAGGCTATCTTTTCACATGGCAGACAGAAGAATGATTACTCTGAGGATTTTCAGAGGGCCCCTGAGACTTCTCAAATAAATTTGCTCTCTCTTCCTATAAGGAAGAAAATACTAAACTAATTAGGCTTATTTGGTCTATTAAATTACATGGGAAACATTGGGAAATAAGTGATGATAGATCTTCTAAGGTGGTATTAGATGGGTAAATGTTATTAATATAGATGTCTTAAAATTATATAGCATTCCTAGAATTCTGATCTGTCCTGGTTATCAGTCATAAGTCCACTTATTATCTGGAAGTGTTATATGTCACAGGAGTAGCCAAGTTTCTTTGTCAATTGCCCTTTTGATTCCTTTGCAAATTTGCAGTTAGTTCTTGTTTTACTCTGCTGCTTTTTACTTTAGCAAATATGTTTCAACTTCCGAGAAATTTCTGGAAAGGATTCTGACACAGAGGATCTAATCTACAGATTTCTGATAAACTTTCAGATTGTAAAACTAAACTGAGTGAGAAACTACAGAATTCTAACAGAAACTAAGCTCCTCGATCTGCTGACAGAAGATTCAGCTCAAGACTTGATTATACAGGACTGTCTGAACTGATGAGGATGATTATAAATTTTTAGGACTTCTGTTTGAAATATTGTTGAGTTTTGATGTGTTGTTTTGTTTTCTCATAATGAGGGAAATCTTTTTCTCTTTTCTCTTATGCTAACTATGACTTACAGCAATTTGGTGAAATTATACCTTTATGAGCAAAACTGAAACTTTTATCGTTTTCTCTCTATCTTATCCCTCCGGAATTGGGAAACACTTTGTGACTGAGTATAGTTATTTGGTGGCAATATTTGTATAAGTTCCATAAGAATCTGTTCTCCTTATAACAGGACACATTGGTCATACTACCAAGGCTTTGACTGGAATGTCATATTTAAAACATACCGGCTCAGATATGACAAGACAGCATTTCAGGAACAAAGATTGGACTTTCTGGAATACAGCCACTTGGAAACATGGGCCTGGTACCTTGTTTACAGCGATTCTGGCAATCTCACCCGGTAATTAAGGAAGCTTGCTTATCTGCCAGGTGTAACGAACGTCCGAATATTTTGGGGGAACTCAAGGAGAACTCCACTCAAATCTGTAAGTACTGCAGGCAAAATCTGATGACAAGTCCTTGGCTTGGCTTTTCTGGCCTCGAGAGGCCTTCACAGTTCAATCTGAGATTCGTCAGAAAAAATTCTAGCAAAGCAGATTTTAAAAAGCCTGTATGAGCAATTACTATTCTTGCTGCTATGTAAATAATTGGAGAAAGTTGTATTGAAACTGCACTTTATTTGAAAACCAGTTATTCCTAATTTGGCTATCTTTTGTAAAAATGAGGGTGATCTAAGAGACAAAAATTATGTTTCTGTAGAAGCCATAATAGGCATTCCTGGATACTAGATTCTAGCTGTTTTCTTTGGCAAGATTCATCTGTTACTAATCGTAATGTCTACTTGTTGCCATCTATGTCTGACACCTGGGAGTTCCCTGGCCATCATCAAACATTTTCCTTCAATACTACTGCCCAAATACTAACTACATTTGCCTTGTCATAGGTGGATCCTAAACAACAAGTTCCAAATGTAAAGTCCCCAACTTATTGATACGCATAGGATGGACAATATCAAATTTGGGATGAATATATTTGGTTCACTCCTACTCGTGGTCAACTCAGTCAAAGGTCACTCTCTGTTGGGAACAAACCAATCACGCTTGTGATACATCACCTATTAACACCTGACCGATGGGAAAAATTCGCTGTTATATGTGTTCTCATATCATAGGCTTAAAAAAATACTGATTGGTTTGGGACTGACTGGGATAGATGGCCCCGCACACATTGGTTAGCCCCTAATTGTGCTCAGTGGCTATGTGGCTCCAATTTACAGCCTTGGCTGCCATCTGGATGGATTGGATGATGCACCCTAGGCTTTGTCTGGATGCAAGGTACAACGAGATCTACTATATCTCCTCCTGCTAACCTACCCAACTTGCAGCAACACTGAACCAGCTGTGTCTTCCACTGGTGTGACCATCTTTCCTCAATTTTCCTTTCCTCATTAGGAATCCAAAATGTCGTCTTGCACATGGAAGTCCTAAACAAATTTATTATGAAGGCATTGCATGACACTCAATATAGCACTTCACTGCTCAATTTAGAAGTATCCCAAATGTGAAAGGCAGTCCTCCAAATCCAAATGGCACTGGATGTCTTGACAGCAGCACAAGAGCAGCACTGTGCCATTATAAAAACTGAATGTTGTGTCCATATTCTTGACTACCATCAAAATATTTCTGGCTTCCTATACCCACCACCAAATTAAATCCATGTCTTAACCCTAACTCTAAACGATTCGTTGAACTCCTAGTCCGGATCAGTTTTCTGTACTACTTCAAAACCTTATTCATTGGGTTAAACATACTGCTTGTATTTCTTGTGATAACTTATCTGTTTCGTTGTTTGTCTTCCGCATGTCAAAAATGTTTCACCTCGTGGACCACCTCTCGTCAAATGATTCTCTTGTCTCCAGAGGCTCTGTATACCTTGTCAGCCTTGAACACCATGGGTGAAGCCTTACGGTCCACTGAACTTCCTACCTGTGCCTATGGTCCCATTTAGGGACAGCTCTATAACCTTCTACAGACAGAAGTAGTCACAGAAGACAGACCATCGTCCATATCCCCAAAGATATCCGGTCCAAATGGGTTCAGGGGGGGTTATGACGTGGATTAAGCCGGCCCCAGCTAGAGAAACCCAAGGTGACCTGGCCTACATGCCAAACTATGTGACCATCTGGATTTCTTTATGGTATGAATTAGGGCTGAGAAGCCAGGGAGAGAAGCCCAGGCCATCATCACGTACATGCTGATCTATATTGCCAGTTTCGTATCTAAAGTTATATGACCGCACAATAACCAGACCCATTCTGCACTGAAATCATTTAAAGATATTTTACATCATCATTTCTTTTTCCAGTGAAAGTAAGTCATGTACCCATGCCTTATAAAATTCGCCATAACCCTTAACTCAGGGCAACAGCAGGAGATCTGACTGCCCATGGGTCCTGTCCCCATGTTATCCCATACTATTCTCTAAATAAAAGAGCACCAATGCCAGACCTTTAGATTCCAAGAAATGTTTCATTCGAGTCTTCAGCTCGCCGAGCCCCTATCAACGATTATATCATGGAAAAGAAAAAACGGTTCAAGAAAATGGAAGGCACACAGAAATCACACCTGAATAATGCACAATGAAAGACATCAATTTTGGACATACTCTGAACGTTCTAAAATCAGAGAAAGTCACAACTCCAAAAACTTCATCGAAGGTCAAACCTAGGTTAACTGGGAAGGGTGAGTTACAAGACTGCTAAAATCGGGCTCTGAAAACCTGTGTTGATGAAGTTTGCTGGAATAGCAGAGACACAATTCTGACAAATTCTCTGACATCACAGTGGAGAAGAAAAACAAACTGAGCTCATCTACACAGCGCCAGAGTAGGGCTCAAGTAGCATATTCAAGTCACATTCCACTCAACTGCAGGTTGCCAATGAAACATGAAAGGCGCCACCAGTGGCACAGTGGTGAGGTCCACATGTTCTGGGTCGGCAGCCCTGGGCCGGACACGTGGTATCCTGGGTGTGAACCTCCTCACTGCTGGTCCAGCCGTTTACCGGCAGGCCTCCGAGGTAGTGTTGAAGCAGCTGGGAAGTGATGTCAGACAGCATCACTCTTCCTCAGAAAATACAGCAGCATCGCCTGCAGATGTGAGCACACACATAAACATATGCCAAAACAAAATCAATGAACAGTTGCAAAGAACAGAAAAACTGAACCTCAAAGAAAAAAATGCCAGTAAGAACAAAAAGATTTCTAGTAATAAGCTTAGCCAAACAGCTGCAAGCTATGGAAACCGAAAGCTAGCAAAGCTTTGGGGAAAGAAATTCCAGAAGACACAAGCAAACGGAAGGGTATTCCGTGCTCTAGGAATGTAAGTACTAAAACACTTGATACTTGCATAATGGATAAAGCAATCTCTGGATTCCATGCAATCCCAGTCAAAGTTGCAGAATCTTTCCCACAGAAATAGAAGAGAGAATCCTAAAGTCTCTATCCAGTGAAAAGGGACACTGAATACCCAAAGGAATCCTGAGGGAAACAAGCAAAGCAGGACGTATCACACTTTGTGATTTCAACATGTAGGACGAAGTGCTAGGTACTGAAACGGCACAGTTTGGTCTCAAAAACAGGCAAAGAGACCAATGGAACAGAATCCAGAGCCCAGAGTTCAACTCACTCATATATGCACAGCACATTTGCAATGAGGAAGGCAAGAGGAGACAGTGGAGAAAGGAGAGACTAACAGAAACAGTGCTGGGAAGACTGGAGAACCACATGTAACACAATGAGAGTAGACCATGATGTTACACCAGGCACACACACCATCTCGAAATGGATTAAAGCCTTCAATGGAAGTCTTGAGACCGTGAAACTTCTTGGAGGAAACGCAGGCAGCCTGCTCTTTACCATCTGGCTTAGCCACCTATTTGGAAGAAGCATGTGTGACTGGGCAAGGGAAACAAATGAAACAAGAAACAAACGGGATTCCATCTAATGCAGAACCTACTGTCCAGCCAAGGAAACCATCTACTCAATGCAAAGACAGCACAACAACAGGGAGAGGATGTTTCAAACCACACATCGGAGAAGGGCTGAATAGCCAAAACATCCAATGACCACACACGTGTCCACAAGAGAAAAATCAACAAGCCCATTAAAACCTGGGCAAAAGATGGAAACAGAAATTTACCCCAAGAAGACAGAAAGGTTGGGAAATAGCTATATAAACACATGTTCATCATCGTTAAGTCTAAGGCCAATGGAAATCCAAACGGCAATGAGATAACAGCTCACTGTGGTCACAATGGCTACAAGGAACAAGACATGAAACAAGTGTTGGAGAGAAGGGAAGAGTCCTGCAGAACTTTTGGGAGTGTAAACCAGTGCGGGCACTACGTAAAGCCATGTGACATTACCTCAAAAATTTCAGAATCCATCTACCATATGATCCAGCTATTCTTCTCCAGCGTGTTTATCCAAAGACCTTGGAATCACTAAGGCATGGAGATCCCTGCACTGCTTTGTTCACCACAGCCTTACTCCCGATATCCAAGACTTGGAATCCTCCCTGGTGCCCATCAAGGGCTCTTGGAGAAGGAAGATGGGCTATATCCACACATTGGCATAGCAATCAGCTGTAAGAAAGTGTGCAGTCCAGCCATTTGTGACACCAGAATGGCTACTGAGTGTACGAAGGTAACTGAAACAATCCCCAGGGAGAAAGTCAAATACCATAGGATCTCACTTACAAGGAGAAGGTTAAAACAAGGAGCAACAAAGTGGTAGCATGTGACAGAGGATTGGTGGTTCCCAGAGGTAACAGGTGGCAGGGGACGGAGGGAGAAACAGTTGATTAGGCACAAGTGTCTGGTGTGGGCCTGTAATTAAGCTTAGAGTGGTCAAGATGACGTAGCATACACAGAAGTCTAAATATATGAGGATGTAAATCTGAAAGTTATAGGATGTTATAATGCAGGGATCCGGAAACCAGTTCACATAAAATCAAAACTCCATAAAGGCAAGCAGGTTTATGGCATAAAGATTGCAGGCTGAAAGAGTTTAGAGAAGATGGGCTTCCATGGATTGATAATCACCATCAAATGCTTAATGATGCTACAGAAAGGTAGACCATTGGAAAGAGATGAAGAGGAGCACTACCAAGAGAACACGTTCCATGCTAAGCTCATGAGAGAACGGAAAATGTAGCTGTCTATGATGTTACTACTAATAACCTTTACGAATAATCAAAGCAGGCCAACATCTTCCAAAGTTCAGTACAAATGTTGGTTCAAAAATCCTATTCAGGGTCGGCCCAGTGGTGTAGCGGGTAAGTGCCCATGTTCTGCTTGGGCGGCCTGGGCTTTGCTGGCCAGAATCACAGGTCCGGATCAGATTAGGAGCATTTGGAAATATAGATTTCAAGGTATGATGCAGACAGAGATCATGAAGAAGTAGAAATTGTGAGGATACCTTATGAATACACACCAGAAAAAGAACCAATAGAATATCACAATCTATGAACGCATCAGGTACACTTCCCCACATGATGAAGGAAGTAAAACACGTGACCAGCCAAGGTGGAATTGCCAGAGTGCTATGAGATGATACCTTCATTGTACATCAGAGGATTGCTGGGAACATAAAGTTGGCAGGGACTCCAGGAGTTTCTGTGGGGAAAGTCCACACATGTGGCCACATCCACAAATGATAAGAGATAAATCCCAGGATGATCTTAAAGGAAAGAAACCAGTGTCTAGAAGGAATGTAGTAGACCTTTCAAGGTTCGAGGATAAAGTTAGAAACCGACAACAAGTCCAGAAAAAGGAAAACTGTCCTACCAGGAAAGGGAGAGTAGTCAGACTGGTATGAGATAGGTCTGAAACACTGTGTGCATGGAGGTTGTCAGGACAACTTAGAATTCTGAGGGTGTTTATGACATCATGGTGACCATGGCACCCAAGTTGGCTGAGGTTTCCAGCCCGAGGATAGGCCTGGGACAGTATATTCAAGTGACAGTTACCCAGAAACAGCTTTTCCAAACAGAATCCTGGCACAGAATCTTGAAGAGATCAAAGAGACGCTGATTCAAGAGTTGAGAAAGGAATCATTGGGAAGAAGCGATACTAGAGGGGCAAGCACTGAGAGGAGAACAGTGTCATCTACTCAAGTAGATGGGCAGACTGTGCTGATTCAAGCTTGAAACTTGTTTAGAAAAAAGAGGCCGGACCTGGGGCTTATCAGACCTACGTTGTCCTTCTGCCTTACTCATAATCCAAAGTCAAGAATGATCACTTGAGGACATTGAAGAGAAGAATCCAGACCTCCTTTTCTAGGCCCCTAGCATCTTGAAGACAAGTCTCTCTTTCCATAGCTCTGGCTTCACAAGGGTCCACTGGGTACATGCCAATGTGTCTCAAGAGATCTCATTGAAGCCTGGAAGGAATGGATCTCTGCCATGGTTGGCTATGTTTCTTGCTTTGGAAAGGCTCTAGATGTGTGCTGAAAAACACCCTTTTCCAGAGGGCTTTGTTCCTTGGTGATGGCTGCCCTCCCAGGCTAGAGTGCTCAGTTGGGATCAATGAGATTCTCTCCCCCATCTCTTATCTTAGAAGGAGTATTGATTATGTGTTTCGAACTACATGTAAGGAGGTTGGCTGAAAAAGTAGAACATTTCCATTATATTTAAAGAAAAATAAACATGCCACAGCTGAGGATGTAACTCAAACAAATAAAAAACCCCTGTAGAAATAAAGTAAGAAACGATCTACACGTAATCTAGTGGAGCGTTCAGGGATGAGGGGTGAAGTACAAAACCACCCAAATCCAGAAAAGAGATGGAAGGATCTCCCCCCTGGAGAGAGGAATTCATCAGATTCATCTAATTTGTCTCGAAACCCTTGGGTCCTTGAAGGTGGTTGCCAGGACAAGATGGAGTTTCTCATCTCACAATGTCAAACGAACCAAGATGACCACATGTACTCAGTGCTCAGTTGCACCTAGACTAGCATAGCAAAGATTACTTCAAGTTACCAATAGAAATTCAAAGATAACACCCAACAATCACAAAAGCACTCACACACCAGCCTACAGAACATACAGTGATTAAAGAAATACAAAATTCCTAACTTGGAATGAAGGAGAATGCAATCATAAGCATGTCAAAGGGAGATAGCTCAGAAAGACCATGACAATTAGACTATGGAAAAGAAAACATGGTCCCAGAAAATGGAAGGCCAACAGAAATCACACCTCAATAATCCACAGTAAAAAACGTCAGTCTTTAGACAGACTCTGCTTGAATATTGGAAAGTCTGAGAAAGTGACAACCCCAAAACCTGCAGTGAAGGTCAAACCTGGGCTAACTGAGAAGGGTGAGTTCTCAGGCTGCTCCAAACGGGCTCTGAAACCGTGTGTCCATGAAGCTTGCCGGGACAGCAGAGACAAAATTCTGACAAATCCTGTGAAATCACATTGCACCAGAAAAACAACCTGGCCTAGTCGACACAGGGCCAGAGTTGGGCTCAAGTAGCATATTCAAGTCACATTCCACTCAACTGCAGGTTGGCAATGGAACATGTAAATGGCCAGCCAGTGTTGCAGGGGTGAAGTCCACGTGTTCTTGGTCGGCCGGCCGCGGTCGGGAGCGTGGAATCCTGGGGTGATCCTCCTCATGGTGGTTACAGCCATCTGGGGCAGGCGTCCGAGGTAGTGTAGAGGCAGTTGGGAAACGACGTTAGACAGTGCCACTCATCCTCAGCAAGTACAGCAGCATTGTCAGCAGATGTGAGCATAGCAATAAACGTTTACCAAAACAGAACCAATTAAAAGGTGCAAAGAATAGAAATAATGAACCTCAAAAAGGGAAGCATGCCAGTAGGAGAAATAAGATATCTAAGACTATGCTTCGCCAAACAGATGCAAGCTATGTAAACTAAAAGCTGGCAAGTCTCTGCGGAAAGAAATTCCAGAAGACCTAAGGAAACGGAAGGCTATTTCATGCTCTTCAAATGGAAGAACTAATACACTTGAAACGTCCATACCCCATAAAGCAATCTGTGGATTCCATGCAATCCCAGTCCAAGTTGCAGCAATCTTTCTCACAGAAATAGAGAGAGGATAGTAAAGCCTCTATCCAGCAGCAAAGGAATCTGAATACCCAAAGGAATCCTGAGGAAAACGAACAAAGCATGACATATCACACTGTCTGATTTCCTCATGTAGGACGGAGCGCAACGAACCAAAATGGCACAGTCTGGGTCCAAAAACAGGCACACAGACACATGGAACAGAATCGAGAGCCCAGAGGTCAACTTACATACATATGGGCAACCCATTTTCGACAAGGGAACCAAGAGGAGACAGTGAAGAAAGGAGAGTCTCGACAAGCAACGGTGCATGGAAGACTGCACAGCCACATGTAACACAATGAGAGTAGACCATGATGTTACACCAGGCACACACACCACCTCGAAATAGATTAAAGCCTTGAATGGAAGACTTGAAGCCGTGCAACTTCTAGGAGACAACCCAGGCAGCTTGCTCTTTGCCATCTGGCTTAGCCACCTATTTGGAAGAAGCATGTTTGACTAGTCAAGGGCAACAAAGGAAACAAGAAACAAACGGGACTTCATACACTGCAGAAGCTTCTGCCCAGACAAGGAAACCATCGACTCAGTGCAACGTCAGCACAACAACTGGGAGAGGATGTTTTCAAAACACACATCAGAGAAGGGGTTAAGAGCCAAAAGATCCAATGACCTCATACGGCTCCAAAAGAGAAAACACAACAAGCCCACTAAAACCTGGGCAGAAGATGCAAACAGAGATTTCTCCCCAGAAGATAGAAAGATGGCCAATAGGCTGTATGAAAACATGTTCCTCATCAGGAAGTCCCATGCCAGTGCAAATCCAAACTTCAATGAGATAGCAGCTTACTGTAGTCACAATGGCCCTAAGTAACAAGCCAGGAAACAAGTGTCTGAGAGGAGGTGGAGAGAAGTGAAGCCTCCAGCACTGCTGGTGGTAGTGTAAACCGATGCTGCCACTCCACAAAGCAGTGTGGACTTGCCTCAGAAATTTAAGATTCCATCTACCATATGATCCAGCTTTTCCTCGGTGGTGTATTTATCCAAAGAACTTGGAAACATCAATGCATAGAGATCCCTGCACCGCTGTGTTCACCACAGCCTTGCTCCTGATATCCAAGACTTGGAAGCTGCCCTGGTGCCCATCAAGGGACCAATGGAGAAGGAAGATGGGCTATAGTGACACAAGGGCATACTACTCAGCTATAAGTAAGGATGTAATCCAGCCCTTTGTGACCTCCAGAATGGCTCCTGAGGGTCTTATGGGAAGTGAAACCAGTCACAGGGAGAAAGTCAAATCCCGTAGGTTCTCACTTACAATGAGAACAGAAATACATGGGCTAATGTACAGGTACCATGGGACAGTGGATTGGTGGTTCCCAAGGGGACTGGGGGGCGGAGGGAGGGTGAAAGAGAAGATTAGCCACAAGCATGTGGTTCAGGCCTGTAATGAGGCTTCCGGAGGGGAGGATGATATAACCTACACAGAAGTCTAAATCTCTGGGGGTGGAAATCTGAAAGCTACAGGATGTTATAACGCAGGGTTACAACAATAAACTAACATAAAATCCAAAATCCAGAAAGGCATGTGGATTTACGGCATAAAGCTTTGGACTCTGAAAGAGATGAGAGAAGATAAACTTCCAAGTATTGATAATCACCTCCAAATGCTTAATAGTGCTACAGAAAGGTAGACCATTGCAACGAGATGATGAGGAATACTACCAAGAGAACATGTTCCGTGCTAATCTCACGCACCAACGGAAAATGTTCCCTTCCATGATGTTGCTAGTAATGCCATTCACCCATAATCAAAGGAGGATAACGTCTTCCCAAGTTCAGGCCAATGATTGGCCGAAAAGTCCAATTCAGGGCCGGCCCTGTGGTGTAGGGGGTAAGTGCCCACGTTCCGCTTGGGCGGCCCGGGCTTCAATGGTTCGCATCAGGTGTGGGGATCAGATTAGTAGCAATCGGAAATGTAAATTTCACGGTATGGTGCAGACAGAGACCATAAAGAAGTAGAAATTGTGAGGATGTGTTAGCAATATGCACCAGAAAAAGAAACATGAGGGTACTACAATGTGTGAACGCAGCTGGTACACTTGCCAAATGAAGAAGGAAGGAAAACTTGTAACCTGCCAAGGTGGACTTGTGAGACTGCTATGAGATGAAACGATCATTGCGCATCAGAGGATTGCCTGGGCAACCTCAACTTGGGAAGTACTCCAGGTCTTTCTATGGGGAAGGTCCACCCATTTGGTCATAGCCACAAATTATGAGAGATGACCTAGGATAATCTTAAAGGAAAGAAACCGGTGTCTAGAGAGAATGTAGTACACCTTTCAAAGTTGGAGGATAAAGTTGGAAACTGACAAGAAATCCAGAAAAAGGAAAACTATCCTGCCTGGAAAAGGTGCGTGGTCAGACTTGTATGAGATGGCTCTGAAACATGGTGTGCAGGGAGGTTGTCAGGACAACTTGTAACTTTGAGGGTGTTTATGATATCACGGTGAACATGTCACCCAAGATCGCCGCATATTTCCAGTCGGAGCGTTGGACTAGGCTAGGATATTCAAGTGAGAGATACCCAGAGACAGCTGCTACAAACAGAAACCGGGCACAGAATCTTGAAGAGATCAAAGAGACTATGATCCAAGGGATAAGAAAGGAATCATTGGGAAGAAGCGATAATAGAGGGACAAGCACCAAGAGGAGAACATTGTCATCTACTCAAGTAGATGGGGAGACCATGCTGATTCAAGCTTGAAACTTGATTGGAAACAAGAGGCCAGACTTGGGGCTTATCAGACCGACATTGTCCTTCTGACTTAATCTTAATCCAAAGTCAAGAATGAAGTCTTCAGGACATCAAAGAGGAGAATCCATGCCTTCTTTCCTGGGCCCCTAGCATTCTTTGAGGAGAAGTCTCCCTTTCCATAGCTCTGGCATCACGGGGGCCCACTGGGTAGACGGTTATGTCTCACAAGAGTACTCTTTGAAGCCCTGAAGGCGTGGGCACCTGTCATGCTTGGGGTATGTCTCCTTGTTTGGAAGGGCTCCAGAAGTGTGCTGAAATGCACCCTTTTCCAGAGGGCTTCGTTCCTTTGTGAAGGCTGCCCTCCCAGGCTAGATTGCTCCATTGGACTCGAATGAAGTTCTCTCCCCATATCTCTGACCCTAGAAGGAGTATCGATTATGTGTTTTGACACCTTATGTAAGGAGTTGGTGGAAAATTAAACATTACAATGACATTTAAAGAAAACTACACATGCCAGATCTGAGGATGTAAATCAAACAAATAAACCCTATAGAAATAAAGCAAGCCAGTATCTGGACGTAAGCTAGTGGAATGTTCAAGGATCAGGGCTCAAGTTAGAAACTTCCCAAATCCAGAAAAGAGACAGAAAAATCTGTTGCCTGGAGAGAGGAGTTCATCAGATTTGTCTAATTTGTCTCGGAAACATCATTTCCGTGAAGGTGGTTGCCAGGACACCCATGAGTCTGGAGTTTCTGATCTCAGAATGTCAAACCATCCAAGAGGACCTTCTGTTCTCAGTGCTCAGTTTGGCCTAGGCTAGGATAGCAGAGATTCCTTCAAGTGACAGATGGAAATTCCAAGACAACACCCAACAATCACGAAAGGACTCACACCTCGGCCTACAGAAAATATGGTGATTAAAAAAATACAAAATTAATAACTTGGCATGAAGGAGAACGGATTGATAAGCATCTGTAGGGGCGATAGCTGAGAAAGACCATGATGATTAGACTATGGAAATGAAACCAAGGTCCCCGAAATGGAAGGCAAACTGAAATCACACCTGAATAATCCACTATGAAATATGTCATTCATTAGACAGACTCTGCTGGAATGTTTGAAAGTCCGAGAAATTCACAACCCCAAAACCGCAGCGAAGGTCAAAGCTGGGCTACCTGGGAAGGGTGAGTTATGAGTTTGCTCCAAGCGGGCTATGAAAGCCGGTGTCCATGAAGCTGGCCGGGACAGCAGAGACACAATTCTGACAGATCCTCTGACATCACACTGGACCAGATAAACAAGCTGGCCTCATCTACACAGGGCCAGAGTTGGGCTCAAGTAGCATACTCGAGTCACCTTCCACTCAACTGCAGGCTGTCAATGGAACATGAAGGGGCCGGCCAGTGGTGCAGCGGTGACGTCCACGTGCTCTGGTTCGGCAGCCAGCGGTGGCAGCATAGAATCCTGGCGTGAACCTCCTCACGGCTGGTCCAGCCATTCTGGGACAGGCGTCTGAGGTAGTGTAGAGGCAGATGGGAAGAGACGTTAGACAGGGCCCTCTTCATCAGGAAATACAGGAGCATTGCCAACAGATGTGAGCACAGCGATAAACTTCTGCCTAAACAAAAGCAATTAAAAGTTACAAATGATAGAAAAACTTACCCTTAAAAAAAAATAAAAGCATGCTTTAGAAGATTAAGGTATCTAGGAATAACCTGAGCCAAACAGGTGAAAGCTATGTAAACCGAGAAATAGCAAAGCTTTGAGGAAAGAAATTCCACAAGACACAAGGAACTGGAAGGGCATTCAGTGCTCTTGGAATGGAAGATGTGACACATTTGAAACATCTGTACTGGATAAAGCAATCTCTGGATTCCATGCAATCCCAGTCAACGTTGCAGCAATCTTTCCCACGGAAATAGAAGAGGGAATCCTAATGTTTCTCTCCAGCAACAAAAGACCCTGAAGAACCAAAGGAATCCTGAGGAAAACAAAGAAATCATGACGTATCATCACAATGATTCCTTTCTTATCCCTTGAACCAGCGTCTCTTTGGTCGCTTCAAGATTCTGTGCCTGGTTTCTGTTTGTAAAAGCTGTTTCTGGGTATCTCTCACTTGACTATCCTAGCCTAGTCCAATGCTAGGACTGGAAACATGCGGCCATCTTGGGTGACATGTTCACCGCGATGTCATAAACACCCTCAGAATTCTAAGTTGTCCTGAAAACCTCCATGCACGCAGTGGTTCAGACCCATCTCATACCAGTCTGACTATTCCCCCTTTCCAGGTAGGATAGTTTTCCTTGTTCTGGATTTCTTGTCAGTTTCTAACTTTCTCCTCGAACTTTGAAAAGTCTACTATATTCCCTCTACACACTGGTTTCTTCCCTTAAAGATCATCCCTGGTTTTATCTCTCATCTTTTGTGGATATGGCCAATGGACTTTCCTCAGAGAACGTCCTGAACTCCGTAAGAAGTTGATGTTGTCCAGGCAATCCCCTGATGCACAATGATCGTGTGATCTCCTAGCGGTGTGACAATTCCACCTTGGCATCTCACATGTTTTGTTTCCTTCATCATTTGGGCAAGTGTAGTTGACGCGTTCATAGATTGTAATATTCTCATGGTTCTTTTTCTGGTGAGTATTGATAAGGTCATCTCACACTTTCTACTTCTTTATGATCTCTGTGCCCACGACCATGAAATCTGGATTTCCTAATGCTAGTAATCTGATCCACACACGTGATGCTAGCCAATGAAGCCCCGGCCACCGAGGCGGAACGTGGGCACTTACCTGCTGCAATACAGGGCAGGCCCTGAATTGGACTTTTGGACCGAACTTTGTCCTGAACTTGGGAAGATGTTGGCCTGCTTGGATCATGCATGAAGGGAATCAGTAGTAACAACATGGAAGGTAGCATTATCCGTTGGTTCATGAGTTTAGCACGGAACATGTTCTCTTCCTAGTATTCCTCTTCATCTCTTTGCAAAGGTCTACCTTTCTGTAGCATCATTAAGCATTTTGAGGTGATTACCAATCCTTGGAAGTCCATCTTCTCTAATCTGTTTCAGCCTCCAAAGCCTTAGGCCGTAAATCTGCACCCCTTTTTGGAGTTTTGATTTTATGTGAATTGGTGGCCGTAACCCTGCATTATAACATCCTATATCTTTCACATTTGCATCCTCACAGATTTAAAGTTCTGTGTAGGTTACATCATCTTCACCACCATAAGCCTAATTACAGGCCCTCACCACACACTTGTGCCTATTCAACTATGTCTCCCTCCGGGCCCAGGCTCCCATTCCCTCTGGGAACCACCGGTTCCATCTCACGTGATTCCAGCTTGTTTGTCCTTTTTTTCTATATCTCTTTGTAACTTAGATCGCATGGTATTTGACCTTCTCCCTGGGCTTGTTTCAATTCCCCTCATACCCTCAGGAGCCATTCTGGTGGTCACAAATGACTGGACTGCATCCATTCCTACAGCTGAGTGCTATGCCATTGTGTGGATATAGCCCATCTTCCTTCTCCATTCGTCCCTTGATGGGCACCAGGGCGGCTTACAAGTCTTGTATCTCGGGAGTAAGGCTGTGGTGAACACAGTGGTGCACGGATCTCTATGCATTAGTGTTTCCAAGTTCTATGGATAGACAAGCTGCCGAGGAATAGCTGGATCATATGGTAGAAATTTCTGAGGCAATTCCACACTGCTTTTCCTACTGGCTGCACCGGTTTACACTCCCACCAGTGGTGCAGGAGGCTTCCCTTGTCTCCACCTCCTCTCTGACACTTGTTGTTTCCTGTCTTGTTCCTTATAGCCATTCTGACCACAGGGAGCTGTTATCCCATTGCCGTTTGGATTTGCACTGGCCTGAGAATTTATGATGGTGAACATGTTTTCATACAGCTGTTGCCCATCTTTCTCTCTTTGGGAGAAATCTCTGTTTCCATCTTTTGCCCAGGTTTTACTGGGTTTGTTGTTTTTCCTCTTGTGGAGACGTGTGAGGTTATTGGATCGTTTGGCTATTCAGCCCTTCTCTGATGTGTGGTTTGCAAACATCCACTGCCAGTTGCTGTGCAGTCTTTGCATTGAGTTATGGTTTACTTGGCTGGGCAGAACCTTCTGCGTTGGATAGAGTCCCGTTTGCTTCTTGTTTCCTTTCTTGCCCTTGCCCAGTCACACATGCTTCTTCCAAATAGGCAGCTAAGCCAGATGGTAAAGAGCACGCTGCCTGGGTTTTCTCCTAGAAGTTCCATGGACTGAAGTCTTCCATTCAAGGCTTTAATCCATTTCGAGGTGGTATGTGCCTCGTTTAACATCATGTCCTACTCTCATTTTGTTACCTGTGGTTGTGCAGTCTTCCAAGAAATATTTCTTCTCTAGACTTTCCTTTCTCCGCTGTCTTCTCTTGTCCCTCTGGTCGAAAATGAGCTGTCCATATTTGTGTGAGTAGACCTCTGCGCTCTTGATCGTGTTCTATTCATCTGTGTGCCTGTTTTTGGGCCCAGACTGTGCTGTTTCAGTACCTAGTGCTTCGTCCTGTATGGTGAAATCAGAAAGGGGGATACGTCCAGCTTTGTTCATTTTCCTCAGGATTCCGTTGGCTATTCAGTGTCCCTTATGCCTGGATAGAGACTTTAGGATTCTCTCTTCTATTTCTGTGGGAAAAATTACTACAACTTTGACTGGGATTGCATGGAATCCAGAGATTGCTTTATCTGTTACGAACTTTTCAAGTGTGTTAGTTCTTTCATTCCAAGAGCACGGTGTAGCCTTCCGTTTCCTTCTCTCTTCTGGAATTTATTTCCCAAAAGCTTTCTTCCCTTTCGTGTTACATAGCATGCACCCGTTTGGTTAAGGTCATTCATAGATATCTTATTCTTCTTACTGGTATGCTTCTGTTTTTGAGGTTCAGTATTTATGTTCTTTGCACCTTTTAATTGGTTCTGTTTTGGCAAACGTTTATGGCTGTGCTCACATCTGCTGACACTGCAGCTGTATTTGCTAAAGAAGGGTGGCCCTGTCTAACGTTGCTTCCCATCTGCCTCTGCACTACCTCGGACGCCTGCCCCAGAATGGCTGGGCCAACGGTGAGGAGGCTCACCCCCAGGAATCCATGTGGCCTAGCACGGGCTTCCAACCCAGAATGCACGGACTTCACTGCTACAACACGGGCTGGCCCCTTTCATGTTCCATTGCCAACCTGCTGTTGAGTGAAATGTGAATTAAATATGCTACATAAGCCCAAATCTGGCCCTGTGTAGACTAGGCCTGGTTTTCTATCCGGTCCACTGTGATGTCAGAGGATTTGTCAGAATTTGTCTCTGCTGTCCCAGCAAGCTTCAGGGACACAGGGTTTCAGAGCCCGCTTGGAGCAGTCTCGTAACTCACCCTTCCCAGTTAGCCCAGGTTTGACCTTCATTGCAAGTTTTGGGGTTGTGACCTTCTCGGTCTTTCCAACGTTCAAGCATAGTCTGTCTAAAGACTGACGTATTGCACTGTGGATCATTCAGGTGTGATTTCTGTTGGGCTTTCATTTTCTGGGACCCTGTTTTCTTTTCCATAGTCTAATCGTCATGGTCTTTCTGAGGTATGTCCCTTCGAGATGCTTGTCAGTACATTCTCCTTCATTCCAAGTTAGAAATTTTGTATTTCTTTAATCACCATATGTTCTGTAGGCCGATGTGTGAGTGCTTTCGTGATTCCTGGGTGTCGTCTTTGAATTTCCATCGGTCACTTGAGGGAGACTTTGCTCTCTTAGTCTAGGTGCAACTGAGCACTGAGTACGCGTGGTCATCTGGGTTCGTTTGACATTGTGAGATGAGAAACTCCAGGTACGACGTTGTCCTGGCAACCACCTTCAGGAACCCAATGCTTCTGAAACAAATTAGATGAATCTGATGAATTCCTCTGTCCAGGTGAGAGACCTTCTGTCTCTATTCTGGATTTGGGAAGTTTCAAACTTCACCCTTGATGCTTGAACTTTCCACTAGATTATGGCTAGATACTGGCTTACTTTGTTTCTACAGGTTTTGTTATGTGTTTGACTTACCTCCTCAGCTGTGGCGAGTTTATTTTTCTTTAAATATAATGGTAATGTTCTAATTTTCAGCAAACCTCCTTACGTGTGGTATCGAAACACGTAATCAATATTCCTTGTATGGCAAGAGAGGGTGGAGAGAATCTCATTGATCCCAACTGAACACTCTAGCCTGGGAGGGCAGCTTTCACAAAGGAACAAAGCCCTCTGGAAAAGGTGCTTTTCAGCACACTTCTAGAGCCCTTCCAAACCAAGAGACATACCCAAGCATGGCAGGGGGCCATTCTTTCCAGGCTTCAATGAGATCTCTTCTGACACATTGGCATGTACCCTGTGGGCCCCCGTGACTTGAGAGCTATGGAAAGGGAGACTTGTCTTCAAAGTTTGCTGAGGCCTAAGAAAGGTGGCCTCACTTCTTCTCTTCAATGTCCTCAAGTAATCATTCTTGACTTTGGGTTATGGGTAAGGCAGAAGGACAATGTAGGTCTGATAAGCCCCAGGTACGGCCTCTTTTCTCAAAACAAGTTTCAAGCTTGAATCAGCATGGCCTCCCCATCTACGTGAGTAGATGACAATGTTCTCCTCTGCGTGCTTGTCCCTCTATTATCACTTCATTTCAGTGATTCCTTTCTCATCCCTTGAATACGCATCTGTTGGATCTCTTCAAGTTTCTGTGCCCGGTTTCTGTTTGGAAAAGCTGTTTCTGGGAATCTCTCACTTGAATATCCTAGCCTAGGCAAATCCTCGGGATGGAAACCTGGGACCATCTTGGGTGACATGGTCACCATGATGTCATAAACACCCTCAGAATTCTAAGTTGTGCTGAAAACCTCCATGCACACAGTGTTTAAGACCTATCTCATACCAGTCTGACTACTCCCCCTTTCCAGGTAGGACAGTTTTCCTTTTACAGGACTCCTTGTCGGTTTCTAACTTTCTCCTCTAACCTTGAAAGGTCTACTACATCCCTTCTAGACACTGGTTTCTTTCCTTTAAGATCGTCCTGGGATTTATCTCTTATCTTTTGTGGATGTGGCCAAATGTGTGGACTTTCCCCACAGAAAGTCCTGGAGTCCCTGCAAAGTTGAAGTTACCCAGGCAATCCTCTGATGAGCAATGATCATGTCATCTCATAGTAGTCTGGCAATTCCACCTTGGCAGGTCACATGTTTTCCTTCCTTCATCATTTGGGGAAGTGTACCTGATGCGTTCATAGATTGTAATATTCTCATGGTTCATTTGCTGGTGTGTATTCATAAGGTATCCTCACAATTTCTACTTCTTCATGATCTCTGTTGGCACCATACCTTGAAATCCATATTTCCTACTGCTCCTAATCTGATCCAGACCCGTGATGCCACCCTGCCAAGCCTAGGCCGCCCCAGTGAAACATGGGCACTTACCAGCTACACTACAGTGCCGGACCTGAATTGGACTTTTGGACCAACCTTTGGCTTGATCTTGGGAAGATGTTGGCCTGCATTGATTATTCATAAATGTAATTAGTAAAAACATCGTGGACGGTAACATTTTCTGTTGGCTCATGAGTTTAGCACAGAACGTGCTGTGTTGGTTGTGTTCCTCTTCATCTCTTTGCAATGGTCTAATTTTCTGTAGCATCGTTAAGCATTTGGAGGTGATTATCAATCCTTGGAAGTTCATCTTCTCTAAATTCTTTCAGCCTGCAATCTTTATGCCATAAACCTGCTTGCATTTAAGGAGTTTTGATTTTAGGTGAATTGATTTACCTAACCCTTCATTATAACATCCTATAGCTTTCAGATTTACATCCTCATAGATTTAGACTTCTGTGTATGGTACATCATCTTCCCCACTGTAAGCCTAATTACAGGCCCACACTACAAAATTGTGCCTAAACAACTCTTTCTCCCACCGTCCCCTGCCACCCGTTACCTCTGGGAACCACCAATCCCATGTCATGTTCTACATGTTTGTTGGTCCCTATTTTAATCTTCTCCTTGTAAGTGAGATCCTATGGTGTTTGACATTCTCCCTGGGGGTGTTTCAGTTCCCCTCATACCCGCAGGAGCCATTCTGGTGTCACAAATGGCTGGACTGCACCCTTTCTTACAGCTGAGTGCTAGGCCATTGTGTGGATATGGCCCACCTTCCTTCTCCATGGGTCCCTTGATGGGCACCAGAGGAACTTCCATGTCTTGCATATCAGGAGGAAGGCTGTGGTGAACACAGCGCTGCACGGATCTCTGTGCAGTAGTGTTCCCAATTTCTTTGGATAAACACGCCGCAGAGGAATAGCTGGACCATATGGTAGATGTATTTTGAAATTTCTGAGGCAATTCCACAAGGCTATGCCTAGTGCCTTCACCGGTTTGCACTCCCACCAGCGGTGCAGAACTCTTCCCTTCTCTCCGCCTCCCCTCCGACACTTGTTGTTTCCTGTCTTGTTCTTTATAGCCATTCTGACCACAGTGAGCTGCTATCTCATTGCCGTTTTGATTTGCATTGGCCTTAGACTCAATGATGATGAACATGAGTTCATAAAGCTGTTGGCAACCTTTCTGTCTTCTTGGTGTAAATCTCTGTTTCCATCTTTTGCCCAGGTTTTAATGGGCTTGTTGTTTTTTCTCTTGTCGAGACGTGTGAGGTCATTGGATCATTTGGCTATTCAGCCCTTCTCCGATGTGCGGTTTGAAATATTCTCTTCCTGCTGTTGTGCTGTCCTTGCATTGAGTTGACGGTTTCCTTTGCTGGACAGAACCTACTGCATTGGATGGAGTCCCGTTTGTTTCTTGTTTCCATTGTTGACCTTGACTAGTCACACATGCTTCTTCCAAATAGGCGGCTATGCCAGATGGCAAAGAGCAAGCTCCCTGGGTTTTATTCTAGAAGTTTCACGGTTTCAAGTCTTAAGTTGAAGGGTTTAATCCATTTCGAGGTGGGGTGTGTGCCTGGTGTAACATCATGGTCTACTCTCATTGTGTTACATGTGGCTGTGCAGGCTTCCCAGCACCGTTTCTTTTAGAGACTCACCTTTCTCCACTGTCTCCTCTTGCCTTCCTCGTTGCAAATGAGTTGTTCATATATGGGTGAGTTGACCTCTGGGCTCTGGATTCTGTTCCATTGGTCTGTGTGCCTATTTTTTGGAGCAGGCTATGTTTCGGTACCTAGCTCTTCGTCCTACATGTTGGAATCAGAAAGTGTTTTACATCCTGCTTTGTTCGTCCTGCTTTTTTCCTAAGGATTCCTTTGGGTATTCAGGGTTCTTGTTGCTGTATAGAGACTTTAGGATTCTCTCTTCTATTTCTGTGGGAAAGATTGCTGCAACTTTGACTGGGATTGCATGGAATCTAGAGATTGATTTATCCTTTACGGCCATTTCAGTTGTTTTAGTTCTTACATTCCTAGAGCATGGAATACCCTTCCGTTTGCTTGTGTCTTCTGGAATTGCTTTCGCCAAAGCTTTGCTACTTTTCGGTTTCCATTGCTTGCACCTGTTTGTCTAAGCTAATTCCTAGAAATCCTATTGTTCTTACGTGCATGTTTTTTCTTTCTGAGGTTCAGTTTTTCTATCCTATGCAACTTTTCATTGGTTTTGTTTTGGCAGATGTTCATGGCTGTGCTCACATCTGCTGGCGATGCTGCTGTACTTTCTGAGGAAGATTGATGCTGTCTGACGTTGCTTCCCATCTGCCTCTACACTACCTCAGACGCCTGCCCCAGAATGGCTGGACCAGCTGTGATGAGGTTCACCCCCAGGATTCCGCATGGCCTGCCTGGGGCTGCTGACCACAACATGCAGTGTTCACCACTACACCACTGGCCGGCACCTTTCATGTTCCATTAGCAACCTGGAGTTGAGTGGAATGTGACTTGAATGGGCAACTTGGGCCAAATGTGGCACTGTGTAGATGAGGCCAGTTTATTTTTCTTCTCCACTCTGATGTCAGAAGATTTGTCAGAATTCTGTCTCTGCTGTCCTGGCACACTTCATTGACACAGGTTTTCAGAGCCCGATGTTAGCAGTGTGATAACTCACCTTTACCAATTAGCCTAAGTTTGACATTTGCTCCAGTTTTTGTGGATGTGACTTTCTCTGACTTTTGAACGTTCAGAGTATGACTAAAACTTAATTGTTTCATTGTGGATTATTCAGATGTGATTTCTGTGTGCCTTCCATTTTCTGTGACCGTTTTCACTTTTCCATGGTATAATTGTTGATATGGGCTCGGCGAGCTGAAGACTCAAATATAAGATTACTTGGACTCTCAAGGTCTGGCATTGGTGCTCTTTTATTTAGAGAATAGTACGGGATGGCATGGGGACAGGACCCATGGGCAGTGAAAAGCTGCTGCTGCTCCCTGGGGATGGGACCCATGAGCAGTCAGAGCTCCTGCTGCATCCCTCAGTTGTGGGTTAGTGATAATTTTATAAGGCATGGGTACATGACTTGTTTTTACTGGAAAAAGAAATGATGATGTTCAATGTCTTTAAATGATTTCAGTGCAGATGGGGTCTGGTTATTGTGCGGTCATATAACTTTAGATACGAATCTGCCCATATATATTACCATGTAGGTTAGTATGCCCTGAGATGCTCTCCATGGGACAGCCCTAATTCATATCAACAAAAAATCCACCGGGTCATATAGATTGGCATGTAGGCCAGGTCACCTCGGGCTTTTCTAGATGGAGCAGCCTCAATCCAGGACATAACCCCCCTCGAACCCATTTGGACTGGAAATATTTGGGGATATGGTCGATGTTCACTCTTCTGTAAATACTTCTGGCTGTACAATGTTGTAGAGGTGTCCCTAAATGGGGCCATAGGCACAGGTAGAAGTTCAGTGGACCAGAAGTCTTCACCTGTGGAGTCCAAGGCTAAGTTATACATAGCCCCTGGAGAGGAGAGAATCATTTGACGAGATGTGCTCCAAGAGGTGAAATATTTTGGCATGCAGAAGACAAACAACGAAACAGACAACAAACTACAAGTAGAAATACAAGCAGTATGTTTAACCCAATGAATAAGGTTTTGAAGTAGTGCAGAAACCTGGTACTGACTGGGAGTTCAACCAATCGTTTAGAGTTAGGGTTGGTCAGACATGGATTTAATTTGGTGGCTGGGATAGGAAGCCAGAAATATTTTGACGGTAGTCAAGAATATAGGCAAAACATTCACTTTTTATAACGGCACAGGTGCCCCCTTGTGCTTCTGTCAAGACATCCAGTGCCATTTGGATTTGGAGAACTGCCTTACACATTTGGGATACTTCTAAATTGAGCAGCGAAATGCTATGTTGTGCCTCATTTAATGCCTTCCTACTGAATTTGATTAGGACTTCCATGTACAAGACAGCATTTTCAATTCCTAATTGGTGAAGGATAATTGAGTAAAGATGGAAATACCAGTGGAAGACACAGCTGGTCCAGCGCTGTTACAGTTGGGTAGGTTAGCAGGAGGAGATATAGTAAATGTAGTTCTACCTTGCATGCAGACAAAGCCTAGGGTGCATCATCCAATCCATCCAGGTGGCAGCCAAGGCCATAAAGTGGACCCACATTGACACTGAGGCCCATTAGGGGCTAACCAAAACGTGCTGGGCCATCTATCCCAGTCAGTCCCAGACCAGTCAGTATTTTTTTTAAGGCTATGATACGAGAACACAAATAACAGGGAATTTTCCCCATAAGTCGAGTGCTATTAGGCCATGTATCACAGGTGTGATTGGTTTGTTCCCAACAGAGAATGATCTTTTACTGGGTTGACCACTAGTAGGAGTGAACCAAATATATTCATTCCAAATTTGATATGGTCCATCCTGTGTCTTGATAAGCTGGGGACTTTAAATTTGGAACATGTTGTTTAGGATCCACCTATGACAAAGCAAATGTATTTAGTATTCGGGCAGTAGTATTGAAGGAAAATGTTTGATGGTGGCCAGGGAACTCCCAGGTGTCAGAGATAGATGGCCACAAGGAGACATTACGATTAGCAATAGATGAATCTTGTAAAAGAAAACAGTTAGAATCTAATATCCAGAAATACCTACTATAGCTTCTACATAAACGTATTTTTTCTCTCTTAAATCACCCTCATTTTTACAAAAGATAGCCAAATTAGGATGAACTGGTTTGCAAATAAAGTGTAGCTTCAATACAACTTGCTCCAATTATTTACATAAGAGGAACAAGAATAGTAATTGCTTATTCAGGCTTTTTTAAATCTGCTTTGCTGGACTTTTTTATGAGGAATCTCAGATTCAACTGTGAAGGCCTTGCAAGGCCAGAAAAGCCAAGCCAAGGACTTGTCATCAGATTTGGCCTGCAGTACTTACAGATTTGAGTGGTGTTCTCTTTGAGGTCCCCCAAAATATTCGGAGTTCCTTACACCTGTCAGATAAGCAAGCTTCCTTACTTACTGGGTAAGATTGCCAGAATCTCTGTAAACAAGGTACCAGGCCCATGTTTCCAAGTGGCTGTATTCCAGAAAGTCCAATCTTTGTTCCTGAAATGCTGTCTTGTCATATCTGAGCCTGTGTGTTTCAAATATGACATTCCAGTCAAAGCCTTGGTAGTATAACCAATGTGTCCTGTTATAAGGAGAACAGATTCTTATGGAACTTATGCAAATATTGCCACTACATAACCATACTCGGTCACAAAGGGTTTCCCAATTCCAGAGGGATAAGGTAGGGAGAAAAAGATAAACGTTTCAGTTTTTCTCATAAAGGCATAATTTCACCAAACGGCTGTAAGTCAAAGTTAGCATAAGAGAAAAGAAAAAATATTTCCTTCATTGTGAGAAAACAAAACATCAAAACTCAACAATATTTCAAACAGAAGTCCTAAAAAATTATAATCATCCTCATCAGTTCACACAGTCCTGTATAATCAACTCTTGAGCTGAATCTTCTGTCAGCAGATCGATGAACTTAGTTTCTGGTAGAATTCTGTCATTTCTTACTCAGCTCAGTTTTACAATCTGAAAGTTTATCAGAAACATGTAGTTTAGAACCTCTGTGTCAGAATCCTTTCCAGGAATTTCTCGGAAGATGAAAGATATTTGCAAAAGAAAAAAGCATCAGAGTAAAACAACAGCTATCTGCAAATGGACAGAGGACTCCAAACGGCAATTGCCAAAGAAACTTGGCTACTTCTGTGACATATAACACTTCCAGATAATAATTGGACTTATGACTGATAACCAGGACAGATCAGAATCTTAAGAATGCCATATAATTTTAAGACATCTATATTAATAACATTTACCCATCTAATACCACCTAAGAAAGTCTATCTTCACTTATTTCCCAATGTTTTCCATGTAATTTAATAGACCAAATAAGCCTAGTTAGTTTGGTATTTTCCTCCTTATAGGAAGAGAGAGAAAATTTCTTCGAGAAGACTCAGGGGGCCTCTGAAAATCCTCAGAGTAATTTTTCTTCTGTCTACCAGGTCAAAAGACAGCCTTCATTCAGGATTTGAATATTTTTGAGGGAGAAGCTTGTCAAAACATACCCAAAGTTTTTAAAATGCTTCTTCAAATAGGAAACAACACTCACTGTGAAACAATGCTCAGGTATCTATTCAAATTGATAACAGAAAGAGTGAAAAATCTTAAGAGTGACCTCAGTCATTATTTTCACAAAACAGATTTGTCTCTTAGGTAGAATTACTCAAAGGAACAGCTTTTATAACCTCTTTATCAAGAGCAGATCAAAAGTTCAAGAAAAAGTATCCTTTCAGAGAAAACCAAATTTGAATTTCTGCACGTACTTATTTTTAACATTCAAACTCATGCACTTAATTGAACTTACTTTAGTCTACTTGACCAGGCATAAAACTCCTTTCGGAATTTCTCCTTCACAAGCATTCTACAACTTTGTCCCAAAGTCTTTCTTTTTCCTTTCTAGTACATCAGGACAAATTTATGTTTCTTAACCTATCAAACAAAAATATTTCCATTCTTTATACCTTTTTTACTGAAAACATCCATTTTAACTTCCTTGAATACACAGCTCTTTTACTTATTAATTTCCAGTAGCTTTAATTCCATAGGTTAATTAGAACATTTAAACCTTAACAGACCTAGTAAACACTAAAAATGTAAACAATTATGAATTGTCTTTTATATCAGCATTCTAAACACTTCATAAATTTAGAAACGTGGTACTTTACAACAAAACACAAGGCATGCTTCTTAATACACCCAAACGCTTTTAGCCTCTTCACTAAGAAGCCAAAATCAGATAAGTTAGCTATGTTTATTGATAATGTTTCAGTGTTTCATCCTATCCAAAAATGACCCAGGTATTCAGATTTTTATCATTTAACTTAACTTGGCAAAACTCAAGATTGTTACCAAAAAGAATTTCGAAGCTGTTTTTTTCCCCAAGTATACAGACTGTAAAAGTTATTGTGAGTTTTACGTATTTAAACCATTTTTTTCCGACAATTACGTTCAGATTACCTACGGAAACCTCATGAGGCATTTGAAAAAACTGGTCATCGTTTACAGCTATTATTTTGCTGACAAATTTAACAGACAACGTGAACTTATGTGACTAGTAAACCCAGGATGAATGCCTGCATACTATGCAAATACTGACAACTCTGACAAGAAGACTATTTTCAATCAAACCAACAAACTTAAACAAGTTTTCATTTACCATAGGTTAATTCACATCACGTTTACTTTGAAAGGCACTGAGTTAATTTCTACTACATTTAGAATTTAATAAAGCACTTACTTTAAGCCAACTAAACAGAAATCTTAATTTTGGCCATAGCATCCAGGATAAAAGTATCACACCTATAACATACACATAGACACACCTACAGAGAGACTGTACAACCATCCTTTTAAAAACTACTGCTGTGAGTCAGGAACAATAATATTGAGCTCACAAGTTATGAATCCAAACTTTGTTTTGAGCCTTTTTACTAATACTTATGGAGAAGACCTTTGACATGCTAGACTTTTGGCAAAGACACACTTATGTTCATTTAACCTTTCCCCTCCTTTTTTGTTTTTCAGTCTTAAGAATGAGTGATGGACTGGACAGTAGTTCCTGGAGAGGAAGGATGATAATCTTTTTCATGATAAAGGAACTAGGTGGAATCTGAACTGCCTCTAGAGCTGTCTTTCCAGTCTTGCAAGGATTTTGTAAGGACAGTTGCTCTTTATTTACCAGAAACTGGACTGTAACTTGAAGGTCCTTTTAGGTTGATCCACCTGTCCAACTGCACCAGAAAGGCACAGAGAAAAATCGCAGATTTTCTCCTAGTTGGAGTTTCTGGGGCATCACCCATACAATTGAAAGTGTTTCTAATTAGTTAGAAGGATTTTGAGTGGTGAGTCTCTGAGGATGCTTACGGCATTCCCCATGGCAGTAAAGCCAGTGTCTGACTGACAGTGGACTGGAAAAGGGTACAGCGCCCACAGAAGCCGGGAACTGGCTGGAGGTCAGGGCTCCCAGCAGCCGGGTTGAGAGTTAAGTCCCTTGCAAAATGTTTTCAAGTTTTTCGATTTTACAGAAGGTCCAGGTTCTGGTCAGGTTCAGCCTGAACTTAAGCTCGACTTGGTGACAACAGACTACATGATGAGCAAAACAAAGAAAGGAAAAGAAGACACCAGACCTCACCCTCATGGCCACTCCCAGAGGGTTATCAAGATAAGAGTCACACAACAGTTCCCGTGCTGGGGCACACTACCCTAGCATGACAGTTCACAGAATAAATCACAGGTCGGCTACCCTCATAGCCAACTCAGTAGGTGAGTAAAATCCTCAATGAGTCATCTGCCAAAAAAGGGCACCCTACTTGGTGTTGCTGTGGTGATCAGGGTAGAAAGCCAAAGTTGGGGTTCCCAGGCATGGAGGCCTTGACTCTTCAAAGATTCTTCTGTTTTCCGGTTGCAAAGCTCAAAAGGAGATGAAAATGGCCCGTGTAACTCTAACAAAGATGAAAGAGACACGTGAATTTCCTTGAAAATCCCCTGTGAACCTAGGGCAGCATCCCACCTGTCGTTCCTAATGTGGGGTTCCTATAGCAATGGGTGATGGGGAAGTCCACCAGCATTGCATCCCTTGTGTACCTTCCCTTGGATGCCTGGCAGTAACAGGTGCCTGGTGAACATCTTTCCTATTCTGCCTGGCAGCAATAGATGCCTGGTGAATGGTCCCTGAGAGAAAAGGAGAAGTTTAAGAGAGAACTGGATAGAGAAAAGTAGTGAGGAATTTTCCGCCGCTTTGGGGGACATTCTACCCAATTGCATGTTGGAGCCATTCTCCGAGAAGGGTTTTCCATACTCAACCAAAGGTTAGACTTTCTTACTTGCCTTGAACTGGACTCCCAATTGGGACATTCACACAGTTCAGAGCATGGTCAGGTGCCATGGGAGGTAGCCCAATACAGCCTGAGGAAAAGAAACCTTCCACTGGAGTCTTGTAGATTCCCGACCATCCTAATGACTTAAGTGGCCAACCCGTGCCCACGTAAAATTTATATATCAGAGATAGAGTCAGGAAGGAACGGATTAATTCATTCTACATCACCCTTAGGCTTAAGGTACTGATTCTCTTCAAGCCGAATGCCATGATTTGCCCCACAGAGTAGCCATGGGCAGCAAACGTGGATTCATACAGCTATCCAAGAAAGTTCCTGATGGAGAAGTGAATTTAGATCCATCCTCGAAAAGGAGAGAGGCACAAGGAAGAAAAGTGCATTTACCAGAAGTCAAGCTCACAAACCGATGAAGCAAAATCCCCGTACAGGCCACAAGATATGATGCGGGGTTGGCGAACTGAAGAGTCAAAAGAAAGATTTGTTGGACTCTCAAGGTCTGGCAGAGATGCTCTTTTATTTAGAGAACGGTACAGGATAGCATGGGGACAGGACCCATGGACACTAAAGAGTTGCTGCATGGGGACAGGACCCATGGGCAGTCACAGCTCCTGCTGCTGCCCTGAGTACAGGGTAAGTGCTAATTTTATAAGCATAGTTACGTGACTTACTTTTGCTGGAAAAAGAAAAGATGATGTAAAATGTCATGAAATGATTTCAGTTCAGTTGGGGTCTGGTTATTGTGTGGTCGGATAACATTAGATACGAATCTGGCCATATAGATAGGCATGTAGGTGAGCATGACCTGGGCTTCTCTCACTGGGGCACCTCTAATTCATACCAAAAAATGATTCACCGCGTCATGTAGTTTGGCAAGTAGGCCAGGTAACCTTGGGCTTTTCGAGCTGGGGCAACCTTAATCCACATCAATCGTCATGGGCTTTCTCAGCTGTCTCCCATCGATATGCTTATCAGTCCATTCTCCTTCATTCAAGTTATTAATTTTGTATTTCTTTCATCACCATATGTCCTCCAGCCTGATGTATGAGTGATTTCCTGATTGTTGGGTATTGTCTTTGAATTTCAATCGTTCACTTGAAGGAATCTTTGCTAAGCTAGCCTAGGTCCAACTGAGCACTGAGAACACGTGGTCATGTTTGTTGGTTTGACATTCTGAGTTCAGAAACTCCAAATTCTAGGTTGTCCTGGCAACCACCATATGGACATAATCTTTCCGAGACAAATTAGACAAATCTGATGAATTCCTCTCTCCAGGTAAGATATTTTTTTGTCTCTTTTCTGAATTTTGGAAGGCTCGAACTTGAGTCCAGATCCCTGATCGTTCAGGTAGATTATGTCTAGATACTGGTTTACTTTATTTCTGTAGGATTTGTTAGTTGTTTGATTTACATCCTCCGCTCTGGCATGTTTATTTGTCATTAAACATAAGTGTAATGTTGTAATTTTCATCCAACTTCCTCATTATGGTGTCAAAACACATAATCAATACTCTTCTATGGCAATACATCGGGGGAGAGAATTGCACTGGGCCCCTGAGCATTCCAGCTTTGGATGGCAGCCTTCACTTTGGATGTGAGGTTCCCAGAGGGAAAGAAAAAATCCAAAAAGGCATGAAGATTTGTGGCAAAAAGCTTTTGAGGCTGAAAGACATTAGAGAAAATAAACTTCCAAGGATTGTGAATCTCCTCCAAATGCTTAATGATGATACAGAAAGGTAGACCATTTCAAATAGATTAAGAGGACTACTACGAAGAGAACGTGTTCCGTGCTAAACTCATGAACCAAGGGAAAATGTTACCGTCTATGAGGTTACTACTGATTACCTTCATGAATAATCACAGCAGGCCAGCTTCTTCCCAAGTTCAGGCAAAAAATTGGTCCCAAAGTAAAATTCAGGGCCAGCCATGTGTTCTGGTGTGTAAGAGTCCATGTTACTAGTGGGCGGCCTGGGATTCATGGATTCGTATGACACGTACAGATCACATTAGTAACATTAGGAAAGATAGGTTTCATGGTATGGTGCAGACAGAGATCATAAATAAGTGGAAATTGTGAGCATACCTTATAGATATGCACCAGGAAAACAACATGAAAATATTGCAATCTATGACACATCTGGTACACTTCCCTAAATACAGAGGGAAGAAAGTGATGTGACCTGCATAGGTGGAATTGTCAGCCTGCACGAGATGACACGATCATTGCACGTCAGAGGATTGCCTGGGCTGCTTCCACTTGGGAGGGTCTCCAAGACTTTCACTGGGGAAAGTCTAAACACTCGGCCATATCCACAAAATGTAACAGATAAAACCCAGGATAAACTTAAAATAAAGAAACCAGTGTCTAGAGAGAATGTACTAGACATTTAAACGTTCAAGGATAAAGTTAGAAACCGACAAGAAATCCAGGAAATGGAAAGGGTGAGTGTCAGAGTGGTATGAGATGGCTCTGAAACACTGTGTGCAAGGAAGACGCCGGGACAACTTAGAAGTTTGAGGGTGTTTATGACACCACAGTGAACCTGTCACCCAAGATGCCCTCATCTTTATAGTCTGAGGATTATCCTGGGATACGATACTCAAGTGAGAGATACCCAGAAAAGAATTTAAAAACAGAAACCAAGCACTGAAACTTGAAGAGATAGAATAGACGTTTATTAAATGGGTAAGAAAGAAGTCATCGTGATGAAGCAATAATACAGGGACAAGCACTGACTGGAGACCATTGTCATCTACTCAAGTATATGGCGAGGCCATGCTGATTCAAGCTTGAAACTTGATTTGAAACCAGAGGCTGGACTTGGGGCTTATCAGACGTACAAATTCTCCTGCCTTAGTCATAATCCAAAATCAAGAATGGTGTCCTGAGGACATTGTAGAGAAGGATTGATGCCTCCTTTCCTTTGCCTCTAGCATTAATTGAGGAGAAGTCTCACTTTCCATAGCTCTGGCATTACGGAGGCCAACTGGGTACATGCTAATGTGTCATAATACATCTCTTGGAACCCATGAAGGAATGGAACCCCGTCATGCTTCTAGTATGCCTCATTTTTTGGCAGGGCGCCAGAAGTGCGCTGAGAAACACCCTTTTCCAGATGGCTTCGTTGCTTTGTGAGGGCTGCACTGCCAGGCTAGTGTGTTCACTTTGGCTCCAATGAAATACTCTCCCCCATCTCTTGGAGTAGAATGATTATTGATAACGTGTATTGACACCATATGTAAGGAGGTTGGCTCAAAATTAGAACATTACCATTATCTTTATAGAAAAATAAACATGCCAGATCTGAGGATGTACATCAAACAAACAACTCACCCTATAGAAAAAAGTAAACCAATATCTACACGTAGTCTAAGGGAACGTTCAATGATCAGTGGTCAAGTTCGAAACTTCTCAAATCCAGGAATGAAACAGAAAAGTACATTCCCTGAAGCGGATTCATCAGATTCGTCTAATTTGTCTCAGATACATTATGTTCATGAAGGAGGTTGCCATGACTACCTATGGTTTGGAGTTTAAGATCTTAGGAGGTAAGACCATGCAAGTTGACCACGTGTTCCCAAGCTCACTTTGACTTAGGCTAGCATGATAAAGATTGCAACAAGTGACCAATGTAAATTCAAAGACAACACCCAACAATGAAAAGCACTCACACGTAAGCCTATAGAACATAGGGTGATTGTAGAAATAGAAAATTGATACCTTGGGATGAAGGAGAACTGACTGACAAGCATACCATAGGGAGAAATCTGAGAAAGACCATGATGATTATACTATGGAAAGCAAAATGGGCTCAGAAAAGGGAAAGCAAACACAAATCACACCTGAATAATCCACAACAAAAGATGTCAGACTTTAGACAGACTATGCTTGAACTTTTGAAAGTCAGAGAGTGTCACAAACCAAAAAACCGCAGTGAGATAAAACCTGGGCTACCTGGAAAGGGTGAGAATGAGACTGCTCCAAACGTGCTCAGAAACACTGTGTCCATGAAGCTTGCCAGGACAGCAGAGACACAATTTTGACAAATTGTTTGACTTCGCAGTTGACCAAAAATGCAAACTGGCTACGTCTACTCAGTGCCAGACTTTGGCTGAATATTTAAGTCACATTATACTGAACTGCAGCCTGCCAAAGGAATATGAAAGGGGCCGGCCAGTGGAGAATTGGGGAAGTCCGTGCATTCTGGGTCGGAAGCCTGGAGTTGACAGGGTGGAATACTGGGGGTAAACCTCTTCACCGCTGACCAAACCATTCTGTGGCAGGCGTGGGAAGGAGTGTAGAGGCAAATGAGAAGTGACGATAGACAGGGCCACTCTTCCTTAGCAAATACAGGAGCACTGTCATCAGATGTGAGAACAGCAATAAATTTCTGTCAAAAGGAAGCAAATTAAAAGTTGCAAAGAATAGGAAAATTGAACCTCAAAAAAGAACGCCAGTGAGAAGCTTTAGATACCTAGGAATAACCTCGCCCCAACAGGTGAAAGCTCGGTAAATCGAAAACTAGCAAACCTTGTGGAAAGAAATGGGAGAAGACACAAGGAAGCAGAAGGATATTCCATGCTCTTGAAATGGAAGAATTAACACACTGGAAACCTCCACTCCGGATAAAGCAATCTCTAGATTACATGAAGTCCCAGGCAAAGTTTCAGCAATATTTCTCACAGAGATAGAAGCGAGCATCCTAAAGTTTACATCCAGCAACAAAAGACCATGAATGGCCAAAGGAATCCTGAGGAAAAAGAACAAAGCTCAATGTATCACACTTTCTGATTTCAACATATAGGATGAAGAAATAGGATTGGAAACGGCACAGGCTGGGATGAAAACAGACACGCAGAACCATGGAACACAATCGAGAGCCCAGAGGTATACACACACATACATGGACAGCCCATTTTCGACCACGGAACCCAGAGGAGACAGTGGAGAAAGGAAAGTCTCTACAATAAACGGTGCTGGGACGACTGCAGAGCCCCATGTAAAACAAGGAGAGTAGACCACGGTGTTACACCAGGCACAAACACCAACTCAAAATGGATTAAAGTTTTGAATGTAAGACTGCAAACCACGAGACTTCTGTAAGGAAAACTAGGCAGCATGCTATTTGACATCTGTCTTAGCCTCCTGTTAGTAAGATGCAGGTCTGCTTGGGCAAGGGCAACAACAGAAACAAGAAACAAATGGGACTACATCAAATGCAAAAGCTTCTGCCCAGCCAAGGAAACCATCGACTCAATGCAAAGACAGTACAACCACTGGGAGAGGATGTTTGAAAACCACACATTGGTGAACGGGTGAATAGCCAAAAGATGCACTGAACTCATATGGGTCCACAAGAGAGAAAAAAATAAGCCCATTAAAACCTGGGCAGTAGGTGGAAATAGAGATTTCACCCAAGAAGATATAGAGATGGCCAACAGGTGTATGAAAACATGTTAATCATCATTAAGACTCAGGAGAATTGAAATCCAAATGGCAGTTAGATAGCAGCTCAATGTGGTCTGAATGACTATAGGTAAAAAGTCAGGAAACAAGTGTCAGAGAGGAGCTGCAGAGATGGGAAGACTCCTACAGTGCTGCTGTGAGTGTAAGCTGGTGCAGCCACGACGCAAATCAGTGTGGAATTGCCTCAGACATGTCAGAATCCATCTACCATATGATCCAGTTATTATTCAGTGGCGTGTTTCTCAAAAGACCTTGGAAAAAGTCATGCACTGATATATGTGCACCCCTGTGTTCACCCTGGCCTTACTCCCGTTATCCAAGACTTGGAAGCCGCCCTGATGCCCATCAAGGCAGAAGGACGAATAGAGAAAGAAGATTGGAGAAGGAAGCTGGGCTTTATGAACACAATGGCATATCTCTGAGCCATAACAAAAGAGAGAATCCAGCCATTAGTGACCTGAAGGATGGTTCTTGAGGGTTTCATTGGAAGTGAAACAGCTCGCGGGGAGAAACTCAAATACCGTAGGAGCTCACTTACAAGGAGAAGAGACAAACAAGGACCAACAAACTGGAAAGCTTTGCGGAAAGAAATTAAAGAAGACACAAGGAAACGGAAGTCTATTCCACGCTCTTCGAACGGAAGAACGAACACACTTGAAACGTCCATATTGGATAAAGCAATCTCTGGATTCCACACAAGCCCCATCGAAGTTTCAGCAATCTTTCCCACAGGAATAGAAGAGAGAATCCTAAAGTTTCTATCCAGCAACAAAGGAGCAGGAAAGGCCAAAGGAATCCTGAGAAAAACGAACAACTCAGCAAGTACCACGTTTTCGAATTTCCACATATAGGACGAACTGCTAGGTACCGAAACGGCAAAGGCTGGCCACAAATAGAGGCACACAGACACAAGGAACAGAATCGAGAGCCCAGAGGTCAACTCCCACATATATGGACAGCCCAGTTTAGAGCAAGGAGCCAAGAGGAGACAACAGAGAAAGGAGAGTCTCGAGAAGAAACGGTGCTGGGAAAACTGCACAGCCACATGTAACACAATGAGAGTGGACCATGATGTTACACCAGCCACACACACCACCTCAAAATGGATTAAGGCCTTGAATGGAAGACTTGAAACCATGCAACTTCTAGGAGAAAACGCAGGCAGCTTGCATTTTGCCATCTGGCTTAGCCGATTATTTGGAAGAAGCATGTGTGACTGGGCAAGGGCAGCAAAGGAAACAAGAAACAAGGGGGACTCCATCCAACGCAGAAGCTTCTGAACAGCCAACGACTCCATCGACTCAATGCAAAGACAGCACAACTGCCATTGGATGTTTGCAAACCACACATCAGAGAAGGGGTGATTAGCCAAAATAACCAATGAACTCATATGTCTCCACAATAAAAAATCAACGAGCCCCATAAAAGGTGGGCAAAAGATGGAAAGAGATATTTCTCCCAGGAAGATAAAAGATGGCCAACAGGCTGTATGAAAACATGTTCATCATCATTAAGTCTTTGGCAATGCAAATACGAACGGAAATGAGATCGCAGCTCACAGTGGTCAGAATGGCTATAGGGATGAAGACAGGGAACAAGTCTGGGAGAGGAGGTGGAGAGAAGGGAAACTTCCTGCACTGCTGGGGGGAGTGTAATCAGGTGCAGCCACTACCCAAAGTGCTGTGGAAGTGCCTTAGAATTTTCAGAATCCATCTACCATGTGATCCAGCTATTCCTCTGTGGCATATATATCCTAAGAACTTGGAAACACTAATGCTCAGAGATCCATGCAGCACTGTGTTCACCACAGCCTTACTCCCAATATCCAAGACTTGGAAGCCTACGTGGTGCCCATCAAGTGATGAATGGAGAAGGAAGACGATCTATAGCCACACAATGGCCAATCGTCAGACTGTATAGATGTGGCCATCTTGGGTGACATGTTCATAAACACCCTCAGAATTCTAAGTTGTCCTGACAACCTCCATGCACACAGTATTTCAGAGCCATCGCGTACCAGTCTGACCACTCCCCATTTCCAGGTAGGATAGTTTTCCTTGTTCTGGATTTCTTGTCGGTTTCTAAATGTATTCTCGAACTTTGAAAGGTCTACTACATTCCCTCTACACACCAGTCTTTTTCCGTTACGATTATCAAAGATTTTATCTCTTATCTTTTGTGGATATGGTGAAATGGGTGGACTTTCCCCAGAGAAAGTCATGGACTCCCTCCCAAGTTGAAGTTGCCCAGGCAATCCCCTGATGCACACTTATCGTGTCATCTCTTAGCAGTCTGACAATTCCACCAGGCAAGTCACATGTTTCCTTCCTTCATCATTTGGGGAAGTGTAGCTGATGCGTTCATAGATTGTAATATTCTCATGGTTTTTTTCTGGTGTGTATTGCTCAGTTTCCCTCACCATTTCTACTTCTTTATGATCTCTGTGCCCACCACACCGTGAAATCTGGATTTCCTAATGCTAGTAATCTGATCCACAACCGTGTTGCTATCCTGTGAAGCTCAGGTCGCCCAAGTGGAACGTGGGCACTTACCTGCTACATCACAGGTCCGCCAATGAATTTGACTTCTGGACCAACCTTTGGCCTGATCTTGGGAGGATGTTGGCCTGCTTCGATCATTCGTGTAGGGAATCAGTAGTAACATGAGTGACCATAACATTTACCTTTGGTTGATGAGTTTAGCACCGAGCATTTTCTCTTACTAGTATTCCGCTTCATCACTTTGCTAAGGTCTACCTTTCTGTAGCATCATTCAGCATTTGGAGGTGCTTACCAATCCTTGGAAGTTCATCATCTCTAATCTCTTTCAGCCTCCAAAGCTTAGGCCGTAAATCTGCACCCCTCTTTGGAGTTTTGATCTTATGTGAATTGATTGCCATAACCCAGCATTATAACATCCTATAGCTTTTCACATCTACAATCTCATAGATTTAGACTTCTGTGTAGGTCACATCATCTTCACCAGTGTAAGCCTAATTACAGGCCCTCACCACACACTTGTGCCTAATCAACTCTTTCTCCCTCAGACCCCCGCATCCATTTCCCTTTGGGAACTACCAATCCCATGTCACGTCCTACCATTTTGTTGCTCCGTTTTTCCTCTTCTCCTCGTACGTGAGATCCTGTGGTATACAACCTTATCCCTGGGGCTTGCTTCAGTTCCCCTAAGACCCTCAGGAGCCATTCTGGTGGTCACAAATGGCTGGACTGCATCCATTCCTACAGCTGAGAGCTATACCATCGTGTGGCTATAGCCGATCTTCCTTCTCCATTCATCTCTTGATGGTCACCACGGACGCTTCCAAGTCTTGGATATCGGGAGTAAGGCTGTGGTGAACACAGCAGTGCATCGATCTCTGTGCATTAGTGTTTCCATGATGTTTGGATATATACGCCACAGAGGAATAGACGGATCATGTGGTAGGTGGATTCTGAAATTTCTGAGGCAATTCCACACCACTTTGCATAGTGGCTGCACCAGTTCACATTCCTACAGCAGTGCAGGAGGCTTCTTTACTCTCCACCTCCTCTGAGAAACTTATTGTTTCCCGTCTTCATCCTTATAGCCATTCTGACTGCCGTGAGCTGCTATCTCATTGCCTTTCAGATTTGCACTGACCAGAGACTTAATGATGATGAACATGTTCTCATACAGCCTGTTGACCATCTTTCTATCTTCCTGGGAGAAATGTCTGTTTCCAGGTTTTGCCCAGATTTTAATGGGGCTTGTTTTTTTTTTTTCTTGGGGAGCCATATGAGTTTATTGGATCTTTTAGCTATTCACCCCTTCACCAATGTGTGGCTTGCAAACATCCTCTCCCAGTTGTTGTGCTGTTTTTGCATTGCATCAATGATTTCCTTGGCTATGCAAAAGCTTTTGTGTTTGATGTAGTCCCATTTGTTTCTTGCTTCCTTTATTGCCCTTTCCCAGACAGACATGCTTCTTCCAAATATGAGGCTAAGACAAATGACAAAGAGCACATTACCTACATTTTCTTCCAGAAGTCTCATGGTTTCCAGTGTTACATTCTAGACTTTAATCCATTTTGAGTTGGTGTATGTGCCTGGTGTAACACCGTGGTCTACTCTCCTTGTCTTACATGAGACTCTGCACTCTTCCCAACACCGTTCATTGTAGAGACTTTCCTTTCTCCACTGTCTCCTCTTGGCTCCGTGGTCGAAAATGGGGTGTCCATATATGTGTCCCTATACCTCTGGGCTCTTGATTCTGTTCCTTGGTTCTGTTTCTTTGTTTTGCATCCCAGCCTGTGCTGTATCCATTTCAATTTCTTCATCCTATATGTTGAAATCAGAAAGTGTGATACATTGAGCTTTGTTCTTTTTCCTCAGGAATCCTTTGGCTATTCGGGGTCTTTTGTTGCTGGATGTAAACTGTAGGATGCTCGCTTCTATCTCTGTGAGAAATATTGCTGCAACTTTGGCACTGCATGGAATCAAGAGATTTCTCTATGCGGTGTGGACATTTCAAGTGTGTTAATTCTTCCATTTCAAGAGCATGGAATATCCTTCCACTTCCTTGTGTCTTCTCCCATTTCTTTCTGCAAAGGTTTGCTAGTTTTCTATTTACAGAGCTTTCACCTGTTGGGGTGAGGTTATTCCTAGGTATCTTATTCTTCTTACTGGCATCCTTTTTCTTTTTTATTGAGGTTCAATTTTCCTATTCTTTGCAACTTTTAATTTGTTTCCTTTTGAAAGAGATTTATCACTGTGCTCACATCTGCTGGAAATGCTCCTGTATTTGCTGAGGAAGAGTGGCCCTGTCTAACGTCACTTCTCATCTGCCTCTACATTACCTCCCTCGCCTGCCCCAGTATGGCTGTACCAGCGGTGTGGAGGTTTACCCCCAGGATTCTACCCTGCCAACTCCTTGCTGCCGACGCAGAATGCGCGGACTTCTCCAATTCTTTACTGACCAGCCCCATTCATGTTCCCTCGGCAACTTGCATTTGAGGAGAATGTGACTTAAATAGGCTACTTCAGCCCAACTCTGGCACTGAGTAGATGTAGACAGTTTGTATTTTCGGTCAACAGCGATGTCAGAGAATTTGTCATAATTGTGTCTCTGCTCTCCCGGCAAGCTTCATGGACACAGGGTTTCATAGGACGTTTGGAGGAGTCTCATACCCACCCTTTCCAGGTAGCACAGGTTTTACCTCGCTGCAGTTTTTTGGTTTGTGTCACTTTCTGACTTTCAAAAGTTCAAGCAGAGTCTGTCTAAAGCCTGACATCTTTCGTTGTGGAGTATTCAGGTGTTATTTGTGTTTGCCTTCCCTATTCTGAGCCTATTTTGTTTATCCATAGTATAATCATCATGGTCTTTCTCAGATTTCCCCCTTTGGTATGCTTGTCAGCCAGTTCTCCATCATCCCAAGGTATCAATTTTCTATTTCTTTAACCACCCTATGTTCTATAGGCCTACCTGTGAGTGCTTTTCATTGTTGGGTGTTGTCTTTGAATTTACATTGGTCACTTGTAACAATCTTTACCATGCTAGCCTTGGTCAAAATGAGCACTGTGAACACGCGTTCATCTTGGTTGGTCTGACATTCTGAGATCTTAAACTCCAAATTCTAGGTTGTCATGTTAACCTTCTTCATGAACATAATGTACCCGAGACAAATTAGACAGATGTGATGAATTCCGTTCCAGGTAAGATACTTTTCTGTCTCATTCCTGGATTTGGGAAGTTTCGATCTTGACCCCCGATCCTTGAACGTTCCACTAGATTATGTCTAGATACTGGCTTACTGTATTTCTATAAGGTGTGTTATTTGATTTACAACCTCAGTTATGGCATGTTTATTTTTCTATAATGATAAGTGTAATGTTCTAATTTTCAGATAACCTCCTTTCACATGGTGTCAATACACGCCATCAGTAATCATTCTAGTCCAAGAGATAGGGGGAGTATTTCATTGGAGCCAAACTGATCACACTAGCCTGGTAGGGCATCCCTCACAAAGCAAGGAAGCCCTCTGGAAAAGGGTGCTTCTCAGCACACTTCTGGAGCCCTGCCAAACAATGCGACATATCCGGAGCATGATGGGGGTCTAGTACTTCAAGGGTTCAAAGAGATGTATTGTGACACATTAGCATGTACCCAGTGGGCCTCCGTAATGCCAGAGCTATGGAAAGTGAGACTTCTCTTCAATGAGTGCTAGGGGCATAGGAAGGGAAGCATCGATCCTTCTCTACAATGTCCTCAGGAGATCATTCTTGATTTGGGATTGTGATTAAGGCAGAAGGACAACGTAGGTCTGATAAGACCCAAGTCCCGCCTCTGGTTTCAAATCAAGTTTCAAGCTTGAATTAGCATGGCCTACCCATATTCTTGAGAACATCACAATGTTCTCCACTCCGTGCTTGTCTCTCTGTTATTTATTGCTTCTTCACAATGACTTCTTTCTTATCCCTTTAATCAGTGGCAATTCTAACTCTTCAAGTTTCAGTGCTGGTTTCTGTTTTTACATTCTTTTCTGGGTATCTCTCACTTGAGTAACGTAGCCTAGGACAATCCTCAGACTATAAAGATGAGGCCATCTTGGGTGACATGTTCACTGTGATATCAAAACACTCTCAAACTTCTCAGTTGTCCCGGCATCTTCCATGCACACAGTATTTCAGAGCCATCTGATACCAGTCTGATAGTTTTCCATTTCCTGGATTTCTTGTCTGTTTATAACTTTATCTTTGGACTTTTAAATGTCTACTACATTCTCTCTAGACACTGAATTCTTTACTTTAAGTTTATCCTTGGTTTTATCTGTCACATTTTGTGGATATGGCCAAATATGTAGACTTCCCCAGAAAAAGTCCACGAGTCCCTCCCAAGTTGAAGTTGCCCAGCCAATCCTCTGATGTTCAATGATCTTGTCATCTTGTGCAGTCCGACAATTCCACCTATGCAAGTCACATCACTTCCTCCATTCTGTATTTGAGAAGTCTACCAGATGTGTCATAGATTGCAATATTTTCATGTTGTTTTCCTGGTGCATATGTATAAGGTATGCTCACAATTTCCACTTATGTTTGATCTCTGCCAGCACCATACCATGAAATCTATCTCTCCTGATGTTACTAATCTGATCAGCACCCGTGATGCGAATCCATGAGTCCCAGGCCACAGACTAGGAACATGGGCTCTTACACACCAGAACACATGACTGGCCCTGAATTTTACTTTTGGACCGATCTTTTGCCTGAACTTGGGAAGAAGCTGGCCTGCTGTGATTATTCGTGAAGGTAATGAGTAGTAACCTCACAGAAGGTAACATTTTCCCTTGGTTCATGAGTTTAGCATGGAACACGTTGTCTTTGTAGTATTCTTCTTTATGTGTTTGCAATGGTCTACTTTTCTGTAGCATCATTAAGCATTTGAAGGAGATTCACAATCCTTGAAAGTTTACCTTCTCTAATGTCTTTCAGCCTCAAAAGCTTTATGCCGTAAATCTGCACAGCTTTTGGGATTTTTTCTTTCCCTCTGGGAACCACCAATCCAAAGTGAAGGCTGCCATCAAAGCTAAAATGCTCCGTTTTGCCCCAATGAAATTCTCTCCCCCATCTCTTGTCATAGAAGAGTATTGATTATGTGTTTTGACACTGTATGTGAGGCAGTTGGCTGAAAATTAGAACATTACACTTATATTTAACGAAAAATAAACATGCCAGAGCTGAGGATGTAAACCAAACAACTAGCAAACCCTACAGAAATAAAGTAAACAAGCATCTAGACGTAATCTACTGGAACAATGAAGGATCCGAAGTCAAGGTCTAGCCTAGCCAAATTCAGAACAAAAGACATAAAAATATCTTACCTGGAGAGAGGAATTCATCAGATTTCTCTAATGTGTCTCGGAAACATTATGTCCATAAGGTGGTTGCCAGGACAAACTAGAATTTGGCGTTTCTGATCTCAGAATGTCAAACCAACCAAGATGACCTCATCTTCTCAGTGCTCAGTTGGACCTAGGCCAGGATAACCATGATTCCTACAAGTGAACGATGGAAATTCAAAGACAAAACCCAACAATCACGAAAGCACTCACACATCGGCCTAGAGAACATATGGTGATTAAAGAAATACAAAATTCCTAACTTGGAATGAAGGAGAACACACTGATGAGCATATCTATGGGAGACAGCTGTGAAAGACCATGAGGATTGATGTGGATTAAGGCTGCCCCCACTCGAAAGCCCAAGGTTAGCTGGTGAACATGCAGAACTATAGGACCCGTTGAATTTCTTTTGGTATGAATTAGAGGTGCCCCAGTGAGAGAAGCCCAGGTCAAGCTCACCTACATGCCTATCTATGGGGCCAGTTTTGTATCTAGTGTTATATGACCACACAATAACAAGAACCCATCTGAACTGAAATCATTTAACGACTTTTTACATCATCTTTTCTTTTTCCAGGAAAAATAAGTCACGTACCACTGCCTTATAAAATTAGTCCTTAACCTCAACTCCGGAAAGCAGCAGGAGCTGTGACTACCCATGGGTCCTTTCCCAATGCAGCAGCAGCAGATCTTCACTGCCCATAAGTCTGTCCCCATGCTATCCTGTACCATTGTCTAAATAAAAGAGCACCACTGCCAGACCTTGACGGTCCAAGAAATCTTTCTTTCAACTCTTGAGCTTACCGACCATGCATCATATCTTGTGGCCCGTATGGGGAACATGCTTCATCGGTTTGTGAGCTCGAATTCTGGTAAGTGCCCTTTTCTTCCTTGTGCCTCTCTCTTTTTCGAGGATGGATCTAAATTCACTTCTCCATCAGGAACTGTCTTGAATAGCTGCATGAATTCATGTTTGCTGCCCATGGCTAATCTATGGTGCAAATCTGGCATTCAGCTTGAAGAGAATCAGTACCTTAAGCCTAAGAGTGATGTAGAACGAATTAATCCATTCCTTCCTGACCCTATCTCTAATATATAAATTTTACGTGGGAACAGGTGAGCCATTTAAGTCATTAGGATGGTTGGCAATCTCCAAGACTCCCGTGCAAGTTTTCTATTCCTAAAGCTGGATTGAGATACGCCCCATTGCACTTGACCATCTGAACTGTGTGAATGTCCCAATCGGGACTGCAGTTCAGGGAAAGTACCAAACTCTAACCTTTGGTTGAGTATTGGAAACCCTTTTTCGGAGAATGGCTCCAATACACAATTGGGTAGAATGTCCCCCAGCGTGGCGGAAACTTCTTCACTATTTCTCTACATCATGTTCTCTCTTAAACTTCTCCTTTTCTTTTGGGGACCACTCACCAGGCACCTATTACTTCCAGGCAGAATAGGAAAGATGTTCACCAGGCACCTGTTACTGCCAGGCATACCAGGGAAGATATCCAAGGGATGCAATTCTGGGGGACACCCCCATCACCCCTTGCTATAGGCACCCCACAGTAGGAACAACAGGTAGGATGCTTCCCTAGGTTCAGGGGGGATTTTCAAGCTAATGGACCTGTCTCTTTCATCTTTCTTAGAGTTACAATGACCAATTTCGTCTCCTTTTGAGCTTTGCAACCGGGAAACAAAGAAATCTTTCAACAGTCAAGTCCTCCAACACTGGGAGCCCCAACTTTGGCTTTCTGGGCCTGATCACCCCAGCGACCCCAAGTAGGGTGCCCTCTGTTGGCGGTTGATTCATTGAGTATTTTAGTCACCTACTGAGTTGGCTATGATGTTAGGAGACCTGTGATTTATTCTGTGAACTGTCGTGCTAGGGTAGTATGCCCCAGCATTGGAACTGTTGTGTGACTTTTATCATGATAACCGTCTGGGAACGGCCATGAGGGTGAGGTCTGATGTCTTCTTTTAATTTCTTTGTTTGCTCATGTCCTCTGTTGTCAGCAAGTTGAGCTTAAGTTCAGGCTGGACTTGAGCAGTACCTGGACATTCTGTAAAATCGAATAACTTGAAAATATTTTGCAAGGGACTTAACTCTCAACCGGGGTACTGGGAGCCCCGGTCTCCAGCATGTTCCAGGCCTCTTTAGGCACTGCACCTTTGTCCAGTACACTGTCAGTCCAACACTGGCTTTACTGCCATGGGGAATGACGTAAGCATCCCAAGAGACTCACCACTCAGGGTCATTCTAACTAATTAGAAACACTTTCAATTGTATGGGTATGCCCCAGAAACTCCATCTGGGGGAAAATTTGAGAGGTATCTCTCTGCCTTTCTGGTGCAGTTGGACAGGTGGATCAACCTAGAATGTCCTTCAAGTTACAGTCCAGTTTCTGAGAAATCAAGAGCAACTGTCCTTACAAAATCCTTGCAAGACTGGAAAGACAGCTCTAGAGGCAGTTCTGATTCCACGTACTTACTTTATCATGAAAAGGATTCTCATCCCCCCTCTCCAGGAACTACTATGTAGCCCATCACTTATTCTTAAGACTGAAAAAAAAAAAAAAGGAGGGGAAAGGATAAATGGTCATAAGTGCACCCTTGCAAAAAGTCTACCATCTCGAGTGTCTTCTCCATAAGTATTAGTAAAAAGGCTCAAAACAAAATGTGGATTCATAACTGGTGAGCTTTATATTATTGTACCTGACTCACTGGAGTAGTTTTTAAAACAATGGTTGTACAGTCTCTGTCTATGTGTGTCTATGTGTACATTATACGTGTGATATTTTTACCCCTGGATGGTATGGCCAAAATTAAGATCTCTGTTTAGTTGGCTTAAAGATAGTGCTTACATAAATTCTAATGTAGTAGAAATTAACTCAGTGCCTTTCAAAGTTAACGTGATGTGAATTAACCTTTGGTAATGAAAGCTTGTTAAAGTTTGTTGGTTTGATTGAAAATTATCTTGTTGTCAGAGTTGTCGGTATTTGCATAGGATGCAGGCATTCAGCATGGGTTTTCTAGTCATATAAGCTCACTTTCTTAAATTTGTCAGCAAAATAATAACTTTATATGATGACTAGTTTTGTCTAATGCCTCATGAGGTTTCTGTAGGTAATCTGAACATAAATGTTGGAAAAAATGGTTTAAATACATAAAACTCATAAAAGTGAGTACAATAACTTTTATGCTCTGTATACTTGTTGAAAAACCAACAGCTTCGAAATTTTTCTATGTAACAATCTTGAGTTTTGCAAAATTAAGTTGAATGATAAAAAGATGAATATGCCGGTCATTTTTGGATAGGCTGAAACACTGAATCATTAGTAATAAACATATTTAATTTATCTACTTTTGGCTTCTTCTTGAAGAGGCTAAAAGCGTTTGGGTGTATTAAAAAGCATGCCTTGTGTTTTATTGTAAAGCTGCATGTTTCTAAAGTTATGAAGTGTTTAGAATGCTGATATAACAGACAATTCATAATTATTTACTTTTAGGAGATCTGTTAAGCCTTAAAAGTTCTAATTAACTTATGGAATTAAAGCTACTGGAAATTAATAAGGAAAAGAGCTCTGTATTCAGGGAAGTTAAAATGTATGCTTTCAGTAAAAAAGGTATAAAGAATGGAAATATTTTTGTTTGATGGGTGAAGAAAGATAAATTTGTCCTAATGTACTAGAAAGGAAAAAAGAAAGAGTTGTTGACAAATTCTGAAAACAAAAAACAAAGTTGAAGAAGGTTTGTGAAGGAGAAATTCTGAAAGGAGTTTTATGCCTACTCAAGTAGACTAAAGTAAGTTCAATTAAGTGAATGAGTTTGAATGTGAAACATAAGTAGGTGCAGAAATTCAAATTTGGTTTTCTCTAAAATGATACTTTTTCTTGAACTTTGGATCTGCTCTTGATAAAGAGGTTATAAAAGCTCTTCCTTTGAGTAAGTCTACCTAAGAGAGAAATGTGTTTTGTGAAAATAATGACTGAGGTCACTCTTAAGATTTTTGACTCTTTCTGTCATCACTTTGAATAGATACCTGAGCATTGTTTCACAGTGAGTGTTGTTTCCTATTTGAAGAAGCATTTTAAAAACTTTGGATATGTTTTGACAAGCTTCTCCCTCAAAAATGTTCAAATCCTGAATGAAGTCTTTCTTTTGACCTGGTGGACAGAAGAGAAATTACTCTGAGGATTTTCAGAGGGCCCCTGAGACTTCTCAAAGAAATTTTCTCTCTGTTCCTGTAAGGAGGAAAACATTAAACTAATTAGGCTTAGTTTTTCTATTAAATTACAGGGGAAACTGTGAAACAAGTGATGATAGATAGTCTTAGGTGGTATTAGATTGGTAAATGTTATTAATATAGATGTCTTAAAATTATATAGCATTCCTAAGATTCTGATCTTTCCTGGTTATCAGTCATAAGTCCACTTATTATCTGGAAGGGTCATATGTCATAGAAGTATCCAAGTTTCTTTGTCAATTGCCCTTTTGAGTCCTTTGTCCATTTGCAGATAGTTGTTGTTTTACTCTGATGCTTTTTTCCTTTGCAAATATTTTTCATCTTCTGAGATATTCCTGGAAAGGATTCTGACACAGAGGATCTAAACTACAGGTTTCTGATAAACTTTCAGATTGTCAAACTGAGCTGAGTAAGAAACTACAGAATTGTAACAGAAACTAAGCTCCTCGATCTGCTAAGGACAGATTTAGCTCAAGAATTGATTATACAAGACTGTGAGAACTGATGAGGACGATTATAATTTTTTAGGACTTCTGTTTGAAATATTGTTGAGTTTTGATGTGTTGTTTTGTTTTCTCATAATGAAGGAAATCTTTTTCTCTTTTCTCTTATGCTAACTTTGACTTACAGCCACTTGGTGAAATTATACCTTTATGAGCAAAACTGAAACATTCATCTTTTTCTCCCTACCTTATCCCTCCTGAATTTGGAAACCCTGTGTGACTGAGTATGGTCATTTCGTGGCAATATTTGCATAAGTTCCATAAGAATCTGTTCTCCTTATAAGAGGACACATTGGTTATATTACCAAGGCTTTGACTGGAATGTCATATTTGAAACATACAGGCTCAGCTATGACAAGACAGCATTTCAGGAACAAAGATTGGACTTTCTGGAATACAGCCACTCGGAAACACAGGCCTGGTACCATGTTTACAGATATTCTGGCAATCTTACCCGTTAAGTAAGGAAACGTGCTTATTTGGCAGGTGCAAGTAACCTCCAAATACTTTGGGGGACCTGAAAGAGAACTCCACTCAAATCTGTAAGTACTGCAGGCAAAATCTGATGGCAAATCCTTGGCTTGGCTTTTCTGGCCTCTAGAGGCCTTCACAGTTCAATCCGAGATTCCTCATAAAAATTTCCAGCAAGGCATACTTAAAAAAGCCTGTATAAAAAATTGCTATTCTTGTAGCTGTTATATAAATAATTGGAGCAAGTTGTATTGAAACTACACTTGATTTGCAAACCTGTTAAACCTGATTTGGCTATCTTTTGTAAAAATGAGGGTGATTTAAGAGAGAAAAAATATGTTTCTGTAGAAGCTATAGTAGGCATTCATGGATATTAGATTCTAGCTCTTTCTTGTGCAAGATTCATCTATTACTAATCGTAATGTCTCCTTGTGCTCATCTATGTCTGACACGTGCGAGTTCCCTGGCCACAATCAAACAGTTTCCTTTAAAACTACTCCCCAAATACTAACTAGATTTTCCTTGTCACAGGTGGGTTAGAAACAACAAGTTCCAAAGGTAAATTACCTAACTTATTGATAGACACAGGATGGACGATATGAAATTTGGGATGAATGTATTTGGTTCACTCCTACTAGTGGTCAACTCAGTAAAAGGTCACTCTCTCTTGGGAACAAACCAATCACACCTGTGATACATGGCCTAATAACAGCCGACCTATGGGAAAAATTCGCTGTTATATGTGTTCTCATATCATAGTCTTAAAAAAGTACTGATTGGTTTGGGACTGACTGGGATAGACAGCCCAGCACGCTTTGGTTAGTCCCTAATGGTGCTCGGTGGCTATGCGGCTCCAATTTATGGCCTTGGCTGCCACCTAAATGGATTGCACGATGCACACTATGCTTTAGCTGGATGCAGGGTAGAACTCCATTTACTACATCTCCTCCTGCTATCCTACCCAACTGCAGCAGCTCTGGACCAGCTCTGTCTTCCACTGGTATGACCATCTTTCCGCAATTTTCCTTCCCCAATTAGGTATCGAAAGTGTCGTCTTGAACATGGAAGTCCTAAACAAATTTATTATGAAGGCATTAAATGACGCACAACATAGCATTTCGCTGCTCAATTTAGAAGTATCCCAAATGTGTAAGGCAGTCCTCCAAATCCAAATGGCACTGGATGTCTTGACAGCAGCACAAGGGGGCACCTATGCCATTATAAAAACTGAATGTTGTGTCTATATTCCTGACTACCGTCAAAATATTTCTGCCTTCCTATCCCAACCACCAAATTAAATCCGTGTCTTATCAACCCTAACTCTAAACGATTGGTTGAACTCCAAGTCAGGACCAGGTTTCTGCACTACTTCAATACGTTATACATTGGGTCAAACATACTGCTTGTATTTCTTATTATAGTTTGTTGTCTGTTTCATTGTTTGTCTTCTGCATGTGAAAAAAGTTTCACCTCCTGGACCACCTCTCGTCAAATGATTCTCTCGTCTCCAGAGGCTCTGTATACCTTGTCAGCCTTGAACTCCACAGGTGAAGCCTTCCAGTCCACTGAACTTCCTACCTGTACCTATGACCCCATTTAGGGACAGCTCTGCGACCTTGTGCAGCCATAAGTAGTTACAGAAAACTGACCATCGTCCATATCCCCAAACCTCTCCAGTCCAAATGGGTTCAGGGGGTGTTTATGATGTACATTAAAGCTGCCCCAGCTAGGGAAGCCCAAGGTGATCTGGCCTACATGCCAAACTATATGAGCCGGTGGAATTAGACCTGACTCAGGGATAGAAGCCCAGGGCATCATCACGTCATGCTGATCTACATTGCCAGATCCGTATCTAAAGTTATATGACTGCACAATAACCAGACGCCATCTGCACTGAAATCATTTAAAGAATTTTCCCACGTCATTTCTTTTTCCAGTAAAAATAAATCATGTACCCATGACTTATAAAACTAGCCCTAACCCTCAACTCAGGGCAGCAGCAGGAGCTTTGACTGCTCATGGGTAACATCCACAGGGAGCAGCAGCAACTCTTCACTACCCATGGGTCCAGTCCCCATGCTATCCCGTACTATTCTCTAAATAAAATAGCACCAATGCCAGACCTTGAATGTCCGAGAAATCTTTCATTCGAGTCTTCAGCTCACCAAGCCCATATCAACAATTATACCATGGATAACAAAAAACCGTCCCAGAAAATGGAAGGCACACAGAAATCACAGCTGACTAATCCACAATGAAAGATGTCTGTTTTAGAAATACCCTGAACGTTCGAAAGACAGAGAAAGTCACAAACCCCAAAACTGCAGCAAATGTCAAACCTAGGCTAAATGGTAAGGGTGAGTTATGAGACTGCTAAAATGGGACTCTGAAAACCTGTGTCAATGAAGTTTGCCGTGATAGCAGAGACACAATTCTGAGAAATCCTCTGACATCACAGTGGAGAAGAAAAACAAACTGGCCTCGTCTACACAGTGCAAGATTTGTCCCAAATAGCATATTCAACTCACATTCCACATCAAATGCAGGTTTAAAGTGGAACACGAAAGGTGCTGGCCAGTGGTGCAGTGGTGAAGTCCACAAATTCTGGGTCGGCACCCAGGGCAGACCATGCAGAATCCTGGAGGTGAATCTCCTCACCGATGGTCCAGATATTCTGGGACAGGCGTTAAAAGTAGTGTAGAGGAAGATGGGAAGCAACGTCAGACAGCATCATTCTTGCCCAGCTAATACAGCAGCATCGCCCCCAGATGTGCATGCAGCCATAAACATCTGCCAAAACAAAAGCAATGAAAAGTTTCAAAGAATAGAAAAACTGAACCTCTGGGAAAAAAAATGCAAGTAAGAAGAATAAGATTTCTAGGAATAAGCTTAGACAAACAGGTGCACCCTAGGGAACCGAAAACTAGCAAAGCCTTAGGGAAAGAAATTCCAGAAAACACAAGGAAACAGAAGGGTATTCTGTGCTCTAGGAATGTAAGATCTAAAACACCTGAAACGTCCGTAATGGATAAAGAAATCTCTGTATTGCATGCAATCCCAGTCAAATTTACAGCAATCTTTCCCACAGAAATAGAAGAGAAAATCCTAAAGTCTCTATCCAGCAACAAGGGACCCTGAATACCCAAAGGAATTCTGAGGAGAACGAACAAAGCAGGACGTATCACACTTTGATTTCAACATGTAGGACGAAGCGCTTGGTACCGAACCAGCACAGCCTGGTCCCAAAAACAGGCACAAAGACCAATGGAACAGAATGCAGAACCCAAGGGTCAACTCACACATATATGGACAGCACATTTGCAATGAGGAAGGCAAGAGGAGACAGTGGAGAAAGGAGAGTCTCTAAAATAAATGGTGCTGGGAAGACTGCACAGCCACATGTAACACAATAAGAGTAGATCATGATGTTACACCAGGCACACACACCACCTCGAAATGGATTAAAGCCTTCAACAGAAGTCTTGAAACAGTGAAACTTCAAGGAGAAAACACAGGCAGCTTGCTCTTTGCCATCTGAGGTAGCCGCCTGTTTGGAAGAAGCATGTGTGACTGGGCAAGGGCAACAAAGAAAAGAAGAAAGAAGCAGGACTCCATCCAACGTAGAAGCTTCTGTCCAGCCGGGGAAACCGTCCACTCAATGCAAAGACAGCACAACAACAGGGAGAGGATGTTTCAAACCACACATCTGAGAAGGGCTGAATAGCCAAAAGACCCAATGACCACACACGTCTCCACAAGAGAAAAAACAACAAGCCCATTAAAACCTGGGCAGAAGATGGAAACAGAGATTTACCCCAAGAAGACAGAAAGGTGGCCAACAGCTGTATGAACACATGTTCAACACCATTAAGTATAAGGCCAATGCAAATCCTCACGGCAATGAGATGACAGCTCCCTGTGTTCTGAATGGCTATAATTAACAAAACAGGAAACAACAAGTGTCAGAGAGAAGGTGGAGAGAAGGGAAGAGTCCTGCACCTCTGGTGGGAGTGCAAACCGGTGAGGGCACTAGGCATAGCCATGTGAAATTGCCTCAGAAATTTCCAAATCCATCTACCATATGATCCAGCTATTCCTCTCCAGCGTGTTTATCCAAAGAAATGCGAAACACTAATGCACACAGATCTGTGCCCCGCTGTGTTCACCACAGCCTTACTCCCGATATCCAAGACTTGGAAGCCGCCCTGGTGCCCATCAAAGGACCAATGGAGAAGGAAGTTGGGCTATATCCACACAAAGGCAAAACACTCAGCTGTAAGAAACAGTGCAGTCCAGCGATTTGTGACAGCAGAATCACTCTTGAGGGTGGGAGGGGAACTGAAACAAGCCCAAGGGAGAAATCAAGTACCATCGCATCTCACTTACAAGCAGAAGATTAAAATAAGGACCAACAAACAGGTAGAACGTGATATGGGATTGGTGGTTCCCAGAGGGAACGGGTGGCAGTGGACGGTGGGAGAAAGAGTTGATTAGGCACAAGTGTGGGGTGTGGGCCTGTAATTAGGCTTACTGTGGGGAAGAAGATGTAGCATACACAGAAGTCTAAATCTATGAGGATGTAAATCTGAAAGCTATAGGATTTTCTAATGCTAGGTTATGGAAATCAATTCACCTAAAATCAAAACTCCATAAAGGCAAGCAGGTTTAAGGGATAAAGTTTGCAGGCTGAAAGAGTTTAGAGATTATGAACTTTAAAGGATTGACAATCACCTCGAAATGCTTAATGATGCAACATAAAGGTAGACGATTGCAAAGAGATGAAGAGGAACACTACCAACAGAACATGACCCGTGCTAAACCCCTGAGCCAACTGAAAATGTTGCTGTCCACGATGTTACTGGTAATTACCTTTTTGAATAATCAATGCAGACCAACATCTTCCCAAGTTCAAGCCAAAGGTTGATCCAAAAGTCCAATTCAGGGCCAGCCCTCTGGTGTAGTGGGTAAGTGTCCATGTTCCACTTGGGCGGCCTGGGACTGGCAGGCTGGCATCTCAGGTGCAGATCCGATTAGGAGCATTAGGAAATATAGATTTCAAGGTATGGTGCCGACTGAGATCATGAAGAAGTAGAAATTGTGAGGATACCTTATGAATACACACCAGGAAACGAACCATGAGAATATTACAATCTATGAACACATCAGGTACACTTCCCCAAATGATGAAGGAAGGAAAACATCTGACCTGCCAAGGTGGAAACACCAGACTGCTATGAGTTAACATGATCATTGCTCATCAGAGGATTGCTTGGGTATCTTCAGCTTTGCAGGGACTCCAGGACTTTCTGTGGGGAAAGACCACACATTAGGCCACATCCACAGAAGATAAGAGATAAATCCCAGGACTATCTTAAAGGAAAGAAACCACTGTCTAGAAAGAATGTAGTAGAACTTTCAAGGTTCGAGGATAAAGTTAGAAACCGACAAGAAGTCCAGAAAAAGGAAAACTATCGCACCTGGAAAGGGGGAGTCGTCAGACTGGTATGAGATGGCTCTGTAACACTGTGTGCATGGAGGTTGTCAGGACAACTTAGAATTCTGAGCGTGTTTATGACATCACGGTGACCATGTCACCAAAGTTGGCCATAGGTTTCCATCTCTAGGATTGGCCTGGGCTAGGATATTCAAGTGAGAGGTACACAGAAACAGCTTTTCCAAACACAAACCAGGCACAGAAACTTGAAGACATCAAAGGGACGCTAATTCAAGGGATGAGAAAGGAATCATTGGGAAGAAGAGACAATAGAGGGTCAAGTACTCAGAGGACAACATTGTCATCTATGGAAGTCTGGGGAGGCCATGCTGATTCAAGCTGGAAATGTGTTCTGAAAAACGAGGCCGGACCCGGGTCTTATCAGACCTACGTTGTCCTTCTGCCTTACACATAATACAAAGTCAAGAATGATCAATTGAGGACATTGAAGAGAAGAATCGAGGCCTCCTTTCCTAGGCCCATAGCATTCTTGAAGAGAATTCTCACTTTCCACAGCTCTCAAGTCACGGGGGCCCACTGGGTAATGCCAATATGTCACAAGAGAGCTCATTGATGCCTTGAAGGAATGGACCCCTGCCATGCTTGGGTATGTCTCTTGGTTTGGAAGGGCTCTAGAAGTGTGCTGAAAAGTACCCTTTTGCAGAGGGCTTCCATCCTTTGGGAAGGCTGACCTCCCAGGTTACAGGGCTCAGTGGGATCAGTGAGATTCTCTCCCCATATCTCTTACCATAGAAGGAGTATTATGTGTTTCGAAACCACACATAGAAAGGATGGCAGAAAATTAGAACATTACCATTATACTTAAAGAAAAATAAACATGCCACAGCTGAGGATGTAAATCAAACAAATAACAAACCCTGTGGAAATAAAGTAAGCCAGTATCTAGACGTAATCCAGTGGAAAGTACAAGGATCGGTGGTCAAGCACGAAACTTCCCAAATCCAGAAAAGGGACAGAAGGTCTCTCACTTGCAGAGAGGAATTCATCAGATTCATCTAATTTGTGTTGGAACCATTGGGCCCATGAAAGTGGTTGCCACGATAACCTCGAACCTGGAGTTTATCATCTCACAATGTCAAACGAACCAAGATGACCACGTGTAGTCAGTGCTCAGTTGGATCTAGGCTAGGATAGCAAAGATTCCCTCAAGTGAACGATGAAAATTCCAGGACAACACCCAACAATGACGAAAGGACTCACTCCTTGGCCTACAGAACATATGGTGATTAAAGAAATACAAAATTCCTAAAGTGGAGTGAAGGAGAACGCACTGATAAGCATGTCAAAGGACAAGCTCATAAAGAACATGACGATTAGACCATGGAAAAGCAAACAGGGTCCCATAAAATGGAAGGCCAACAGAAATCACACCTCAATAATCCACAGTGAAAGATGTCAGTCTTTAGACAGACGCTGCTTGAACGATTGAAAGTCCGGGAAAGTCACAACCCCAAAAACTGCAGGGAAGGTCTAACCTGGCGTAACTGGGAAGGGTGAGTTATGAGACTGCTCCATGCATGCTCTGAAACCCTGTGTCCACCAAGCTAGACTGGACAGAGGAGACACGATTCTGAAAAATCCTTCAACATCACAGTGGGCCAGAGAAAAAACCTGGCCTCATCTACACAGGACCAGAGTTGGGTTCAAGTAGCATATTCCGGTCACATTCCACTCAACTGCAGGTTGCCAATGCAGCACGAAAGGGTCCAGCCAGTGGGCCAGCGGTGAAGTCCACGTGTTCTGGGTCGGCAGGCCAGGGTCGGCCGCGTGGAATCCTGGGGGTGAGCCTCCTCAACGCTCGTCCAGCCATTCTGGGACAGGCGTGCGAGCTAGTGTAGAGGCAGAGGGGAAGCAATGTTAGACAGCGTCACTCTTCCTCAGCAAAGAGAACAGCACGGCCAGCAGATTTGAGCACAGACATAAACTTCTGCCAAACAAAACCAATTAAAAGTTGCAAAGAATAGAAAAGCTGAACCTCAAAAAAAACCCATGCCAGTGAGAAGAAAATGATACCTGCGAATAACCTTGGACAAACAGGAGAAAGCGATGGAAACCAAAAACTAGCAAAATTTTGGGGAAAGAAATTCCACAAGACACAAGGAAACGCAAGGCTATTCCGTGCCCTTCGAATGCAACAACGGACACACTTGAAACGTCCATACGGAATAAAGCTCAAATAAAAATGGGAAGCAATTGGATATATTGGACTATATGAGGAAGTCATTTGGTATAAACCTAATTCGGCCTGATTTTGTTTTTTCCAAAAGGGCCTGACTATGGCTATTTAGCACACATTGCATATCTGCTTAGACATTTCCTATGGCCCTTGAGATAAAGGTGCAACTTCCCCCCACATTAGCATTTCTTTAGGGATAAGCATTTCTCCATAGGCTAGGAACTGATTGCTGCACTCACCCTTGACCACCCAGCTCACCTGTGACCAGTCAGCTGGAGACAACAGACTGCCACCCTACTGTGTTCACTGAGACAGAAGACCTACCTGCTATTTCCATCAATCGCTGTGCCAACAAAGCAGTCTCACGACTATTGTAAATGGGACATTTCAATCCTAAGTGAAACATCCTCTATGAGGGGAATACAACCAGTCTGTGCACCCCACTTCTCTGATGCTCTTTCTTCCTTTGGGTAGAAAGGCCCTGGGTTATAATCCTCAGATTGAAGCTCAGAATAAACTCCCCCAAATTTTCATTTACAGATTGGTTACGGATAATTTTGTAGACAAAGCAATGTCTGGATTCCATGCAGTCCCAGTCAAACTTGCAGCAATCTTTCCCACAGAAATAGAAGAGAGAATCCTAAAGTTTCTATCCAGGAACAAAGGACACTGAATAGCAAAAGGAATCCTGGGGAAAACGAACAAAGCAGCAATTATCACACTTTCTTACTGCCACATATAGGACGAAGAGCTAGGTACCAAAACAGCACAGCCTGGCCTGCAAAGGAGGCACACAGATGCATGGAACAGAATCGAGAGCCCAGAAATCAACTCACACACCTATGGACAGCCCATTTTAGACCAGGGTGCCAAGAGGAGAAAGCGGAGAAAAGAGACTCTAGACAGGAAATGGTGCTGGAAAGACTGCACAGCCAGATGTAACAGAATGAGAGTAGACCGTGATGTTACACCAGGCACACACACCACCTCGAAATGGATTAAAGCCTTGAATGGAAGACTTGAAACCGTGACACATCGAGGAGAAAACGCAGGCAGCTTGCTCTTTGCCATCTGGCTTGGCCGCCTATTTGGAAGAAGCATGTGTGACTGGGCAAGGGCAACAAAGGAAACAAGAAACAAGCGGGACTCCATCCAACGCAGAAGCTTCTGCCCAGCCAATGACACCATAGACTCAGTGCAAAGACGTCACAACAACTGCGACAGCAGGTTTGCAAACCACACATCGGAGAAGCGGTGAATAGCCAAAAGATCCAATGAAGTCATATGTCTCCACAGGAGAAAAGTCAACGAGTCAAATAAATCCTGGGCAAAAGATGGAAACAGACAGCTCTCCCAGGAAGATAGAAAGATGGACAACAGGCTGTATGAAAAGATGCTCATCATCATTAAGTCTGTGCTCAATGCAAATACGAACGGCACTGAGATAGCAGCTCACAGTGGTCAGAATGGCTATAAGGATGAAGACAGGAACCAACAAGTTTCAGAGAGGAGGTGGAGAGAAGGCAAGCCTCCTGCACTGCTGCTGGGAGTGTAAACCGGTGCAGCCACTACGCGAAGTGGTGTGGAATTGCCTCAGAATTTTCAGAATCCATCTACCACATGATCCAGGTACTCCTCTGTGGCATATATATCCAAAGAACTTGGAAAGGCTAATGCACAGAGATCCGTGCACTGCTGTGCTCACCACAGCCTTACTCCTGATATCGAAGACAGGGAAGCCTCCCTGGTGCCCATCAAGGGACAAGAAAGATGGGCTATAGCCACACAACGGCATAGCACTCAGCTGCAGGAACAGATGCCTTCCAGCTATTTGTGACCAACAGAATGGCTCCTGAGGGTTTTAGGGGCATGGAAACAAGCCCCAGAGGGAAGGTCAAATACCATAGGGTCTCACTTACAAGGAGAAGAGGAAAAAAAGGACCAAGAAACAGGTAGCACGTGACATGGGATTTCTGGTTCCCAGAGGGAAAGGTGGCGGGGCCCAGAGGGAGAAATAGTTGATTTGACACAAGTGTGTGGTGAGGGCCTGTAATTAGGCTTACGGTGGTGAAGATGATGTAACGTACACAGAAGTCTAAATCTATGAGGATGTAGGTCTGAAACGTATAGGATGTTATAATGCTGGGTTATGGCAAACAATTCACGTAAAATCAAAACTCCCAAAAGACGTTAAGGTTCACGGCTTAAAGCTTTGAGTCTGTAAGAAATTAGAGAAGATGAACTTCGAAGGATTGGTAATCACCTCAAAATGCTTAAGGACGCTACAGAAAGGTAGACCATTGCAAGGAGACGAAGAGGAACACTACCAAGAGAACGTGTTCCATGCTAAACTCATGAACCAGTGGAAAATGCTACCGTCCATGATGTTACTAACTGCCTTCACGAATGATCGAAGCAGGCCAACATCTTCCCAAGAACAGGCCAAATGTTTGTCCAAAAGCCTAATTCAGGGTCGGCCCTGTAGTGTAGCAGGTAAGTGCCCAAGTTCTGATTGGGCGGCCCGGGCTTCACCTGCTATCATCAGGGTTGCAGATCAGATTACTAGCATTAGGAAATACAGATTTCACAGTATGGTGGGCACAGAGATCATAAAGAAGTAGAAATTCTGAGGAGACATTTTCAATACACACCGGAAAATGAAGGCTGAGAATATTACAACCTATGAATGCATAAGGTACAATTTCCCAAATGATGAAGGAAGGAAAACATGTGACCTGCCCAGGTGGAATTGTCAGACTCCTAGGAGATGACACGCTGATTGCACACCAGAGAATTGCCTGGGTAAATTCAACTTGGGAGGAGCTCCAGGAATTTCTCTGGGGAAGGTCCATCCGTTTGACCCACAAAAGATAAGGGAGAAAACCGGGGATAAACTTCATGGAAAGAAACCCGTGTCTAGAGGGAATGTTGTAGACCTTTCAAAGTTCGAGGAGAAAGTTAGGAACCGACAAGAAATCCAGAACTGGGAAAACTATCCTACTTGGAAAACGGGAGTAGTCAGACTGGTATGAGATGGCTTGAAACACTGAGTGCATGGAGGTTCTCAGTACAACTTAGAATTCTGAGGGTGTTTATGATATCACGGTGAACATGTCACCCAAGATGGCCACATGTTTACAGTCCAAGGATTGGCCTAGGCTAGGAGAATCAAGTGAGAGATACCCAGAAACAGCATTTCCAAACAGAAACCGGGCACAGAAACTTGAAGAGACCAAAGAGACGCTGATCCAAGGCATGAGAAAGGAATCATTGTGATGATACCTCATGCTTTCTTCGTTTTCTTCCATTCCAAGAGCACTGAATTCCCTTCCGTTTCCTTGTGTCCTCTGGAATTTCTTTCCCAAAGGTTTGCTATTTCTCGGTTTACATAGCTTTCACCTGTTTTGTGCAGGTTATCCCTAGATTACTTGTTTTTGTTTCTAGCATGCTTTTTTTTTTGAGGTTCAGTTTTTCCATCATTTGCAACTTTTAATTGGTTTTGTTTAAGCAGATGTTTACTGCTGTGCTCATATCTGCTGGCAACGCTGCCGTATTTGCTGAGGAAGACTGGCCCTGTCTAACGTCGCTTCCCATCTGCCTCTACACTACCTCGGACGCCTGCCCCAGAAAGGCTGCACGAGCGGTGAGGAGGCTCACCCCCAGAATTCCATGTGGCCAACCACACGCTGCTGACACAGAACACGCGGACGTCACCTATGCAACACTGGCCGGCCCCTTTCGTGTTCCATTGGCAACCTGAAGTTGATTGGAATGTGACTTGAATATGCTACTTGAGCCCAAATCTGGTCCAGTGTAGGCGAGGCCAGGTTGTTTTTCCCGTCCACTGGGATTTGTCAGAATTGGGTCTCTGCTGTCCCAGCAAGCATCATGGACACAGGGTTTCAGAACCAGCTTGGAGCAGTCTGAGAACTCACCCTTCCCAGTTAGCCCAGGTTTGACATTCACTGCAAATTTTGGGGTTGTGACTTTCTCGGACTTTCAAACGTTCAAGCAGACTCTTTGCAAACACTGTCTTCATTCACTGTGGAGTATTCAGGTGTGATTTCTGTTTGCCTTCCATTTTCTGGGAGCATGTTTTCTTTCCTTAGTCTAATCGTAGTGGTCTTTCTGATCTCTCTCCCTTCGATATGCTTATCAGTGGGTTCTCCTTCATTCTAGGTTAGGAATTCTGTATTTTTTTAATCACCATATGTTCTGTAGGCCGACGTGTGGGTGCTTTGGTGATTGTTGGATGTTGTCTTCGAATTTCCATCTGTCAGTTGAAGGAATCTTTGCTATTCTAGCTTACGTCCAACTGAGAACTGAGGACATGTGTCCATCTTGCTTCATTTGACATTGTGAGATGAGAAACTCCAGGTTAGACGTTGTCCTGGCAACCACCTTCACAGACACAATGGTTCCGAGACAAATTCGATGAGTCTGATGAATTCCTCTCTCCAGGTGAGAAATCCTTCCGTCTCTTTCCCTGGATTTGGGAAGTTTCGACGTTCAGCCCTGAACCTTGAACGCTCCCCTAGATTACATCTAGATACTGGCTTACTTTATTTCTACAGAGTCTGTTACTGTTTGAGTGACATCCTCAGCTCTGGCATGTGTATTTTTCTTTAAATATCATGGTAATGTTCTAGTTTTCAGTCAACCTCCTTCCATATGGTGTCAAAACACAGAATCAGTACTCCTTCTACGGCAAGAGATGGGGGAGTTAATTTCATTGGAGCCCAACTGAGCACTGTAGCCTGGGAGGGCAGCCTTCACACAGGAATGAAGCCCTCTGGAAAAGGGTGCTTTTCAGCACACTTCTAGAGCCCTTCCAAACCAAGCTACATACCCCAAGCCTGACAGGCGTCCATGCCTTCAAGAATTCAAAGAGATCTGTTGGGAAACCTTAGCATGTAGCCAGTGGGCCCCCGTGAGGCCAGAGCTATGCAAAGGTAGAGTCCTCTTCAAAGGATGTTAGGGGCCTACGAAAGGAGTCCTCGATTCTTCTCTTCAACGTCCCCAAGAGATCATTCTGTACTTTGGATTATGAGTAAGGCAGAAGGACAATGTAGGTCTGATAAGCCCCAAGTCTGGCCTCTTGTTTCAAATCAAGTTCCAAGATTGAATCTGCATGACCTCACCATCTACTTGAGTAGGTGACAATGTTCTCCTCTCTGTGCTTGTCCATCTATTATCGCTTGTTCCCAATGATTCCTTTCTTCTCCCTTGAATCAGAGTCTGTTTGATCCTTTCAAGTTTTTGTTTGGAAAAGCTGTTTCTGGGTATCTCTCACTTGAGTGTCCTAGACTAGGCCAATCCTCGGACTGTAAACATGCGGCCATCTTGGGTGACATGTTCACCGTGATGTCATAAACACCCTCAGATTCTAAGTTGTCCTGACAACCTCAATGCACACAGTGTTTCAGAGCCGTCTCATCCCAATCTGACTAGTCCCCCTTTCCAGGTAGGATAGTTTTCCCTGCTCTGGATTTCTTGTCGGTTTCTAACTTTCTCCAAGGACTTGAAGGGTCTACTAAGTTCCCTCTAGACACCGGTTTCTTTCCTTTAAGCTTATCCCGGGTTTTATCTCTTATCTTTTGTGGATATGGCCAAATGGGTGGACTTTCCCCAGAGAACGTCCGGGAGGCCCTCTCATGTTGAAGTTGCCCAGGCATTACCCTGATGCACACTGATCGTGTGATCTCCTAGCAGTCTGATAATTCCACCTTGGCAGGTCACATGTTTTCCTTCCTTCATCATTTGGGGAAGTGTTCCTTATGCGTTCATAGATTGTAATATTCTCCTGGATCTTTTTCTGGTGCGTGCAGATAAGGTCTCCTCACCATTTCTACTTCTTTATGATCTCTGTGACCACCAGACCTTGAAATCTGTATTTCCTAATGCTAGTAATCTGATCCCCAAGCGTGATGGTAGCCGGTGAAGCCCGGGCCGCCCAAGCGGATGTGGGCACTTACCTGCTACACCACAGCCCGGCCCCAAATTGAGCTTTTGGACCAACCTTTGGCCTGAATTTGGGAAGATGTTGGCCTGTTTCGATCATTCGTGAAGGGAAGCGGTAGTAACATTAGTGTCGGTAACATTTGCCGTTGATTCATGATTTGGCTCGGACCATGTTCTCTTGGTAGTATTCCTCTTCATCTCTTTGCAAAGGTCTACCTTTCTGTATCATCATTAAGCATTTGGAGGTGATTGCTAATCCTTGGATGTTCATCTTCTCTAATCTCTTTCAGCCTCAAAAGCATTAGGCCGTAAATCTGCACCCCTTTTTGGAGTTTTGATTTCATGTGAATTGATTTCCGTAACCCTGCATTCTAACATCCTATAGCTTTCAAATCTACATGCTCATAGATTTAGACTTCTGTGTAGGCTACATCATCTTCACCAGCGTAAGCCTAATTACAGGCCCTCACCACACACTTGTGCCTAATCAACTCTTTGTCCCTCCGTCCCCCGCCCCCCTTTCCCTCTGGGAACTGCCAATCCTATGTCACGTGCTACCTGTTTCTTGGTCCATTTTTCCTCTTCTCCTTGTACTTGAGATCTTGTGGTATTTGACCTTTCCCCAGGGCTTGTTTCAGTTCCCCTGATACCCTCAGGAGCCATTCAGGTGGTCACAAATGGCTGCACTGCATCTGTTCCTACAGCTGAGTGCTATGCCATTGTGTGGCTATAGCTCATCTTCCTTCTCCATTCGTCCCTTGATGGGCATCAGGGAGGCTTCCAAGTGTTGCATATCGGGAGTAAGGCTGTGGGGAATACAGCGATGCACGGATCTCTGTGCATTAGTGTTTCCAAGATCTTTGGATATATACGCCACAGAGGAATACCTGGATCATGTGGTAGATGGATTCTGAAAATTCTGAGGCAATTCCACACCACTTCGCGTAGTGGCTGCACCGGTTTACACTCCCAGCAGCAGTGCAGGAGGCTTGCCTTCTCTCCACCTCCTCTCTGAAACTTGTTGGTTCCTGTCTTCATCCTCATAGCCATTCTGACCACTGTGAGCTGCTATCTCAGTGCCGTTCATATTTGCATTGAGCAGAGACTTAATGTTGATGAGCATGTTTTCATACAGCCTGTTGTCCATCTTTCTATCTTCCTGGAAGAGCTGTATGTTTCCATCTTTTGCCCTGGTTTTATTGGGCTCGCTGTTTCTTTTCCTGTGAAGACGTATGAGTTCATTGGATCTTATGGCTGTTCACCCCTTCTCCGATGTGCGGTTTGCAAACATCTGCTGTCAGTTGTTGCACAGTCTTCGCAGTCAGTCGATGGTGTCTTTGGCTGGGCAGAAGCTTCTGCATTGGATGGAGTCCCGCTTGTTTCTTGTTTCCTTTGTTTCCCTTGCCCGGTCACACATGCTTCTTCCAAACAGGTGGCTAAGCCAGATGGCAAAGAGCAAGCTGCCTGCGTTTTGTCCTAGAAGCTGCACGTTTTCAAGTCTTCTGTTCAAGGCTTTAATCCATTTCGAGGTGGTGTGTGTCCCTGGTGTAACATCACGGTCTACTCTCACTGTGTTCCATGTGGCTGTGCTGTCTTCCCAGCACCATTTCTTGTCGAGACTCTCCTTTCTCTGCTGTCTCCTCTTGGCTCCCTGGTCGAAAATGGGCTGTCCATATGTGTGTCAGTTGATTTCTGGGCTCTCGATTCTGTTCCATGGGTCTGTGTGCCTCTTTTGGGCTCCAGGCTGTGCTGTTTCCGTACCTAGCACTTCGTCCTATATCTGGAAATCAGAAAGTGTGATGCCTGCTGCTTTGTCCGTTTTCCTCAGTATTCCTTTGGCTATTCAGTGTCTTTTGTTGCGGGATAGAAACTCTAGGATTCTGTCTTCCATTTCTGTGGGAAATAGTGCTGCGACTTTGACTGGGACTGCATGGAATCCAGAGATGGCTTTATGTGGTATGGACGCTTCAAGTGTGTTAGTTCTTCCATTCGAAGAACACGGAATAGCCTTCCGTCTCTTTGTGTCTTCTGGAGTTTCTTCCCCAGAATCTTTGCTGGATTTCGGTTTTCATAGCTTTCTCCTGTTTGGCCAAGGTTATTGCTAGATATCTTTTACTTCTTAGTGGCATGCTTTCTTTTTTGAGGTTCAATTTTTCAATTCTTTGCAACTTTCAATTGGCTTTGTTTTGGCAGAAGTTTACGGCTGCGCTCACATCTGCGGGCCATGCTGCTGTATTTGCTGTGGAAGAGTGGAGCTGTCTAATGTCGCTTCCCATCTACCTCTACACTACCTCACACATCTGCCCCAGAATGGCTGGATGAGCCGTGAGGATGCTCACCCGCAGGATTCCATGTGGCCAAAGCAGGGCTCCCAAACCAGAATGCGCGGACTTCACCACTTCCCCACTGGCCAGCCCCTTTTGTGTTCCATTGGCAACCTGCAGTTGAGTGGGATGTGACTTGAATATGCTACTTGAGCCCACCTCTGGCCCTGTGTAGATGAGGCCAGCTTCTTTTTCTGGCCCTCTGTGATGTTGGAGGATTTGTCAGAATCGTGTGTCTGCTGTCCTGTCCAGCTTCATGGATGCAGGCTTTCAGAGCCCGCGTGGAGCAGTCCCATAACTCACCCTTCCAGTTAGTCCAGGTTTGACCTTCGCTGCAGTTTTTGGCTTTGTGACTTTCTCGGACTTTCAAACGTCCAGTCAGAGTCTGTCTAATGACTGAAGTCTTTCACTGTGGATTATTCAGATGTGATTTCTATTGGCCTTCCATTTTCAGGGATTTTTTCTCTTTTCCAAAGTCTAATCGTTACGGTCTTTCTGACCTATCTCTCTTCGATATGCTTATCAGTCCGTTCTCCTTCATTGCAAGCTATGACTTTTGTATTTCTGTAATCACCATATGTTCTGTATGCCGAGGTCTGAGTCTTTTCGTGATTGTTGCGTGTTGTCTTGGAATTTCCATCGGTCACCTGTAGGAAACTGTTATCCTGGCCGAGGTGACACTGAGCCCTGAGAACACGTGGTCGTCTTGGTTGCTTTGACATTCTGAGATCAGAAACTCCAGATTCGAGGTTGTGCTGGCAACCACCTTCACGGACATTATGTTTCCGAGACATATTAGAGAAATCTGATGAACTCCGCTCCAGGTAAGATACTTTTCTGTCTCATTTCTGGATTTGGGAAGTTCGAACTTTACTCCTGATCCTTGAGTGTTCCAGTAGATTACGTCTAGATACTGGCTTACTATATTTCTATAGAGTGTTTTACTTGTTCGATTTACATCCTCAGCTCTGGCATGTTTATTTTTCTATAAACATAATTGTAATGTTCTAATTTTGAACCAACCTCCTTACATATGCTGTCAATACACGATATTAATAATCATTCTACTTCAAGAGATACGGGGAGAGAATTTCATTGAAGCCAAACCAAGCATACTAGCCTGGTAGGGCAGCCCTCACAAAGCAATGAAGCCGTCTGGAATAGGGTGCTTCCTAGCACAATTCTGGAGCCCTGTCAAACAATGGGACATACACAAAGCATGACGGGGCTCCATTCCTTCAAGGGTTCAAAGAGATAACTTGTGACACATTAGCATGTACCCAATGGGCCTCTGTAATGCCAGAGCTATGGAAAGTGAGATTTCTCTTCAATGAATGCTAGGAGCATAGGAAAGGAAGCATCAATCATTGTCTACCGTGTACTCAGGAGATCATTCTTAATTTTGGATTATGATTAAGGCAGAAGGACAATGTAGGTCTGATAAGCCCCAAGTCCAGCCTCTGGTTTCAAATCAAGTTTCAAGCTTGCATCAGCATGGCCTCCCCATACACTTGAGTAGATTACAATATTCTCCACTCACCGCTTGTCCCCCTATTATTGCTTCCTCACAATGACTTCTTTCTTACCCCTTTAATCAGCGTGTATTCTCACTCTTCAAGTTTCAGTGCCTGGTTTCTGTTTTTAAATTCTCTTCTGGGTATCTCTAACTTGAGTATCGTAGCCTAGGACAATCCTCAGACTATAACCATGAGGCCATCTTGGGTGTCATGTTCACTGTGATGTCATAAACTCCCTCAAACTTCTAAGTTGTCCCAGCATCTTCTATGCACATGACTACTCTCCCTTTCCAGCTTGAATAGTTTTCCATTTCCTGGATTTCTTGTGGGTTTCTAACTTTATCCCTGAACTTTTAAATGTCTACTACATTCTCTCTAGACATGGTTTCTTTACTTTAAGTTTATCCTGGGTTTAATCTGTTACATTTTGTGAATATGGCCGAATGTGTAGACTTTCCCCAGTGAAAGTCCTGGAGTCCATCCAAAGTTGAAGTTGCCCACTCAAGCCTCTGATGTGCAATGATCGTGTCATCTCATGCAGTCCGCCAATTCTACCTATGCAGGTCACATCACTTCCTTCAGTCTGTATTTAGGGAAGTGTACCAGATGTGTCATAGATTGCAATATTTTCATGTTTTTTTCCTATTGCCTATCTCTGACGTATGCTCACACTTTCGACTTCTTGTGATCTCTGTACACACCATACCATGAAATCTATCTTTCCCAACGTTACTAATCTGATCAGCACCAGTGATGCGAATCCATGAATCCCAGGCCACCCAATAGGAATGTGGGCACTTACACTCCTGAACACATGGCTGGCCCTGAATTTTACTTGTGGACCCATATTTTTCCTGAACTTGGGAAGAAGATGGCCTGCTGTGATTATTCATGAATGTAATTACTCGTAACATCATAGACGGTAACATTTTCCCTTGGTTCATCTGTTTAGCACGGAACACATTCTCTTCATAGTATTCCCCATAATCTATTTGCAATGGTCTACTTTCTGTAACATCATTAAGCATTTGGAGGAGATTCACAGTCCTTGGAAGTTCATCTTCTCTAATCTCTTTCAGCCTCAAATCCTTTATGCCCCAAATCAGCAGGCCATTTTGGATTTTTTCATTCCCTCTGGGAATCACCAATCCAAAGTGAAGACTGACATCCAAAGCTAGAATGCTCAGTTTGGCACCAGCGAAATTCTCTCCCATCTCTGGCCGTAGAAGATTATTGACTATGTGTTTTGACAGCATATGTGAGGAAGTTGGCTGAAAATTAGAACATTACACTTATATTTAATGAAAAATAAACATGCCAGAGCTTAGGGTGTAAATCAAACAACTTACAAACCCTACAGAAATAAAGTAAAGCAGTATCTAGACGTAATCTACTACGAGGACCATGGATCCAGGGTCAAGTTCCAGCCTTCCCAAATTTAGAAAAGAAACATAAAAATATCTTACCTGGAGACAGGAATTCATCAGATTTCTCTACTTTGTCTCAGAAACATTATGTCAATAAGGTGGTTGCCTGGACAACCTAGAATTTGAAGTTTCTGATCTCAGAATGTCAAACCAACCAAGGTGACCTCGTGTTCTCAGTGCTCAGTTGGACCTAGGCTAGGATAGCAAAGATTCCTTCAAGTGAACGATGGAAATTCAAAGGCAATGCCCAACAATCATGAAAACACTCACACATCAGCCTAGAGAACATATGGTGATTAAAGAATCACAAAATTCATAACTTGGAATGAAGGAGAATGGACTGATAAGCGTATCTATGGGAGATAGCTGAGAAAGACAATGATGATTGATGTGGATTAAGGCTGCCCCAGCTCGAAAAGCCCAAGGTTACCTGGCCTACATGTCAAAGCATATGACCCGGTGAAGTTTTTTTGGTATGAATTAGAGGTGCCCCAGTGAGAGAAGCCCAGGCGATGCTCACCTACATGCCTATCTATATGGCCAAATTCCTATTTAATGTTATACGACCACACAATAACCAGACTCCATTCTGTACTGAAGTCATTTAATGGCATTTTACATCATCTTTTCTTTTTCCAGTAAAAATGTCACGTACCCATGCCTTATAAAATTTGCCCCTACCCTCAACTCAGGGCAGCGGCAGGACATCTGACTGCCCATGGCTCCTTTCCCCATGCAGCAGCAGCAGCTATTCACTGCCCGTGCATCCAGTTCCCATGCCTGCAGCTCTTCAGTACCCATAGGTCCTGTCCCCAGGAAGTAACTCTTTACTCCCCATGGGTCCTTCCCTATGTTATCCTGTACCATTCTCTAAATAAAAGAGCATCTCTGCCAGGCCTTGAGAGACCAAGAAATCTTTCTTCCGACTCATCAGCTCGCTGACCCACCATCATATATTGTGGCCCCCCTACCGGGAACTTGCTTCATCGGTTTCTGAGCTCAACTTCTGGTAAGTGCCCTTTTCTTCCTTGTGCCTCTCTCTGTTTCGAGGATGGATCTAAATTCACTTCTCCATCAGGAACTGTCTTGGATAGCTGTAAGAATCCACGTTTGCTGCCCATGGCTACTCTATGGGGCAAATCATGGCATTCAGCTTGAAGAGAATCAGTACCTTAAGCCTAAGGGCGATGTAGAGTGAATTACTCCATTCCTTCCAGACCCTATCTCTAATATACAAATTTTAGGTGGGCACGAGTCGGCCACTTAAGTCATTAGGATGGTCAGCAATCTGCAAGAGTCCCCTGTAAGGTTTCTTTTCCTAAGGTTGGATTAGAATACCTCCCATGGCTCCTGACCATGCTCTGAACTGTGTGAATGTCCCAATTGGGACTCCAGTTCAAGGAAAGTACCAAAGTCTAACCTTTGGTTGCGTATGGGAAGCCCTTCTCGGAGAATGCCTCCAACACGCAATTGGGTAGAATGTCCCCCAGAGCGGCAGAAAATGCCTCACTAATTTTCTCCATCCTGTTCTCTCTTGAACTTCTCCCTTTGTCTTGGGGACCATTCATCAGGCACCTATTACTGCCAGGTAGAATAGGAAGGATGTTCACTAGGCACCTGTAACTTCCAGGCATACCAGGGAAGATATGCAATGGATGCAATGCTGGGGGACACCCCCATCACCCCTTGTTATAGGAACCCCACAGTAGGAATGACAGGTAGGATGCTGCCCCAGGTTCAGGGGGGATTTTCAAGGTAATGGACCTGTCTCTTTCATCTTTCTTAGAGTTGCAATGGCGTTTTGCGTCTCCTTTTGAGCTTTGCAACAGGGAAGCAAAGAAATCTGTCAACAGTCATGGCCTCCACCCCTGGGAGCCCAAACTTGGCATTTCTGGGCCTGATCACCCCAGAAAGCCCAAGTAGGGTGCTCTCTCTTGGGTGGTGACTCATTGAGTGCTTTAGTCACCTACTGAGTTGGCTATGAGGGTAGCAGACCTGTGATTTATTCTGTGAACTGTCATGCTACAGTAGTGTGCCCCAGCATGGGAACTGTTGAGTGAGTCTTCTCTTGATAACCCTCTTTGAGTGGCCATGAGGGTGAGGTCTGATGTCTTCATTTCCTTTCTTTGTTTTGCTCATCATGTCCTCTGTTGTCACCAAGTCTTGGTTAACTTCAGGCTGGACTTGACCAGAACCTGGAACTTCTGTAAAATCGGAAAAATTGAACACCTTTTGCAAGGAACTTCTTTCTCAACCCGGGTACTGGGAGCCCCGGCCTCCAGCCAGTTGAAGCCCTTTGTATGCACTCCACCCTTCTCCACTTCACTGTCAGTCGGACACTGGCTTTACTGCCGTGGGGAATGAGATAAGCATCCCTTAAGACTCATCACTCAGGGTCATTCTAACTAATTAGAAACACTTTCAATTGTATGGGTTATGCCCCAGAAACTCCAGCTGGTAGAATATGTGTGATGTTTCTCTCTGCCTTTCTGGTGCAGTTGGACAGGTAGATCAACCTAGAACGTCCTTCAAGTTACAGTCCAGTTTCTGAGAAATCAAGAGCAACCGTCCTTAGAAAATCCTTGCAAGACTTGAAATACAGTTCTAGAGGCAGTTCAGATTCCACCTTGTTCCTTTACCATGAAAAGGATTATCTTCCCCCCTCTCCAGGAACTACTATCTAGCATATCACTCATTCTTAAGACTGAAAAAAAAAAAGGAGGGGCAAGGATAAATGGCCATAAGTGTGCCCTTGCAAAAAGTCTCGCATCTTGAGGGTCTGCTCCATAAGTATTAGTAAAAAGGCTCAAAACAAAGTTTTGATTTGTAACTGGTGAGCTTTATATTATTGTACCTGATTCATGGCAGTAGTTTTTAAAACAATAGTTGTACAGTCTCTGTGTATATGTTTCTATGTGTACATCATACCTGTGATATTTTACCCCCTGGATGGTCTGGCCAAAATTATGATCTCTGTTTAGTTGGCTTAAAGTAAGTGCTTTCTTAAATTCTAAATGTAGTCCAAATTAACAGAGGGACTTTCAAAGTTAACGTGATGTGAATTAACCTTTGGTAAATGAAAGCTTCTTTAAGTTTGTTGATTTCATTGAAAATTGTCTTCTTGTCAGAGTTGTCAGTATTTGCATAGGATGCAGGCATTCAGACTCGGTTTACTAGTCATATAAGTTCATGCTGTCTGTTAAATTTGTCAGCAAAATAATAGCTTTAAATGATGACCAGTTTTGTCTAATGCCTCATGAGGTTTCCCTAGTAATCTGAACATAATTGTTGGAAACAAATGGTTTAAATACATAAAACTCATAAAAGTGAGTACAATAACTTTTATGGTCTGTATATTTGGGGAAAAACAACAGCTTCGAAATCCTTTTTGGTAACAATCTTGAGTTTTGCCAAGTTAAGTTAAATGATATAAAGATGAATATGCGGGTCACTTTTGGATAGAACGGAACACTCACACATTATTGTTAAACATATCTAAGTTATCTACTTTTGGCTTCTTATTGAAGAGGCTAAAACTGTTTGGGTGTATCAAAAAGCATGTCTTGTGTTTTATTGCGAAGTGTCATGTTTCTTAAGTTGTGAAGTGTTTTGAATGCTGATATAAAAGACATTTCATAATTGTTTACCTTTTTAGTGTTTACTAGGTCCGTTAAGCGTTAAAGGTTCTAACTAGCCTATGGAATTAAAGCTACTGGAAATTACTAAGCAAAAGAGCTCTGTATTCAAGGAGGTTAAAATGTATGTTTTCAGTAAAAAAGGTATAAAGAATGGAAATATTTTTGTTTGATGGGTTAAGACAGATAAATTGCTCCTGATGTACTAGAAAGGAAAACAGAAAGACTTTGGGACATGTACTGAAAATGAAAAAGAAAGATGTAGAAGGTTTGTGAAGGAGGAATTCTGAAATGAGTTTTATGCCTGCTCAAGTAGACTAAAGTAAGTTCAATTAAGTGAATGAGTTTGAATGTGAAACATAAGTAGGTGGAGAAATTCAAATTTGTTTTTCTCTAAAAGGATACATTTTCTTGAACTTTTGATCTGCTCTTGGTAAAGAGGATGTAAGAGCTGTTCCTTTGAGTACGTCTAAGTAAGAGACAAATCTGTTTTGTGAAAATAATGGCCGAGGTTACTCTTAATATGTCTGACTCTTTCTGTTATCACTTTGAATGGATACCTGAGCATTGTTTCCCAGTGAGTGTTGTTTGCTATTTGAACATTTTAAAAACTTTTGATATGTTGTGACAAGCTTCTCCCTCAAAAATATTCAAATCCTGAATGAAGGCGTTCTTTAGACTTGGTAGACAGAAGAATGATTACTCTGAGGATTTTCAGAGGGTCCCTGAGACTTCTCAAAGAAATTTGCTCTCTCTTCCTTCAAGGAGGAAAATGCTAAAGTAATTTGGCTTATTTGGTCTATTAAATTAAATGGGAAACATTGTGAAATAAGCGACAATAGACTTTCTTAGCTGGTATTTGATGGGTAAATGTTATTAATATAGACGTCTCAAAATTAGATAGCATTCCTAAAATTCTGATCCGCCCTAGTTGTCAGTGATAAGTTCACTTATTATCTGGCAGTGTTATATGTCACAGAAGTAGTCAAGTTTCTTTGCCAATTGCCCTTTTGAGTTCTTTGTCCATTTGCAGATAGTTGTTGTTTTACTCTGATGCTTTTTCCTTTTGCAAATATGTTTCAACTTCCGACAAATTCCTGGAAAGGATTCTGACACAAAGAGTCTAAACGACAGGTTTCTGATAAACCTTCAGATTGTAAAACTGAACGGAGTAAGAAATGACAGAATTCTAACAGAAACTATGCTCATCGATCTGCTAACAGAAGATTCAGCTCAAGAATTGATTATACAGGACTGTGTGCACTGATTAGGACGATTATAAATTTTTAGGACTTCTGTTTGAAATATTGTTGAGTTTGGATGTGTTGTTTTGTTTTCTCATAATGAAGGAAATCTTTTTCTCTTTTCTCTTATGCTAACTATAACTTACAGCCATTTGGTGAAATTATACATTTATGAGCAAAACTGAAACATTTATCTTTTTCTCCCTACCTTATCCCTCCTGAATTTGGAAACCCTGTGTGACTGAGTATGGTCATTTCATGGCAATATTTGCATAAGTTCCATAAGAATCTGTTCTCCTTATAACAGGACACATTGGTTATATGACCAAGGCTTTGACTGGAATGTCATATTTGAAACATACAGGCTCAGATATGACAAGACAGCATTTCAGGAACAAAGATTGGACTTTCTGGAATACAGCCACTCGGAAACACAGGCCTGGTACCTTGTTTACTGAGATTTTGGCAATCTTACCCGGTAAGTAAGGAATCTTGCTTATCTGGCAGGTGCAAGGAACCTCCAAATATTTGGGGATACCTCAAAGAGAACACCACTCAAATCTGTAGGTACTTCAGGCCAAATCTGATGGCAAGTCCTTGGCTTGGCTTTTCTGGCCTCTAGAGGCCTTCACAGTTCAATCCGAGATTCCGCAGGAAAAGATCCAGCGAAGCACATTTTAAAAAGCCTGTATGAACAATTACTATTCTTGCTGCTCTTATGTAAATAATTGGAGCAAGTTGTATTGAAACTGCACTTGATTTGCAAACCCGTTAATCCTGATTTGGCTATCTTTTGTAAAAATGAGGATGATTTAAGAGAGAAAAAAATATGTTTCTGTAGAAGCTATAGTAGGCATTCATGGATATTAGATTCTAGCTCTTTTCTTCCGCAATATTCATGTATTATTAATAGTAATGTCTCCTTGTGGCCATCTACCTCTGACACCTGGAAGTTCCCTGGCCACAATCAAACATTTTCCTTCAATACTACTGTCCAAATACTAACTAGATTTGCCTTGTCACACTTGGATCATACAGAACAAGTTCCAAAGGTAATGTCCCCAACTTATTAATACACACAGGATGGACAATACAAAATTTGGGATGAATGTATTTGGTTCACTCCTACTAGTGGGCAACTCAGTAAAAGGCCACTTTCTTTTGGGGAAAAAGAATCACCCCTGTGATACATGGCCTTATAGCACTCGACCTATGGGAAAAAATCCCTGTTAGATGTGTTCTCATATCATAGCCTTAAAAAAATACTGATTGGTTTCAGACTGACTGGGATACATGGCTCAACACGCATTGGTTAGCCCCTAACGGTGCTCAGTGGATATGTGGCTCCAATTTATGACCTTGGCTACCACCTGCATGGATTGGACGATGCACTCTAGGCTTTGTCTGGATGCAAGGTGGAACTACATTTACTATATCTCCTCCTGCTGACCTACCCAACTTGCAACAGCACTTGACCAGCCCTGTCTTCCACTGGTTAGACCATCTTTCCACAATTTTCTTTCACCAATTAGGAATCGAATTTTGTGGCATATTCAAGTCTTGCACATGGAAGTCCTAAACAAATTTACTATGAAGGCATTAAATGATACACAACATAGCATTTTACTGCTCAATTTAGAAGTATCCCAAGTGTGTAAGGCAGACCTCCAAATCCAAATGGCTCTGGATGTCTTGACAGCAGCACAAGGGGGCACCTGTGCCATTATAAAAACTGAATGTTGTATCTATAATCCTGACTACCGTCAAAAATTTCTGGCTTGGTATCCCAGCCACCAAATTAAATCCATGTCTGACCAACCCTAAATCTAAATGATTGGTTGAACTCCTAGTCAGGACAAGGTTTCTGCACTACTTCAAAACCTTATTCATTGGGTTAAACATACTGCTTGTATTTCTTATGATATTTTGTTGTCTGTTTCATTGTTTGTCTTATGCATGTCAAAAATGTTTCACTTCCTGGACCACGTCTTGTCAAAGACTCTCTCATCTCCAGAGGATCTGTATAACTTGTCATGCTTGAACTCAATGGGGCAAGCCTTCTGGTCCACTAAACTGCCTAAGTGTACCTATGGCCCCATTTAGGGACAGCTCTACGACCCTGTACAGCCAAAGTAGTCACAGAAGAGTGACCATCATCCATATCCCCAAAGATTTCCAGTCCAAATAGGTTCAGGGAGGTTTTATGATGTGGATCAGGGCTGCCCCAGCTAGGGAAGCTGAAGGTGACCTGGACTACATGCCAAACTATATGACCCAGTGGATTTTTTTATGGTATGAATTAGGGCTGCCCCAGGGCGAGAAGCCCAGGGCATTCTCACCTACATGCTGATCTATATGGCCAGATTCGTATCTAAAAATATGACAACACAATGTCCAGACTCCATCTGTACTGAAATCATTTAAAGACATTTTACATCATTATTTCTTTTTTGAGTAAAAATAAGTCATATACCCATGCCTTATGAAATTAGCCCTAACCCTCTAGTCAGGGCAGCAGCAATAGCTCTGACTACCCATGGGTCCTGTCCCCAGGCAGCAGCAGCAGTAGCTCTTCACTGCTAATGTGTCCTGTCCCCATGCTATCGTGTACTGTTCTCTCAATAAAAGAACACCAATGCAGGATCTTGAGAGTCCAAGCAATCTTTCATTCGAGTCTTCAGCTCGCTGAGCCCATATCAATGATTCTACCACGGAAAATAAAAAACGGTCCCAGAAAATGGAAGTCACACAGAAATCACACATGAATAATACATAAAGAAAGATGTCAGTTTTAGACATACTCTGAAAGTTCGAAAGTCGGAGTAAGTCACAATCCCAAAAACCCAAGCGAAGGTCAAACATAGGGTAACTGGTAAGGGTGAGTTATGAGACTGCTAAAATCAGGCTCTGTAAGCCTGTGTCTATGAAGTTTGCAGGGACAGCAGAGACACAATTCTGACAAATCCTCTGACATCACAGTGGAGAAGAAAAACAAACTGGCCTCATCTACACAGTGCCTAAGTTGGGCTCAAGTAGCATATTCAAGTTGCATTCCACTCAACTGCAGGTTGCCAATGGAACATGAAAGGTGCTGGCCCGTTGTGCAGTGGTGAAGTCTGCACATTCTGGGTCGGCATCCCGGGGCTGGCCATGCGGAATCCTGGGGGTGAACCGCATCACAGCTGGTCCAGCCATTCTCGGGGAGGCATGGGAGGTAGTGTAGGGGCAGCTGGGAAGCAACGTCAGACAGCGTCAGTATTCCTCAGCAAATACAGCAACATCGACAGCAGATCTGAGCACAGCCATAAACATCAGCTGAAACAAAACTAATGAAAACTTGAAAAGAACAGAAAAACCGAACCTCAGCAAAAAAAGAATAAGATCTCCAGAAATAAGCTTAGCCAAACAGGTGCAAGCTATGGAAATCGGAAACTAGCAAAACTTTGGGGAAAGAAATTCCAGAAGACACAAGCAAATGGAAGGGTATTCCGTGCTATAGGAATGTAGGATCTAAAATACTTGAAACCTCCATAACGGATAAAGCAATCTCTGGATTCCATGCAATCCCAGTCAAAGTTGCAGAATCTTTCCCACAGAAATATGAGAGAATCCTTAATTCTCTATCCAGCAACAAGGGACCCTGAATACCCAAAGTAATCCTGAGGAAAACGAACAAAGCAGGACATATCACATGTAATGATTTCAACATGTAGGACGAAGTGCTACGTACCGAAACGGCACAGTCTGGTCTCAAAAACAGACACAGAGATCAACGGAAAAGAATCGAGAGCCCAGAGGTCAACTCACACATATACGGACAGCCCATTTGCAATGAGGAAGGCAAGAGGATCAGTGGAGAAAGGAGAGTCTCAAGAAGAAAAGGTGCTGGAAAACTGCACAGCCATATGTGACGCAATGAGAGTAGACCATGATGTTACATCAGGCACACACACCACCTCGAAATGGATTAAAGCCTTGAACGGAAGACTTGAAACTGTGAAACTTCTAGTAGAAAACCAGGCACCTTGCTCATGGCCATGTGGCATAGCCGCCTATTTGGAAGAAGCATGTGTGACTGGGCAAGGGCAACACACGAAACAAGAAACAAATGGGATTGCATCCAACGCAGAAGCTTCTGCCCAGCCGAGGAAACCATCCACTCAATGCAAAGACAGCACAACACCTGCGAGTGGATGTTTCAAACCACACATCGGAGAAGGACTGAATAGTCAAATGAGCCAACGACCACACATGCCAACACAAGAGAAAAAAGAAGCCCATTAAAACCTGGGCAAAAGATGGAAACAGAGTTTTACCAAATAAGATAGAAAGATGGCCAACAGCTGTATGAACACATGTTCATAATCATTACGTCTAAGGCCAATGCAAATCCAAATGGCAATCAGATAACAGCACATTGTGGTCAGAATGCCCATAAGGAACAAGACAGGAAACAACAAGTGTCGGAGAGGAGGTGGAGAGAAGGGAAGCCTCCTGCACCGTTGGTGGGAGTGTAAGCCGGTGCGGGAACTATGCAAAGTGGTGTGGAATTTCCGCAGAAATTTCAGAATCCATCTACCATATGATCCAGCTATTCCTCTGCGTCGTATTTATCCGAAGAACTTTTAAACACCAACGCATAGGAATCCCTGCACCGCTGTGTTCACCACAGCCTTAATCCTGATGTCCAGGACTTGGATATCGCCCTGGGGCCCATCAAGGGACGAAGGGAGAAGGAAGATTGGCTATAGCCGCACAATGGGATAGCACTCAGCTGCAAGAAAGGGTGCAGTCCAGCCATTTGTGACACCAGAATGGCTCCTGAGGGTAGGAGGGGAACTGAAAGAAGCCCCAGGGAGAAAGTCAAATACCGTAGGATCTCACTTACAAGGAGAAGAGTAAAATAAGGAGAAACAAACCTGTAGCACATGACAAGGGATTGGTGGTTCCCAGAGGGAATCGGTGGCAGAAGACAGTGGAAGAAAGAGTTGATTAGGCACCAGTGTGTGGTATGTGCATGTCATTAGGCTTACGGTGGTGAAGATGATGTACCATACAAGGAAGTCTAAATCTAGGAGGTTGTAAATCTGAAAACAATAGGGTGTTATAATGCAGGGTTATGGCAATCAATTCATGTAAAATCAAACTACAAAAAGGCAAGCAGGTTTATGGCCTAAAGCTTTGGAGGCTGAAAGAGATTAGAGAAGATGAACTTCCAAGCATTGATAATCACCTCCAAGTGCTTAATAATGCTACAGAAAGGTAGACATTGGCAAAGAGATGAAGAACAACTCTACCAAGAGAACATGTTCCGTGCTAAACTCAGGATCCAAAGGAAAAGGTTACCGTCCATGATGTTACTACTAATTACCTTTACAAATAATCAAAGCAGGCCAACATCTTCCCCAGTTCAGGCAAAATGTTGGTCCAAGAATCCAATTCAGTGCTGGCCCTGTGGTGTACTGTGTAAGTTCCCACATTCCACTTGGGTGGTACAGGCTACATCGGCGAGCATCACGGGTGCGGATCAGATTAGTAGCATTAGCAAATATAGATTTCACGGTATGGTGCAGACAGACATCCTAAAGAAGTCGAAATTGTGAAGAGACGTTATGAATACACATCAGAGTAAGAACCATGGGAATATTGCAATCTATGAACGCATCAGGAACACTTCCCCAAATGATGAAGGAAGGAAAACATGTGACCTGCCAAGGTGGAAATGGAGATGACACGATCATTACGCATCAGAGGATTGACCAGGAAAATCAATCTCGGGAGGGACTCCAGGGCTTTCTCTGGGGAAAGTCCACCCATTTGGACTCATCCACAAAAGATAAGAGATAAAACCCAGGATAATCTGAAAGGAAAGAAACTGGTGTCCAGCGGGATTGTAGTAGACCTTTCAAAGTTTGAGGATAAAGTTATAAACAGACACGGAATCCAGAAAAAGGAAAACTATCCTACCTGGAAAGGGGAAGTAGTCAGACTGGTATGAGATGGTCGTGAAGAACTGTGTGCATGGAGGTTTTCAGGACAGCTTAGAATTCTGAGGGTGTTTATGACATCACGGTAAACATGTCACCCAAGATGGCCGCAGGTCTCCAGCCCGAGGATTGGCCTAGGCTTGGATACTCAAGTGACAGATACCCAGATACAGCTTTTGCAAACAGAATCTGGGCGCAGAAACGTGAAGAGATGCAAGAGACGCTAATTCAATGGATAAGAAAGGCATCATAGGGAAGAAGTGATAACAGAGAGACAAGCACTGAGAGGAGAACATTGCCATCTCCTCAAGTCGATGGGGAGGCCATGCTGATTCAAGCTTGAAACTTGACTTGAAACAAGAGGCCAGACCTTGAGCTTATCAGACCTATGTTGGCCTTCTGCCTTACTCGTAATCCAAAGTCAAGAATGATCTCTTGAAGACATTGAAGAGAAGAATAGAGGCCTCGGTCCTAGGTCCCTAGTATTCTGTGAAGAGAAGTCTCCCTTTCCATAGCTCCCACTGGGTACATGGTAATGTGTCATAGGCACCCACTGGGTACATGGTAATGTGTCACTAGGCATCTCTTTGAAGCCTGGAAGGAATGGACCCCTGTCATCCTTGGGGTATGTCTCTTGGTTTGGAAGTACTCAGGAATAGTGTGCAAAAGCACCCTTTTGCAGAAAGCTTCGTTACTGTGTGAAGGCTGTCCTCCCAGGCTAGAGTGCTCAGTTGAGATCAATGAGATTCCCTCCCCCATCTCTTGCCGTAGAAGGAGTATTGATTAGGTGTTTGACACCACACATAACGATGTTTGCTGAAACTTAGAACATTACCATTCTATTTAAAGGAATATAAACATGCCACAGCTGAGGAGGTAAATTAAACAAATAACAAAACCTGTGGAAATAAAGTAAGCCAGTATCTAGACGTAATCTAGTGGAGCGCTCAAGGATCAGGTGTGAAGTTCTGAACTTTCCAAAGGATCTCTCACCTGGAGAGAGGAATCCATCAGATTCATCTAATTTGTCTCAGAACCATTGTGTCTGGGAAGGTGGTTTCCAGGACAACCTCAAACATGGCGTTTCTGATCTCACAATATCGAACCAACCAAGATGACCACGTTTACTCAGTGCTCAGGTGGATCTAGGCTAGGATGGCAAAGATTCCTTCAAATGACCGATGGAAATTCAAAGACAACACCCAACAGTAACGAAAGCACTCACACATCAGCCTACAGAACCTATGGTGATTAAAGAAATACCAAACTCCTAACTTGAAATGAAGGAGAACACACTGATAAGCATATCGAAGGGAGATAGCTCAGATCCATGATGATTAGACTATGGAAAAGAAAGCAAGCTCCCAGAAAATGGAAGGCAAAGAGAAATCACACCTCAATAATCCACAGTGAATGACTTCAGTGTTCAGTTAGGGTCTGCTTGAACGTTTGAAAGTCCGAGAAAGTCACAACCCCAAAACTTGCATTGAAGGTCAAACCTGGGCTAACTGGGAAGGGTGAGTTCTGAGACTGCTCCACGCGGGCTCTGAAACCCTGTGTCCCCGAAGCCTGATTGGAAAAGAGACACGATTCTGACAAATACTCCGACATCACAGTGGTCCAGACAAAGAAGCTGGCCTCATCTACACAGGGCCAGAGTTCGGCTCAAGTAACATGTTAAAGTACATTCCACTCAACTGCAGGTTGCCAATGGAACACGAAAGGGACCAGCCAGTGGGGCAGCCGTGAAGTCCCTGCATTCTGAGTCGGCAACCCAGGGTCGGCCACGTGGAATCCTGGGGGTGAGCCTCCTCACCGCTCATCCAGCCGTTCTGGGCCAGGCGTGCGACCCGGTGTAGAGGCATATGGGAAGCAATGTTATACCGCGCTACTCTTGCTCAGCAAATACAGCAGCATGGCCAGCAGATCTGAGCACAGCCGTAAACTTCTGCCAAAACAAACCAATTAAATGTTGCTAAGAATAGAAAAAAGGAACAGCGAAAAAGAAAGCATGCCAGTAAAAAGAAAAAAACATCTAGGAATAACATTGGCCAAACAGGAGAAAGCTATGTCTACCGAAATCTAGCAAAGCTTTGGGCAAAGAAATTCCACAAGACACAAGGAAACGGAAGTCTATTCCATGTTCTTTGAATGGAAGAACGAACACACTTTAAGCATCCATACCGGAAAAAGCAATGTCTGCATTCCATGTCATCCCAGTCAAAGTTGCAGCAATCTTTCCCACAGAAATAGAAGAGAGAATACTAAAGTTTCTATGTGGCAGCAAAGGACCCTGAATAGGAAGAGGAATCCTGAGGAAAACGAACAAAGCAGCATGTATCACACTTTCTGATTGCCAAATATAGGATAAAGCGCTAGGTACCGGTACAGCACAGCCTTTCCCCCAAAATAGGCACACAGACCCATGGAACAGAATTGAGCCCAGCAGTCAACTGCCACATATATGGGCAGCCCATTTTCGACACGGGAGCCAAGAGGAGACAGCAGAGAAAGGAGAGTCTCGAAAAGAAACAGTGCTGGGAAGACTTCAGAGCCACAAGTGGCACAATGAGACTAGACCATGATGTTACACCAGGCACACATACCACATTGAAATGGATTAAAGCTTTGAATGGAAGACTTGAAACCATGAAACTTCTGCGGGAAAATGCAGGCAGCTTGCTCTTTGCCATCTGGCATAGCCGCCTACTTGGAAGAAGCATGTGTGACTGGGTAAGGGCAACAAAAGAAACAAGAAACAAGCGTGACTCCATCCAACGCAGAAGCTTCTACCCGGCCAATGACTCCATCGACTCAATGCAAAGACAGCACAACTGCGACAGGATGTTTGCAGAACAGACATCTGAGAAGGGGTGAACAGCCATAAGATCCAGTGAACTCATACATCTCCACAGGAAAAAAAAGAATGAGCCCAACAAAACCTGGGCAAAAGATGGAAACACACATTTCTCCCAGGAAGATAGAAAGATGGCCAACAGGCTGTATGAAAACATGTTCCTCATCATTAAGTCTGAGGCCAATGCAAATCCGAAGTGCAATGAGATAGCAGCTCACAGTGGTCAGAATGGCTATAAGGGTGAAGACATGAAACAACAAGTTTCAGAGAGGAGGTGGAGAGAAGGGAAGCCTCCTGTACTGCAGGTGGGAGTTTGAGCCGATGCAGCCACTACACAAAGGAGTGAAAATTCAGAATGTTTCAGAATCCACCTAGCATATGATCCAGCTATTCCTCTGTGACGTATATATCCAAAGATCATGGAAACAGTAATGCACAGAGGTCCGTGCACTGCTGTGTTCACCACAGCCTTACTCCCGATATCCAAGACTTGGAAGCCTCCCTGATGCCCATCAAGGGACGAATGGTGAAGGAAGATAGGCTATAGCCACACAGTGGCATAGCATTCAGCTGTCGGAAGGGATGCAGTCCAGCCATTTGTGACCACCAGAATGGCTCCTGAGGGTACTAGAGGAACTGAAACAATCGCCGGGGTAAGGTCAATTACCACAGGATCTCACGTACATGAGAAGAGGAAAAACGGACAAACAAACAGGTAGCATGTAACATGGGATTGGTAGTTCCCAGAGGAAAAGTAGGCGAGGGCCAGAGGGAGAAAGAGTTGATTAGGCACAAGTATAGTGAGAGCCTGTAATTAGCCTTACGGTGGTGAAGATGATGTAACCTACTCAGAAGTCTAAATCTATGAGGATGTAGATCTGAAAGCTATAGCATGTTAGAATGCAGGGTTACGGCAATCAATCCACATAAAATCAAAACTCCAAAAAGGGGTGCAGACTTACGGCCTAAAGCTTTATAGGCTGAAAGAGATCAGAGAGGATGAACTTCCAAGGATTGGTAATCACCTCAAAGTGCTTAATGATGCTACAGAATGGTAGACCTTTGCAAAGTGATGAAGCGGAATACTACTAAGAGAACATGTTCTGTCCTAAACTCATGAACCAATGGAAAATAATACCTTCCATGATGTTACTACTGATTCCCTTCACGAATGATTGAAGCAGGCCAACATCTTCCCAAGTTCAGGCCAAAGGTTGGTGCAGAAGTCTAATTCATTGTCAGCCCTGTGGTGCAGCAGGTAAGTGCCCAACTTCCTCTTGCGTGGCCCGGGCTTCAGGGGCTAGCATCATGGGTACAGATCAGATTTCTAGCATTAGCAAATCCAGATTTCAAGGTATGGTTGGCACAGATATCATAAAGAAGTAGTAATTGTGAGGTGGCCTTATCAATACTCACCAGAAAAAGAACCATGAGAATATTAGAGTCTATGAACGCATCTGGTACGCTTTCCCAAATCATGAAGGAAGGAAAATATGTGACCCACCAAGGTGGAATTGTCAGACTGCCATGAGATCACACGATCATTGTGCATCACAGGATTTCCTGGGCAACGTCAACTTGGGAGGGAGTCCAGGACTTTCTCTGGGGAAAGTCCACCCATTTGGCCATATCCACAAACGATATGCGATAAAAGCCAGGATAATCTTAAAGGAAAGAAACCGGTGTCTGTGGGAATATAGTAGACCTTTGCAAGTTAGAGGACAAAGTTGAAAACCGACAACACATCCAGAACAAGGAAAACTATCGTCCTGGAAAGGGGGAATAGTCAGGCTGGGAGGAGACGGCTCTGAAACACTGTGTGCATGGAGGTGGTCAGGACAACTTTGAATTCTGAGAGTGTTTATGACATTACAGTGAACGTGTCACCCCAGATGGCTGCATGTTTACAGTACCAGGATTGGCTTAGGCTGGGATACTCAAGTGAGAGATACCCAGAAACAGCTTTTCCAAACAGAAACCAGGCACAGAAACTTGAAGAGATCAAAGAGATGCTGATTCCAGGGATAAGAAAGGTATCATTGTGATGATACTTCAGTCTTCCTTCGTTTTCTTCCATTCCATGCGCACTGATGCCCTTCCGTTTCCTTGTATCTTGTGAAATTTCTTTCCCCAAAGCTTTGCTACTTCTCGGTTTACATAGCTTTCACCTGTTTGGCACAGCTTATTCCTAGATACTTTGTTCTTCCTACTAGCATGCTTTTTTTTTTTTTTTTTGAGGTTCAGTTTTTCTATCCTTTGCAACTTTTGATTAGTTTTATTTAGGCAGATGTTTACTGCTGTGCTCACATCTGCTGGCAATGCTGCTGTATTTGCTGAGGAAGACTGGCCCAGTCTAACGTCGCTTCCCATCTGCCTGTTTCCTTTGTTGCCCATTCCTGTCACACACGCTTCTTCCAAATAGGCTGCTAAGACAGATGGCAACGAGCATGCTGCATAGGTTTTCTCCTAGAAGTCTCACGGTTTCAAGTCTTCCATTCAAGTCTTTAATCCGTTTCGAGGTGGTGTGTGTGACTAGTGTAACATCATGCTCTACTCTCATTGTGTTACATTTGGCTGTGCAGTCTTCCCAGCACCGTTTCTTGTTGAGACTCTCCTTTCTCCACTGTGTACTCTTGGTTCCCTGGTTGAAAATGTGTTGCGCATGTATGCATGTGCATATATGCGTGAGTTGACCTCTGGGCTCTCGGTTCTGTTCCATGGAATTGTGTGCCTGTTTTTGGGCCCAGACTGTGCCGTTTAGGTTCCTAGCACTTCGTCCTATATGTGGAAATCAGAAAGTGTGATACGTCCTGCTTTGTTCATTTTCTTCAGGATTCCTTTCGGTATTCAGGGTCCTTTCCTTCTGGATAGAGACTTTATTATTCTCTCTTCTATTTCTGTGGGAAAGATCACTGAAACTTTGACTGGGATTGCTTGGGATCCACAGATTCCTCTATCTGCTATGGACGTTTCAAGTGTGTTAGTTCTTCCATTCCAACAGCACGGAATAGTCTTCCGTTTTGTTGTGTCTTCTGGAATTTCTTTAGCCAAAGCTTTGCTAGTATCGGTTTACAATGCTTCCACCTGTTTAGTGAAGGTTAGTCCTAGATATCTTATTATTCTTAGTGACATGCTTCTTTTTTTGAGGTTCAGTTTTTCTATTCTTTGCAACTTTTAATTGGTTCTGTTTTGGCAGAAGTTTATGGCAGTGCTCACATCTGCTGGTCGTGCTGCTGTATTTGCTGAGCAAGAGTGGCACTGTCTAACGTCACTTCCCATCTGCCTCTACACTACCTCCCAGGACTCTCCCAGGATGGCTGTACCAGCGGTGAGGAGGCTCAACCCCAAGAGCACAAATGGACGACCACGGGCTGCGGACCCAGAAGGCACGGACTTCACAGCTTCAGCAGTGGCCAGCCCCTTTCATGTTCCATTGGCAACCTGCTGTTTTGGAATGTGACTTCAATATGCTACTGGAGCCCAGCTCTGGCCCTGTGTAGATGAAGCCATGTTGTTTTCCTGGTCCACTGTGATGTCATAGGATTTCTGAGAATTGTGTCTGTGCTGTGCCAGCAAGCTTCATGGACACAAGGTTTCAGAGCCCACTTGGAGCAGTCTCAGAACTCACCCATTCCATTTAGCCCAGGTTTGACCTTCACTGCAGGTTTTGGGGTTGTGACTTTTCTGACTTTCAAACGTTTAAGCAGAATCTGTCTAAACACGGCCGTCTTTCACTGTGGATTATTCAGTTGTGATTTCTGTTTGCCTTACATTTTCTGGGACCTTTTTTCTTTTCCATAGGCTAATCATCATGGTATTGCTAAGCTATCTCCCTTCGATATGCTCATCAGTGTGTTCCCTTTTCATTCCAAGTTATAAATTTTGCATTTCTTTGATCACGATATGTTCTGTTGGCTGTTGTGCAACTGCTTTTGTGATTGGTGGGTGTTGTCTTTGAATTTCCATCGGTCACTTGAAGGAATCTCTGCTATCCTGGCCGAGGTGACAATGAGCACTGAGAACATGTGGTCATCTTCCTTGGTTAGAGATTCTGAGATCAGAAACTCCAGATTTGAGGCTGTCCTGGCAACAAATTAGACGAATCTGATGAATTTCTCTTTCCAGGTGAGAGATCCTTCTATTTCTGGATTTGGAAAGTTCGAACTTCACCCCTGATCCTTGAATGCTCTGCTAGATTATGTCTAGATACTGGCTTACTTTGTTTCCACAGGGTTTGTTACTTGTTTGATTTACATCCTCAACTGTGGCGTGTTTATTTCTCTTTAAATATAATGATAATGTTCTAATTTTCAGCCAACATCGTTACATGTGGTGTTGAAACACATAATCAATACTCCTTCTACGGCAGGAGAAGGGGGAGAGAATCTCATTGATCCCAACTTAGGACTCTAGCCTTGGAGTGCAGCATTCACCAAGGAATGACCCCCTCTGCAATAGGGTGCTTTTGAGCCACTTCTAGAGTCCTTCCAAACCAAGAGACATACCCCAAGCATGACAGTTGTCCATTCCTTCCAGGCTTCAAAGAGGTGTCTTGTGACACATTAGCATGTAGCCAGTGGGCACCCATGATGCCAGAGCTATGGAAAGTGAGACTTCTCTTTAAAAAATGCTAGTGGCCTAGGACAGCAGCCTTGATTCTTCTCTACAATGACCTCAAGAGATCATTCTTGACTTTGGATTATGAGTGAGGCAGGACAACATAGGTCTCATAGTTCCAGCCTCTTGTTTCAAATCAAGCTTCAAGCTTGAATCAGAACAGCCTCCTCTTCGACGTGAGGAGATGGCAATGTTCTCCTCTCAGTGCTTGTCCCTCTATTATGGCTTCTTCCCAATGATTCCTGTCTTATCCCTTGAATTAGCGTATCTTTGATCTCTTCAAGTTACTGTGCCCTGTTTCTGTGGGCAAAAGCTGTTTCTGAGTATCCCTCACTTGAGTATCCTAGCCTATGCCAATCCTCGGGCTGGAAACCTGTGGCCATCTTGGGTGACATGTTCACCATGATGTCATAAACACCCTCAGAATTCGAAGTTGTCCTGAAGACCTCCATGCACACAGTTCTTCAGAACCATCTCATCCCAGTCTGATTACTCCCCCTTTCCAGGTAGGATAGTTTTCGCCCTTATGTATTTCTTGTCGGTTTCTTTTTCCTCGAACTTGAAAAGGTCTGCTACCTTCCCTCTAGACACTGGTTTCTTTCCTTTCGGATTAATCTGGGTTTTCTCTCTTATCTTTTGTGGATGAGACCAAATGGGTGGACTTTCCCAAGAGAAAGTCCCGGAGGCCCTCTCAAGATGACTTTTCCCAGGCAATCCTCTGATGCGCAATGATCGTGTCATCTCCTAGCAGTCTGACAATTCCACTTTGGCAGGTCACATGTTTTCCTTCCTTCATTATTTGGGGAAGTGTTCCTGATGCATTCATAGATTGTAATATTCCCATGGTTCTTTTTCTGGTGTGTACTCATAACATCTCTTCAAAATTTCGATTTCTTTAGGATGTCTGTCTGCACCATACCGTGAAATCTATATTTGCTAATGCTACTAATCTGATCTGCACCCGTGGTGCTAACCAATGAAGCCCTGGCCGCCCAGGTGGAACGTGGGCACATACCCAGTACACCGCAGGGCCGGCACTGAAATGGACTTTTGGATCAAACTTTTGCCTGAACTAGGGATGGTGTTGGCCTGCTTTGGTTATTTGTAACGGTAATTAGTAGTAACATTGTGGAGTGTAACCTTTTCTTTTGGCTCCTGAGTTTAGCACGGAACATGTTCTCTTAGTAATGATCTTCTTCAACTCTTTGTAATGGTCTTCCTTTCTGTAGCATCATTAAGCATTTTGAGGTGTTTACCAATCCTTGAAAGTTCATCTTCTCCAATCTCTTTCAGCCTCCAAAGTTTAGGCCGTAAATCTGGACCCCTACAGAACATATGGTGAATAAGGAAATACAACATTCATAACTTGGAATGGAGGAGAAAAGACTGATAAGAATATCTATGGGAGATAGCTGTGAAAGACCATGATGAATGATGTGGATTAAGGCTGCCCCAGCTCGAAAAGCCCAAGGTTACCTGGCCTACATACCAAACTACATGACCCAGTGAGTTTTTTTGTGTTTTTTTTGGTATGAATTAGAGGTGTCCCAGTGATAGAAACCCATTTCATGCTCACCTACATGCCTATCTATATGACCAGATTGGTATTTAATGCTATATGACCACACAATAACCAGACCCCATCTGAACTGAAATCATTTAATGACTTTTAACATCATCTTTTCTTTTTCCAGTAAAAATGTAACGTACCAATGCATTATAAAATTAGCCCTTACCTTCAACTCAGGGCAGCAGCAGGACCTCTGACTTCCCATGGAACCTTTCCCCATGCAGCAGCAGCTCTTCACTGCCCATATGTCTTGTCCCCATGCAGCAACTATTTACTGCCCATGGGTCCAGTCGCCATGTTGTCCTGTACCATTTTATAAATAAAAGAGCACCACTTCCAGAATTTGAGAGTCCAAGAAATCTTTCTTTTGACTCTTCAGCTCACCAAGCCCATATCATATCTTGTGGCCCATATCAAAAACTTGCTTCATAGGTTTGTGAGCTCGACTTCTGGTAAGTGCCCTTTTCTTCGTTGTGCATCTCTCTTTTTCAAGGATGGATCTAAATTCACTTCTCAATCAGGAACTTTCTTGGATAGCTGCTTGAATCCACGTTTGCTGCCCATGGCTACTCTATGGGGCAAATCATGGCATTCAGCTTGAAGAGAATCAGTACCTTAAGCCTAAGGGCGATGTAGAGTGAATTACTCCATTCCTTCCTGACTCTATCTCTAATATACAAATTTTAGGTGGGCACGGGTTGGCCACTTAAGTCCTTAGGATGGCCGGCAATCTGCAAGACTCCCCTGGAAGGTTTCTTTTCCTAAGGCTGGATTGGGATACCTCCCATGGCACCTCACCATGCTCTGAACTGTGTGAATGTCTCAATCGGGACTATAGTTCAAGGAAAGTACCAAAGTCTAACCTTTGGTTGCATATGGGAAACCCTTCTTCAGAGAATGGCTCCAACACGCAATTGGGTAGAATGTCCTCCAGGTCGGTGGAAAATTCTAAACTATTTTTCTCCATCCTGTTCTCTCTTAAACTTCTCCTTTTCTCTTGGGGACCATTCAACAGGCACCTATTACTGCCAGGCAGAATAGGAAAGATGTTCACCAGGCAGCTGTTACTGCCAGACATACCACGGAAGGTACACAAGGGATGCAATGCTGGGGGCCACGCCCATCACCCCTTGGTATAGGAACCCCACAGTAGGAACCACATGTAGGATGCTGCCATAGGGTCAGGGGTGATCTTCAAGGTAATGGACATGTCTCTTTCATCTTTGTTAGAGTTACAATGGCCATTTTCATCTCCTTTTGAACTTTGCAACTGGGGAAACAAACGAATCTTTCAAGGATCAAGGCCTCCACCACTGGAGCCCCAACTTTGGCTTTCTGGGCCTGATCACCCCAACGACCCTAAGTAGGGTGCCCTCTCTTGGCGGTTGACTCATTGAGTAGTTTATTCACCTACTGAGTTGGCTATGAGGGTAGGAGACCTGTGATTTATTCTGAGAACTGTGGGGCTACGGTAGTGTGCCACAGCACAGGAACTGTTGTGTGACTCTTATCTTGAGAACCCTCTGAGAGCAGCCATGAGGGTGAGGTCTGGTGTCTTCTTTTCCTTTCTCTGTTTTGCTCATCATGTCATCTGTTGTCACCAAGTCGAGGTTAAGTTCTGGCTGGACCTGACCAGAACATGGACCTTCTGTAAAATCGAACAACTTGAAAATATTTTGCAAGGACCTTAACTCTCAACCCGGGTACTGGGAGCCCCGGCCTCCAGCCAGTTCCAGGTGTTTGTAGCCACTGCACCCTTCTCCAGTCCACTGCCAGTTGCACACTGGCTTGACTGCCATGGGGAATGGCATAAGCATCCCCAGAGACTCACCACTCAGGGTCATTCCAACTAATTAGAAGCACTTTCAATTGTATGGGTTATGCCCCAGAGACTCCAGCTGGGAGAAAATTTGCGAGGTTTCTCTGTGCCTTTATGGTGCAGTTGGACAGGTAGATCAACCTAGCACGTCCTTCAAGTTACAGTCCAGTTTCTGAGAAATCAAGAGCAACTGTCCTTAGAAAATCCTTGCAAGACTGGAAAGACAGCACTAGAGGCAGTTCAGATTCCACCTAGTTCCTTTATCATGAAAAGGATAATCATCCCCCCTCTCCAGGAACTACTATCTAGCCCATCACTCACTCTTAAGACTGAAAAAAAGAAAGGAGGGGAAAGGAGAAATGGCCATAAATGTGCCGTTGAAAGAGTCTAGCATCTCGAGGGTCTTCTCCATAAGTATTTGTAAAAAGGCTCAAAACAAAGTTTACCTTCATAACTGGTGAGCTTTATATTATTGTAACCGATTCACGGCAGTAGCTTTTAAAACAGTAGTTGTACAGTCTCTGTGTATGCGTGTCTATGTGTAGGTTATACATGTGATATTTTCAGCCTTGGGTGGTATGACCAAAATTAAGATCTCTGTTTAGTTGGCTTATAGTAAGTGTTTACATAAATGCTAAATGCAGTAGAAATTAACTCAGTGCCTTTCAAAGTTAATGTCATGTGAATTAACCTTTGGTAAATGAAAGACTGTTTAAGTTTGTTGGTCTGATTCAAAATAGTCTTGTTGTCAGGGATGTCGGTATTTGCATAGGGATGCAGGCCTTCAGCCTGGGTTTACTAGTCATATAAGTTCACGTTGTCTGCTAAATTTGTCAGCAAAGTAATAGCTTTAAATGATGACCAGTTTTGTCTAAGGCCTCATGAGGTTTCAGTAGGTAATCTGAACATAATTGATGGAAACAAATGGTTTAAATAGATAATACTCATTAAAGTGAGTACAAAAACTTTTATGGTCTGTATAGTTTGGGGAAGAAAAACAGCTTCGAAATGCTTTTTGGTAACAATCTTGAGTTTTGCCAAGTTAAGTTAAATGATAAAAATCTGAATATCTGGGTCATTTCTGGATACGACGAAACACTGAAACATTATTAGTAAACACATCTAAGTTATCTACTTTTGGCTTCTTCTTGAAGAGGCTAAAAGCGTGTGGGTGTATTAAAAACCATGCCTTGTGTTTTGTTGTAAAGTGGCGTGTTTCTAAATTTATGAAGTGTTCAGAATGCTGATATAAAAGACAATTCATAATTGTTTTCCTTTTTAGTGTTTAGTAGGTCTGTTAAGGGTTAAAAGTTCTAATTAACCTACGTAATTAAAGCTACAGGAAATTACTAAGAAAAAGAGCTCTGTATTCAAGGAAGTTAAAATGTACGTTTTCAGTAAAAAAGGTATAAATAATGGAAATATTTTTGTTTGATTGGTTAAGGAAGATAAATTCGTCCTGATGTACTAGAAAGGAAAAACAAAGAATTTGGTAGAAATTCTGAAAACATAAAAGAAAGTTTTAGAAGGTTTGTGAAGAAGAAAATCTGAAAGGAGTTTTATGCCTGGTCAAGAAGACCAAAGTAAGTTCAATTAAGTGAATGAGTTTGAATGTTAATAATAAGTAGGTGCAGAAATTCAAATTTGGTTTTCTCTAAAAGGATACATTTTCTTGAACTTTTGATCTGCTCTTGATAAAGAGGTTATGAAAGCTATTCCTTTCAGTAAGTCTACCTAAGAGACAAACCTGTTTTGTGAATATAATGACTTAGGTCACTCCTAATATTATTGACTCTTTCTGTTCTCACATTGAATAGATACCTGAGTACATTTCACAGTGAGTGTTGTTTCACATTTGAACAAGCATTTGAAAAGCTTTTGATATGTTTTGACAAGATTCTCCCTCAAAGATATTCAAATCCTAATTGAAGGCTATCTTTTGACCTGGTAGACAGAAGAAAAATTAATCTGAGGATTTTCAGAGGGCCCTTGAGACTTCTCAAAGACATTTGCTCTCTCTTCCTATAAGGAGGAAAATACTAAACTAATTAGACTTATTTGGTCTATTACATTGCACGGGAATCATTGTAAAATAAGTAATGATGGACTTTCTTAGGTGTTATTAGATGGGTAAATGTTATTAATACAGATGTCTTAAAATTATATAGCCTTCCTAAAATTGTGATTTGTCCTCGTTATCAGTCATAAGTCCACTTATTATCTGGAAGTTTAATATGTCACTGAAGTAGCCAAGTTTCTTGGTCAATTGCCCTTTTGAGTCCTTTGTCCATTTCCAGGTAGTTGTTGTTTTACTCTGATTCTTTTTCCTTTTGCAAATATGTTTCATCTTCCGAGAAATTCCTGGAAAGGGTTCTGACAAAAAGGTTCTAAACGACAGGCTTCTGATAAACTTTCAGATTGTAAAACTGAACGGAGTAAGAAATTACAGAATTCTAACAGAAACTAAGTTCATCAATCTACTAACAGAAGATTCAGCCCAAGAACTGATTATGCAGGGCTGTGTGAACTGATAAGGATGATTGTAATTTTTTAGGACTTCTATTTGAAATACTGTTGAGTTTTGATGTGTTGTTTTGTGTTCTCATAATGAAGGAAAGCTTTTTCTCTTTTCTCTTATGCTAACTATGACTTACAGCCATTTGGTGAAATTATACCTTCATGAGTGAAACTGAAACATTTATCTTTTTCTCCCTACATTATCCCTAAGGAATTGTCAAACCCTTTGTTACTGAGTATGGTCATTTCGTGGCAATATTTGCATAAGTTCCATAAGAATCTGTTCTCCTTATAACAGGACACATTGGTTATATTACCAAGGCTTTGACTGGAATGTCATATTTGAAACATACATGCTCAGATATGACAAGACAGCATTTCAGGAACAAAGATTGGACTTTCTGGAATACAGCCACTTGGAAACATGGGCCTGGTACCTTGTTTACAGAGATTCTGGCAATCTTGCCCGGTCACTAAGGAATCTTGCTTATCTGGCAGGTGCAGGGAACCTCTGAATATTTTGGGTGACCTCAAAGAGAATGCCACTCAAATCTTTAGGCACTGCAGGCCATATCTGATGGCAAGTCCTTGGCTTGGCTTTTCTGGCCTCTAGAGGCCTTCACAGTTCAATCTGAGACTCCTCAGAAAAAATTCCAGCAAAGCAGATTTTAAAAAACCTGTATAAGCCATTCCGATTCTTTCTGCTCTTATGTAAATAATTGGAGCAAGTTGTATTGAAACTACACTTTATTTGCAAACGTGTTAATCATAATTTGGCTATCTTTTGTAAAAATGAGGATGATTTAAGAGAGCAAAAAATTACGCTTCTGTAGAAGCTATAGTAGCCATTCATGGATACTAGATTCTAGCTCTTTTCTTCTGCAAGATTCATCTATTACTAATCGTAATGTCTCCTTGTGGCCATCTATCTCTGACACCTCGGAGTTCCCTGGCCACAATCAAACATTTTCCTTCAATACTACTGTCCAAATTCTAACTAGATTTGCCTTGTCACAGGTGTATCAAACAAAACAAGTTCCAACAGTAAAGTCCCCAACTTATCGATACACACAGGATGGACCATATCAAATTTGTGATGAATATATTTGGTTCACTCCTACTAGTGGGCAACTCAGTAAAAGGCTGCTCTCTGTTGGGAAGAAACCAACCACATCTGTGATACATGGCCTAATAGCAGCTGACCTTGGGAAAAAATCTCTTTTATATGTGTTCTTATGTCATAGCCTTAAAAAAAATACAGGTTAGTTTGGGACTGACTGGGATAGACGGCCCAGAATGCATTGGTTAGCCCCTAATGGTGCTCAGTGGATATGTGGCTCCAATTTATTACCTTGGCTGCCACCTGGATGGATTGGATGATGCACCCTAGGCTTTGTCTGGATGCAAGGTAGAACTACATTTACTATATCTCCTCCTGCTAAGCTACCCAACCTGCAACAGCACTGGACCCGCTCTGTCTTCCACTGGTATGACCATCTTTCCGCAATTTTCCTTCCCCAATTAGGAATCAAAAATATCGTCTTGCACATGGAAGTCCTAAACAAATTTACTATGAAGGCATTAAATGATACACAACATAGCATTTCGCTGCTCAATTTAGAAGTATCCCAAGTGTGTAAGGCAGTCCTCCAAATCCAAATGGCACTGGATGTCTTGACAGCAGCACAAGGGGGCACCAGTGTCATTATAAAAACAATGTTGTGTCTATATTCCTGACTACCATCAAAATATTTCTGGCTTCCTATGCCAGCCACCAAATTAAATCCATGTCTGACCAACCCTAACCGTAAACGACTGGTTGAACTCCTAGTCAGGACCAGGTTTCTGCAGTACCTCAAAATCTTATTCATTGGGTTAAACATACTGCTTGTATTTCTTATTATAATTTGTTGTCTCTTTCGTTGTTTGTCTTTAGCATGTCAAAAATGTTTCACCTCCTGGACCACCTCTCGTCAAAGGATTCTCTCGTCTCCAGAGGCTCTGTACAACTTGTCACCCTTGAACTCCACCGGTGAAGACTTCTGGTCCACTGAACTTCCTACCTGTAACTATGGCCCCATTTTGGGGCAGCTCTACGACCTTGTACAGCCAGAAGTAGTTACAGAAGACTGACCATCATTCATATCCCCAAAGATTTCCGGTCATAATGGGTTCAGGGGTGGTTTATGATGTGCATTAATGCTGCCCAAACTAGAGAAGCCCAAGGTGACCTGGCCTACATGCCAAACTACATGACCTGGTGGATATTTTTCTAATATGAATTGGGGCTGCCCCAGGGAGAGTAATCTCACATTGATCTGTGAAGGCCTCTAGATGCCAGAAAAGCCAAGCCAAGGACTTGCCATCAGATTTGGCCTGCAGTACCTACAGATGTGAGTTCAGTTCTCTTTGAGGTCCACCAAAATATTCGGAGGTTCCTTGCACCTGGCAGATAAGCAAGCTTCCTTAGTGACCGGGCAAGATTGCCAGAATCTCTGTAAACAAGGTACCAGGCCCATGTTTCCTAGGGACTGTATTCCAGAAAGTCCAATCTTTGTTCCTGAAATGCTGTCTTGTCATATCTGAGCCTGTATGTTTCAAATATGACATTCCAGTCAAAGCCTTGGTAGTATAACCAATGTGGCCTGTTATAAGGAGAACAGATTCTTATGGAACTTATGCAAATATTGCCACTAAATAACCATACTCAGTGACAAAGGGTTTCCAAATTCCTTAGGGATAATGTAGGGAGAAAAAGATAAATGTTTCAGTTTTACTCATGAAGGTATAATTTCACCAAATGGCTCTAGGTCATTGTTAGCATAAGGGAAAAGAGAAAAATCTTTCCTTCATTACGAGAAAACAAAACAACACATCAAAACTCAACAATATTTCAAACAGAAGTTCTAAAAAATTACAACCATCCTCATCAGTTCACACAGTCCTGTATAATCAATTCTTGAGCTGAGTTTTCTGTTAGCAGATCGATGAGCTTAGTTTCTGTTAGAATTCTGTAATTTCTTACTCCGTTCAGTTTTACAATCTGAAAGTTTATCAGAAACCTGTCATTTGGAAACTTTGTGTCAGAACCCTTTCCTGGATTTTCTTGGAAGATGAAGCATATTTACAAAAGAAAAAAGCATCAAAGTAAAACAACAACTACCTGGAAATGGACAAAGGACTCAAAAGGGCAATTGACCAAGAAACTTGGCTACTTCAGTGACATATAACACTTGCTGATAATAATTGGACTTATGACTGTTAACCAGGAAAGATCACACTCTTAGGAATGTTATATAATTTTAACACACCTATATTAATAACATTTACCCATCTTATACCACCTAAGGAAGTCTATCATCACTTATTTCACAATGTTTCCCATGTAATTTAATAGAGCAAGTAAGCCTAATTAGTTTAATATCTTCCTTCTTATAGGAAGAGAGAGCAAATGTCTTCGAGAAGTCTCAGGGGCCCTCTAAAAATCCTCAGAGTAATTTTTCTTCTGCCTACCAGGTCAAAAGAAAGCCTTCATTCAGCATTTGAATATTTTTGAGGGAGAAGCTTGTCAAAACATATCAAAAGCTTTTCAAATGCTTGTTCAAATAGAAAGCAACACTCGCTGTGAAGCAATGCTCGGGTATCTATTCAAAGTTATAACAGAGTCAAAAATCTTAAGAGTGACCTCAGTCATTATTTTCACAAAACAGATTTGTCTCTTACATAGACTTACTCAAAGGAATAGCTTTTAAGATCTCTTTACCAAGAGCAGATCAAAAGTTCAAGAAAATGTATCCTTTTAGAGAAAACCAAACTTGAATTTCTGCACCTACTTATTTTGAACTTTCAAACTCATGCACTTAAATGAACTTACTTTAGTCTACTTGACCAGGCATAAAACTCCTTTCAGAATTTCTCCTTCACAAACCTTCTACAACTTTCTTTTTTGTATTCAGAATTTGACCCAAAGTCTTTGTTTTTTCCTTTCTAGTACATCACGACAAATTTATCTTTCTTAACCCATCAAACAAAAATATTTCCATTCTTGATACCTTTTTTACTGAAGGCATCCATTTTAACCTCCTTGAATACAAAGCTCTTTTCCTTAGTAGTTTCCAGCAGGTTTAATTCCATAAGGTAATTAGAACTTTAACGGTTATCAGACCTAGTAAACACTAAAAAGGTAAACAATTATGGATTGTCTTTTATATCAGCATTCTAAACACTTCCTAAGTTTAGAAACACGCCGCTTTACAACTAAACACAAGGCATGCTTTTTAATACACACACACGCTTTTAGCCTCTTCCATAAGAAGCCAAAAGTAGATAACTTAGATATGTTTATTAATAATGATTCAGTGTTTCATCCTATCCAAAAATGATCCAGATATTCAGATATTTATTATTTAACTTTACTTGGCAAAATTCAAGATTGTTACCAAAAGAACTTAAAGCTGTTTTTTTCCCCCAAGTACAGAGACCATAAATGTTATTGTATTCACTTTTATGAGTTTTATGTATTTAAACCATTTGTTTCCAACAGTTATGTTCAGATTACCTACGGAAACCTCATGAGGCATTAGACAAAACTGGTCATCATTTAAATATATTATTTCGCTGACAAATTTAACAGACAACGTGAAATTATATCACTAGTAAACCGAGGCTGAATGCCTGCATCCTATGCAAATAGTGACAACTCTGACAACAAGACTATTTTCAATCAAACCAACAAGCTTAAAGAAACTTTCATTTACCAAAGGTTAATTCACATGATGTTAACTTTGAAAGGCACTGAGTTAATTTCTACTACATTTAGCATTTATGAAGGCACTTACTTTAAGCCAACTAAACATATCTTAATTTTGGCCATACCATCCAGGGGTAAAAATATCACATGTATAACGTACACATAGACACACATACACAGAGACTGTACAACTATTGTTTTAAAAGCTACTGCCGTGAATCAGGTACAATAATATAAAGCTCACCAGTTATGAATCTAAACTTTGTTTTGAGCCTTTTTACTAATGCTTATGAAGAAGACTCTCTAGATGCTATACTTTTTGCAATGACACACTTATGGCTATTTATCCTTTCCCCTCCTTTCTTTTTTTTTTTTTTTTTTGAGTCTTAAGACTGAGTGATTGGCTAGATAGTAGTTCCTGGAGAGGGGGGATGATAATCCTTTTCATGATAAAGGAACTAGGTCGAAACTGAGCTGCCTCTAGAACTGTCTTTCCAGTCTTGCAAGGACTTTCTAAGGACGGTTGCTCTTGATTTCTCAGAAACTGGACTGTAACTTGAAGGACGTTCTAGGTTGATCTACCTGTCCAACTGCACCATAAAGGCACAGAGAAACCTCACAAACTTTCTCCCAGCTGCAGTTTCTGTGCCATAACCCAGACAACTGAAAGTGTTTCTAATTAGTTGGAATGACCCTGAGTGGTGAGTCTCTGGGGATGCTTATGGCATTCGCCATGGCAGTAAAGCCAGTGTGCGACTGACAGTGGAGTGGAGAAGGGTAGAGTGCCTACAAAGGCCTGGAACTGACTGGGGGCCGTGGCTCCAAGTACCCGGGTTGAGAGTTTCGTCCCTTGAAAAATGTTTTCAAGTTTTTCAATTTCACAGAAGGTGCAGGTTCTGATCAGGTCCAGAATTATCTTAACCTCGACTTGGTGACAACAGAGGAGATGATGACCAAAACAAAGAAAGGAATAGAAGACACTAGACCTCACCCTCATGGCCGCTCAGAGGGTTCTCAAGATAACAGTCACACAACAGTTCCCGTGCTGTTGCACACTACCATAGCACGAGTGTTCACAGAAAAAAATCACAGATTTCCTACCCTCATAGCCAACTCAGTAGGTGACTAAAATACTCAATGAGTCAACCGCCAACAGAGGGTACCCTACTTGGGGTCGCCAGGGTGATCAGGCCCAGAAAGCCAAAGTTGGGGCTCCCAGTGTTGGAGGACTTGACTTTTGAAAGATTTCTTTGTTTCCCGGTTGCAAAGCTCAAAAGGAGACGAAAATGGCCATTGTATCTCTAACAAAGATGAAAGAGACACGTCCATTACCTTGAAAATCCCCCCTGAACCTACGGCAGCATCCCACCTGTTGTTCCTACTGTGGGGTTCCTATAGCAAGGGCTGGCGGGGGTGTCTGCCAGCATTGCATCCCTTGTATACCTTCCCTCGGATGCCTGGCAGTAACAGGTGCCTGGTGAACATCTTTCCTATTCTGCCTGGCAGTAATAGGTGCCTGGTGAATGGTCCCCAAGACAAAAGGAGAATTTTAAGAGAGAACATAATGGAGAAAAAGTGTGAGGAATTTTCCGCCGCTCTGAGGGACATTCTACCCAATTGCATGTTGGAGTCATTCTATGAAGAAGGGTTTCCCATACTCAACCAAAGGTTAGACTTTGGTAGTTTCCTTGAACTCGATTCCCGATTGGGACATTTGCACAGTTCAGAGCCTGGTCAGGTGCCATGGGAGGTATCCCAATCCAGCCTTAGGAGAAGAAACCTTCCACCGGAGTCTTGCAGATTGCCAACCATCCTAATGACTTAAGTGGCCTATGCATGCCCAGGTAATATTTATATATTAGAGATAGACTCAGGAAGGAATGGATCAATTCATGCTACATCACCCTGAGGCTTAAGCTACTGATTCTCTTCAAGCTGAATGCCATGATTTGCCCCATAGAGTAGCCATGGGCAACAAACATCGATTCATAGAGCTAACCAAGAAAGCTCCTGATGGAGAAGTGAGTTTAGATCCATCCTCGAAAAAGAGAGAGGCACCAGGAAGAAAGGGGCACTTACCAGAAGTCGAGCTCAAAAACTGACGAAGCAAGTTCCCCATACAGGACACAAGATATGATGCAGACTCTGCAATCTGAAGAGTTGAAAGATTTCTTGGACTCTCAACGTCTGGTAGTGGTGCTCTTTTATTTAGAGAACTTTACAGGATAACATGGGGACAGGACCCATGGGCAGTAAAGAGTTGCTGCATGGGGACAGGATCTATGGGCAGTGTAGAGCTGCATGCATGGGGACAGAACCCATGGGCAGCGAAGAGCTGCTGCTGCTGCCCTGAGTTGAGGGTAAGGGCTAATTTTATGAGTCATGGGTACATGACTTATTTTTAAAGGAAAAAGAAAATATGATGTAAACGTAATTAAATGATTTCAGTTCAGATGGGTTCTTGCTATTGTGTGGTCATATAACACTAGATACAAAACTGGCCCCGTAGATAGGCATGTAGGTGAGCATGACCTGGGCCTCTCTCACTGGGGCACCTCTAATTCATACCAAAAGAAATTCACCAGGTCATATAGTTCTGCATGTATACCACATAACCTTGGGCTTTTCGAGCTGGGGTGGCCTTAATCCACATCAATTGTCATGGTCTTTCTCAGCTGTCTCCCATAGATATGCTTATCAGTCGCTTCTCGTTCATTCACGTTATTAATTTTGTATTTCTTTAGTCACCATATGTTCTCTAGGCCGACGTGTGAGCACTTTCGTGATTTTTGGGTATTGTCTTTGAATTTCAATCGTTCACTTAAAGGAATCTTTGCTATCCAGCCTAGGTCCAATGGAGCACTGAGAACACGAGGTCATCTTGGTTGGTTTGACATTCTGAGATCAGAATCTCCAAATTCTAGGTTGTCCTGGCAACCACCATATGGACATAATGTTTCCGAGACAAATTAGACAAATCTGATGAATTCATCCCCACAGGTAAAATATTTTTATGTCTCTTTTCTGAATTTGGGGACGCTCAAAGTGGAACCTGGATCCTTGATCATTTCAGTAGACTACGTCTGGATGCTGGTTTACTTTATTTCTGTAGGATTCGTTAGTTGTTCGACTTAAATCGTCATCTCTGTCATGTTTATTTTTCATTAAATATAAGTGTAATGTTCTAATTTTCAGTCAACTTCCTCACATATGGTGTCAAAGCACATAAGCAATACTCTTCTATGGCGAGGGATGGGGGAGAGAATTTCATTGTTGCCAAACTGAGCATTCTAGCTTTGGATACCAGCCTTCCCTTTGGATTGGTGGTTCCCAGAGGGAAAGAAAAAATCCTAAAAGGCATGCATATTTGCGGCATAAAGCTTTTGATGCTGAAAGAGATTAGAGAGATGAACTTCTAAGGATTGTGAAGCTCCTCAAAATGCTTAATGATGCTACAGAATGGTCGACCATTGCAAATAGATTAAGATGAATACTACAAAGAGAATGTGTTCCATGCTAAACTCATGAACCAAGGGAAAATGTTACCCTCTATGAGGTCACTACTAATTAGCTTCAGGAATGATCGAAAAAGGCCAGCTTCTTCCCAAGTTCAGCGAAAGATTGCTCCAATAGTCCAATTCAGGTCTGGCACTGTGGCGTAGCAAGTAAGTGCCCACGTTCCTCTTGGGCGTCCCGGGCATCACCGCCTAGCATCATGGGTGGGGATCAGATTAATAGCAATGGGAAATCCAGATTTCATGGTCTGGTCGGCACAGAGATCATAAAGAAGTAGAAATTGTGAGGAGAACTTATCAATACGCACCAGAAAAGGAACCATGAGAATATTACAATCTATGAACGTATCAGGTACACGTCCCCAAATGATGAAGGAAGGAAGACATGTGACCCAACAAGGTGGAATTGTCAGACTGCCAAGTGATCACACGAGTCAGAGGATTGCCTGGGCAAATTGAACTTGGGAGGGACTCCAGGACTTTCTCTGTGGAAAATCCACCCATTTGGCCATATCCACAAAAGGTAAGAGGTAAAACCCAGGATAATCTTAAAGGAAAGAAACCGGTCTCTGGAGGGAAGGTAGTAGACCTTTCAATGTTTGAGGAGAATCTTAGAAACTGATAAGAAATGCAGAACAAGGAGAACTATCCTACCTGGAAAGATGGAGTCTTCAGTCTGGTATGAGATGGCTCTCAAACACTGTGTGCATGGACGTTGTCAGGATAACTTAGAAAACTCCGAGGGTGTTTATGACATCACGCTGAACATGTCACCAAAGATGGCCGCATGTTTCCCGGGCGAGTATTTGCCTAGGCTGTGATAGTGAAGTGAGAGATACCCAGAAACAGCTTTTCCCAACAGGAACCAGGCACAGAAACTTGAAGAGATCAAAGAGACGCTGATTCAAGGGATAAGAAAGGAATCACTGGGAAGAACGGATAATAGAGGGACAAGCGCTGAGAGGAGAACATTGTCATCTACTCAAGTAGATGGGGAGGCCGTGCTGATTCAACCTTGAAACTTGATTTGAAACAAGAGGCCGGACTTGGCGCTTATCAGTCCTATGTTGGCCTTCTGCGTTACTCATAATCCAAAGTCAAGAATGATCTCTTGAGGACTTTGAAGAGAAGAATCGAAGCCTCTGTCCTACGCCCCTAGCATGCTTTGAAGAGAAGTCTCCCTTTCCACAGCTCTGGAGTCATGGGGGCCCACTGGGTACATGCTAATGTGTCCCAAGACATCTCTTTGAAGACTTGAAGAAATGCACGCCGATCATTCTTTGAGTATGTCTGCTGGTTTGGAAGGGCACTGGAAGTGTGCTGAAAAGCACCCTTTCCCTGAGGGCTTCGTTCCTGTGTCAAGGCTGCCCCCCCAGGCTAGCGTGCTCAGTTGGACTCCAATGAAATTCTCTCCCATTATCTCTTGCCGTAGAAGGAGTACTGACTCTGTGTTTTGACACCTTATGGAAGGGGGTTGGCTGAAAATTAGAACACTACCATTATATTTAAAGAAAACTACACATGCCAGAGCTGAGGATGTAAGTCAAACCAATAGAAAACCCTGTGGAAATAAAGTAAGCCAGTATCTAGACCTAATCTGGTGGAGCACCCAAGGATCAGGGGTTAAGTTCGAAATTTCCCAAATCCAGAAAAGAGACAGAAAAATCTGTTACCTGGAGAGAGGAGTTCATCAGATTTTGCAAACTTGTCTCAGAGACATACTGTCCGTGAAGGTGGTTGCCAGCACCCCCACGAATCTGGAGTTTCTGATCTCAGAATGTCAAAGCAGCCAAGATGACCACGAGTTCTCAGAGCACAGTGTCAACTCGACCAGGATAGCAAAGATTCCTACAAGTGACATATAAAAATTCCAAGACAACACCCAACAATCACGAAAGGACTCACACTTCGGCCTACAGAACCTAAGGTGATTAAATAAATGCAAAATTCATAACTTGGAATGAAGGAGAATGCACTGATAAGCATACCAAAGGGAGATACCTCAGAAAGACCATGACGATTGGAGTATGGAAAAGAAAATAAGGTCCTGTCAAGTGGAACGCCAACAGAAATCACAAGTGAATAATCCACAGTGATAGACGTCAGTCTTTAGACAGGTTCTGCCTGAACACTATGCAGGAGTGTTTCCGGGTTCTTTGGATCAACACGCCGCAGAGGAATAGCTGGATCATATGGGACATGGATTCTTAAACTTCTGAGGCAGTTCCACACCGCTTGGCGTAGTGGCTGCACCGTTTTGCACTCCCACCAATGGTGCAGGAGGCTTCCCTTCTCTCAACCTCCTATATGACACTTGTTGCTTCCGTTCTGGTTCCTTATAGCCATTCTGACCACAGTGAGCTGCTGTGTCCTTGCAGTTTGCACTTGCATTGGCCTGAGACTTAATGATGGTGAACAAGTTTTCATGCCACCATTGGCCCTCTTTCGATCTTCTTGGGAGAAATCTCTGTTTCCATCTTTTGCCCAGGTTTTCATTGGCCTGCCGTTTTTATTCTTGTGGAGACGTGCGAGTTGATTGCATCTTTGGGCTTTTCACCCCTTGTCCGATGTGTGGTTTGTAAACATGCTCTCCCAGTTGTTGTGCTATCTTTGCATTCAGGCGATGGTTTCCTTCACTGGGCAAGGAGCGTCCGCATTTGACGTGGTCCCGTTGGTTTCTTGTTTACTTGGTTGCCCTTGCCCAGTAGGACTTGCTTCTTGAAAACAGGCGGCTCAGAGAGATGGCAAAGAGCACTCTGCCTAGGTCTTCTGCTACAAGGTTCACGGTTTCAAGTCTGCCATTCAAGGCTTTGATCCATTTCAGGTGGTGTGTGTGCCAGGTGTAACATCATGGTGTACTCTCGTTGTGTTCCATGTGGCTGTGCAGGCTTCCCAGCACCGTTTATGGTAGAGGCTCTCCTTTCTCCGCTGTCTCCTCTTGGCTCCCTGGTCGAAAATGGGCTGTCCATGTACGTTTGAGTTGGGCTCTGGGTTCTCGATTCTGTTGCATGGGTCTGTGTGCCTGTTTTGGGGCCCAGACTGTGCCGTCTCGGTACCTAGTGCTTCGTCCTATATGTTGAAATCGGAAAGTGTGCCACGTCCTGCTTTTTTCGTTTTCCTGAGGATTCCTTTGCCTAGTAAGGGTCTCTTCTTGCTGGCTAGAAACTTTAGGATTCCCTCTTCTGTCTCTGTGGGAAACATTGCTGCAACTCTGACAGGGATTGCATGGAATCCAGAGATTCCTTTCTCTGGTATGGACGTTTCAAGTGTGTTGATGCTTCCATTCCTAGATCCTGGAATCTCCTTCTTTCTCCTTGTGTCTTCTTGAATTTCTTTCCCCACACGTTTGTTAGTTTTCCATTGACATGGCCTTCACCTGTTTTGCTAAGTTTCTTCCAAGAGATCTCATCCTGCTCACTGGCATGCAGTTATTCATTTTGTCTTTTCAGCTTCAGTTTTTCTATTCTTTGCAACTTTGAATCGGTTTTCTTTTGGCAGAAGTGCATCGGTGAGCTCACATCCGCTGGCAATGCTCCTGTATTTGCTGTGGAAGTCTGGCCCTGTCTAACGTCCCTTCCCATCTGCCTCTACACGACCTCGGACGCCTGCCCCAGAATGACTGAAGCAGTGGTGAGCAGGCTCACCCAAGGGTCCACCCGGCCCACCCCGGGCCACCAACCCAGAAGGTGCGGACCTCACCGCTGCACCACCGGCCGGCCCCTTTCATGTTCCGTTGGGAACCTGCAGTTGAGGGCAACGGGAGTTGAATATGCTACTTGAGCCCAACTCTGGCACTTTATAGATGAGGCCAGGTTGTTGTTCGGGTCCACTGTGATGTCAGAGGGTTTGTCATACTCGTGTCTCTGCTGTCCCGGCAAGCTTCATGGACACACAGTTCCATGGCCCGCTTGGAACAGCCTCATAACTCACCCTTCCGACTTAGCCCAGGCTTGACCTTCTCTCCCGTCTTTTGGCTTGTGAATTTCTCTGAATTTCAAACGTTCCAGCAGAGTCTGTCTAAAGACTGACATCATCTTCCATTGTGGATTATCCAGGTGTGATTTCTGTTGACCTTCCATTTTCTGGGACCTTATTCTCTTTTCCATAGTGTAATCGTCATGGTATTTCTCAGCTATCCCCCTTAGACATGCTTATCAGTCCATTCCCCTTCATTCCAAGTGATTAGTTTTGCATTTCTTGAATCACCGTATGTTCTCCAGGCCGAGGTGTGAGTGCTTTCGTGACTCTTGGTGGTTGTCTTTGAATTTGCACCGGTCACTTGAAGGAGTCATTGCTGTCCTAGCCCAGGTCAAACTAAGCACTGAGAACACGTGGTCATCTGTGTTGGTTTGACATCCTGAGGTCAGAAACTCCAAATTCGAGGTGGTCCTGGCATCCCCCTTCACGGACACAATGTTTCCAAGACAAATTAGACAAATCTGAAGAATTCCTCTCTCCAGGAAAGATATTTTTCTGTCTCTTTTCCGGATTTGGGAAGTTTCGAACTTCACCCCTGATCCTGGAACGTTCCCCTAGATTCCGTCTAGATACGGGCTTACTTTATTTCTATAGGCTGTGCCATTTGTTTGCCCTACATCCTCAGCCCTGGCCTGCTTATTTTTCTTGAAACAGAATTGCAATGTTCTGATTTTCAGCCCACTTCCTTACATGTGGTGTCAAAACACAGAATCAATAATCCTTCTACGGCAAGAGGTAGGGGGAGAGAATTTCATTGGGGGCAAACTGAGCACACTAGCCTGGGAGGGTAGCCTTCACGAAGGAGCGAAGCCGTGTGGAAAAGGGTGCTTTTCAGCACCCTTGTAGAGCACTTCCAAACAAAGAGACGTACCCCAAGCGTGACAGGGCTCCATTCCTTCAAGGCTTCCAAGACATCTCTTGGGACACATTAGCATGAAGCCAGTGGGCCCCCATGACGCCAGAGCTATGGAAAAAGAGACTGATATGCAAAGAATGACAGGGGCCTAGGAAAGGAGGCATCGATTCTTCTCTTCAATGTCCTCAAGACATCACTCTTGACTTTGGATTATGCTTAAGGCAGAAGGACCACATAGGTCTGATAAGGCCCAAGTCCGGCCTCTTGCTTCCAATCAAGTTGCAAGCTTGAATCAGCATGGCCTCCCCATAGACTTGAATACATGACAACGTTCTCCTCTAGGTGCTTGTCCCTCTATTCTCGCTTCTTGCCAAGGATTCCTTTCTTACCCCTCGAATCAGCGTCTGTTTTATGTCTTCCAGTTTCTGTGTCCGCTTTCTGTTTCTCAAAGCTGTTTCTGGGTATCCCTCCCTTTAATAGCCTAGCCTAGGTCAATCCTCAGTCTGTAACCGTTCGGCCATCTTGGCGGACATGATCATCGTGATGTCATAAACAACCTCAAAATTCGAAGTTGTCCTGACATCCTGCATGCACACAGAGTTTCAGAGCCATCTCAGGCCAGTCTGACTCCTCACCCTTTCCAGGTAGGATAGTTTTACTTTTTCTCGATTTCTTGTCGGTTTCTGACTTGCTCCTCGAACTTTGTAAGGCCTGCTACCTTCTCTCTAGACACTGGTTTCTCTCCTGTAAGATTATCCTGGGTTTTACCTCTTACATTTTATGTAGATGGCCAAGTGGGTGGACGTTCCCCAGAGAAAGTCCTGGACTCCCTCCCAAGTTGAAGTTGCCCGGGCAATCCTCTGATGCGCAATGAACGTGTCATCTCCTAGCACTCTGCCAATTCCACCTAGGCAGGTCCCATGTTTTCCTTCCTTCTTCCTTTGGGGAAGTGTACCAGATGCGTTCATGGATTGTAAAAGCCTCACGGTTCTTTTTCTGGTGCCTATTGATAAGGTGACCTCACCATTCCTATTTATTTTATGATCCCTGTCTGCACTGTACCATGAAATCTATATTTCCTAACACTGCTAATGTGATCTGCACCCGTGATGTGAAACAGTGAGGCCTGGGCTGGCCAAGAGGAACGTGGGCACTTACCCGCTCCGCCACAGGGCCGGCCCTGAAGTGGACTTTTGGACCAACCTTTTGCCTGAGCTTGGGAACACGTGGGCCTGTTTGGATTATTCGTGAAGGTGATTAGTAGTAACATCCTGGACGGTAACCTTTTCCGTTGGTGCATGGGTTTAGCATGCATCATGTTCTGTGGGTAGTATTCCTCTTCACCTATTTCGAATGGTCTACCTTTCTGTAGCATCAGTACGCATTTTGAGGTGATTTTCCAGCCTTGGAAGTTCACCTTCTCTAATCTCTTTCAGCCCCAAAGCTTTATGCCGTCATTCTGGACCCTATTTTGTATTTTTTGCTTTTAGGTGAATTTATTGCCGCAACCCTGCATTAGAACATCCTATATCTTTCTGATTTGCATCCTCATTGATGTAGACTTCCGTGTAGCTTACATCATCTTCACCTGCGTAAGGCTAATAGCAGGCCCTCACCACACACTTGTGCCTCATCATCTGTTCCCCCCTCTCACACCTCCCCGCTTTGTCTCAGGGAACCCCCAATCAAATGTCCCGTGCCACCTGTTCCTGACCGCTTGTTTTTTCTTCTCCTCTTAAGTGAGATCCTACAGTATTTGACTTTCTCCCTGGGGCTTGTTTCACTTCCCTAAAACCCTCACAGTCATTCTGGTGGTCACAAATGGCTGGATTGCATCCTTTGTTCGGCTGACTGGTGTGCCATTGCCTGGCTATAGCACATCTTCCTGTTAATTCTTCCATTCCTAGATCCCGAAATATCCTTCTTTTTCCTTGTGTCTTCTGGAATTCCTTTCCCCAAAGATTTGCTTGTTTTCGAATTGACATGGCTTTCACCTGATTTGCTAAGCTTCTTCATAGAGATCTTCTTCTTACTGCCAACGTGTTTGTTTTCTTTTTTTTGAGCTTCAGTTTTTGTATTCTTTGCAACTTGTAATCGGTTTTGTTTTGGCAGAAGTGCATCACTGAGCTCACATCTGCTGGCAATGCTCCTGTATTTGCTGTGGAAATTTGGCCCTGTCTAACCTCTCTTCCCATCTGCCTCTAAACTACCTAGGACGCCAGATCCAGGATGACTGAAGCAATGGTTAGGAGGCTCACACCCAGGATTCCACACAGCCCACCCCAGACCACCGACCCAGAAGGTGTGGACCTAACCACTGCACCACTGCCAGGCCCCTTTCATGTTCCTTTGGCCACCTGCTGTTGAGTACAATGGGATTTGAATATGCTACTTAAGCCCAAGTCTGGCACTGTGTAGATGAGAGCAGGTTGTTTTTCAGGTCCACCGTGATGTCAGAGGATTTGTCATAATTATGTCTCTGGTGTGCCGGCAGGCTTCATCAAAACAGGGCTTCAGAGCCTGCTTGGAGCAGTCTAATAACTCACCATTCCCAGTTAGCGCAGGTTTGACCTTTGCTGCCGTCTTTTGGCTTGTGAATTTCTCTGACTTTCAAACGTTCAAGCAGAGTCTGTGTAAAGACTGACATCTCTCATTGTGGATTTTTCAGGTGTGATTTTTGTTCACCTTCCATTTTCTGGAACTTTTTTCTTTTCCATATTATACCCGTCATGGTCTTTCTCAACTATCTCCCTTAGATATGCTTATCAGTCTGTTCTCCTCAGTTCGTAATGATTAATTTTGTATTTCTTTAATCACCGTATCTTCTCTAGTCCAAGGTGTGAGTGCTTTCGTGACTCTTGGTTGTTGTCTTTGAATTTGCACCGGTCACTTGTAGGACTGCTTGCTACCCTAGCCTGGGTCAAACTAAGCACTGAGAACACGTGGTTATCTGGGTTGATTTGAGATCCTGAGATCAGAAACTCCAAATTCGCGGGGTCCTGTCAACCCCTTTCAGGGACATACTGCCTTCACTAAGAAATGAAGCCCTGTATAAAAGGGTGCATTTCAGCACACTTGTAAGGCCCTTCCAAACAAAGAGACACATTAACATGTACCCAGTGCGAACCCATGACGCCAGAGCTTTGGAAAGTGAGACTGATCTTCAAAGAATGCTAGAGGTGTAGGAAAGGAGGCATCGATTCTTCTCTTCAATGTCCTCATGAGAACATTCTTGACTTTGGATTATACTTAAGACAGAAGGACACTGTGTCCATGAAGGGGGTATCATGGTCCACCTCGAATTTGGAGCTTCTGATCTCAGGATGTCAAACCTACCCAGATGATGAACAGGTGGCATGGCACATTTGATTGGGGATTCCCAGAGGCAAAGCAGGTCGGTGGGGGGGTGGTGGAAAGAGATGGTGAGGCACAAGAGTGTGGTGAGGGCCTGTGATTAGGCTTATGCTGGTGACGATGATGTAAGCTATCTGAAAGATATAGGATGTTTTAATGCAGGTTTATGGAAATAAATTCAGCAAAAATCAAAGATTCAAAAAGGGGTCCAGAATGATGGCATAAAGCTTTGGGGGCTGAAAAAGAATCGCTAAGGTGACCTTCCAAGGATGGAAAATCACCTTAAAATTCTTATTGATGCTACAGAAAGGTAAACCATTCCAAACAGATGAAGAGGAATACTCCCCAAAGAACATGATCCATGCTAAACCCATGAACAACAGGAAAAGGTTACTGTCCATGATGTTACTACTAGTCACCTTCACGAATAATCCAAACAGGCCCACGTTTTCCCAAGCTCAGGCTAAAGGTTGGTCCAAAAGTCCAATTCAGGGCCGGCCCTGTGGTAGACCGGGTAAGTTCCCACGTCCTGCTTTGGCGGTCCGGGCCTCACTGATTCACATCACGGGTGCAGATCTCATTAACAGTGTTAGGAAATACAGATTTCACGGTACGGTGTGGACAGAGATCATAAATTAGTAGCCATTGTGAGGATAGCTTATCATACGCAACAGAAAAAGAACCACGAGACTATTACAATCTATGTACGCATTTGGTACACTTCCCCAAAGGAAGAAGGAAGGAAAACTTGTGACCTGTCAAGGTGGAATTGGCAGAGTGCTAGAAGATGACATGATCATTGCGCATCAGAGGATTGCCTGGGCAACTTCAACTTGGGAGGCAGTCCAGGACTTTCTCTGGGGAATGTCCACCCACTTGGCCGCCTACACAAGATATAAGAGATACAACCCAGGATAATCTTACAGGAAAGAAACCAGTGTCTACGGAGATTGTGCTAGGCCTATCAAAGTTCGAGGAGAAAGTTAGAAACCGACAAGAAATCCAGAAAAAGGAAAACTATCCTTTCTGGAAAGGGTTAGGAGTCTGACTCGTCTGAGATAGCTCTGAAACTCTGTGCATGGAGGTTGTCAGGACAACTTAGAATTAGGACGTTCTTTATGACATCATGGTGAGCATGTCCCCCAAGAGGGCCGCATGGTTACAGTCTGAGGATTGGCCTAGGATAGGCTATTAAAGGGAGAGATAACAAGAAACAGCTTTGACAAACAGAAAGCTGGCACAGAAAGTAGAAGAGATCAAACCGACTCTGATTCAAGGGATAAGAAAGGAATCCTTGGCAAGAAGTGAGAATAGAGGGACAAGCACTGAGAGGAGAACATTGTCATCTATTCAAGTCTATGGGGACAGCATGCTGATTCAAGCTTGAAACTTGATTGGAAACAAGATGCCACACTTGGGCCCTATCAGAACTATGTTGTCCTTCTTCCTTAAGCATAATCCAAAGTCAAGAATGATGTCTTGAGGACATTGAAGAGAAGAATATGATGCCTCCTTTCCTAGACACTGGTTTCTTTCCAGTATAAGATTATCCTTGGTTGTATCTCTTATATCTTGTGTAGATGGCCAAGTGGGTGGACCATCCCCAGAGAAAGTCCTGGACTCCCTCCCAAGTTGAAGTTGCCTGGGCAATCCTCTCATGCGCAATGATCATATCATTTCCTAGCACTCTGCCAATTCCACCTTGGCAGGTCACATGTCTTCCTTCCTTCTTACTTTGGGGAAGTGTACCAGATGCGTTCATTGATTGTAATATTCTCATGGAGATTTTCTGGTGCGAATTGATAACGTATCGTCAGAATTGCTACTTATTTATGATCTCTGTCCGCACCGTACCATGAAATCTGTATTTCCTAACACTGCTAAAGTGATCTGCACCCGTAATGTGAAACAGTGAGGCCCCGGCTGCCCAAGTGGAAGGTGGGCACTTACTCCACCACAAAGCCGGCCCTGAATTCTTATTTTGGACCAACCTTTTGTCTGAACTTGGGAAGACGTGGGCTTGTTGGGATTATTCATGAAGGAGATTTCTATTAACATCATGGACGGTAACATTTTCCCTTGGTTCATGGGTTTAGCACGCATCATGTTCTGTGAGTAGTATTCCTCTTCATCTATTTGGAATGGTCTACCTTTCTGTAGAAACAGTAAGAATTTTGAGGTGATTTTCCATCCTTGGAAATTCAACTTCTCTAAATGCTTTCAGCCCCAAAAGCATTATGCCGTCATTCTGGACCCTGTTTTGGATTTTTGATTTTAGGTGAATTTATTGCCATAACCCTGCATTACAACATCCTATATCTTTCAGATTTGCATCCTCATTGGTTTAGACTTCTGTGTAGGTTACATCATCTTCACCAGCTAAAGCTGAATCACAACGCCTCACCGCACACTGGTGCCTCAACATCTCTTTTACCCTCCCCCACCACCCCGCTCTGCATCTGGGAACTCCCAATAAAATGTCCTGTGCCACCTGTTGGTTAGTGCTTGCTTTTTCTTCCCCTTGTAAATGAGATCCTATGGTATTTGATGTTCTCCCTGGGGCTTGTTTCACTTCCCCTAAAACCCTCACAGCCATTCTGGGTGTCACAAATGGCTGGAATGCAACCTTTGTTCCAGCTGAGTGGTATGCCATTGTGTGGGTATAGCCCATCTTCCTTATGCATTCTTCCCTTGCTGGGCACCAGGGCGGATTTCAAGTCTTGGATAGCGGGAGTAAGGCTGTTGTGAAATCAGCGGTGCACGTCTTATTATAAGGTAGTGTTTCTGAGCTCTTTGGACAAACACGCCTCAGAGGAACAGCTGAATCATATGGGACATGGATTGTTAAATTTCTGAGGCAGTTCCACACCGCTTGCCATATTGGCTGCACCGGTTTCCACTCCCACTTGCAGTGCAGGAGATTTCCCTTCTCTCCACCTCCTCTCTGACACTTGTTTCCTGTCTGCTTCCTTCTAGCCATTCTGACCACAGTGAGCTGATGTGTCCTTGCAGTTTGAATATGCATTGGCCTGAGACTTAATGATGGGAACAAGTTTTCATGCACCTTTTGGCCCTCTTTCAATCTTCTTGGGAGAAATCTCTGTTTCCATCTTTTGCCCAGGTTTTCATTGGCTTCTTGTTGTTTTTCTCGTGGAGCTGTGCGAGTTGATTGTATCTTTGGGCTTTTCACCCCTTGTCCGATGTGTGGTTTGCAAACATCCTCTCCCAGTTGTTGTGCTGTCTTGGCATTGAGTCGATGGTTTCCTTGACTGGGCAGAAGCGTCCGCATTTGATGTGGTCCCGTTTGTTTCTTGTTTCCTTTGTTGCCCTTGCTCAGTCAGACATGCTTCTTCCCAATAGGCGGCTCAGACAGATGGCAAAGAGCACTCTGCATAGGTCTTCTCCTACAAGGTTCACGGTTTCAAGTCTGCCATTCAAGGCTTCAATCCATTTCGAGTTGGTGTGTGTGCCACGTGTAACATCATGGTGTACTCTCGTTGTGTTCCATGTGGCTGTGCAGGCTTCCCAGCACCATTTATTGTAGAGACTCTCCTTTCTCCACTGTCTCCTATTGCCTCCCTCGTTGGAAAGGGGCTGTCCACGTACGTTTGAGTTGGGCTCTGGGCTCTCAATTCTGTTGCATGGGTCTCTGTGCCTGTTTTTGGGTGCAAACTGTGCCCTTTTGGTACCTAGCGCTTCGTCCTCTATGTTGAAATCAGAAAGTGTAGCACGTCCTGCTTTGTTCATTTTCCTGAGGATTCCTTTGCCTATTCAGGGTCTCTTGGTGCTGCCTAGAAACTTTAGGATTCTCTCTTCTATCTCTTTGGGAAATATTGCTGCAACTTTGACTGGGAGTGCATGGAATCCAGAGATTCCTTTCTGCGGTATGGACCTTTCAAGTGTGTTAATTCTTCCATTCCTAGATCCCGGAATATCCTTCTTTTTCCTTGTGTCTTCTTGAATTTCTTTCCCAAAACGTTTGCTAGTTTTCGATTGATATGGCTCTCACCTGTTTTGCTAAGGTTCTTCGTAGAGATCTAATTCTTCTCACTGGCAAGATGTCTCGCACTGTCTAACGTCCCTTCCCTTCTGCCTCTGCACTACCTTGGACGCCAGCCCCACAATGACTGAATGTCTTGAGGACATTGAAGAGAAGAATCGATGCCTCCTTTCCCAGGCCTGTAGCATTCTTTGAAGATCTGTCTCACTTTCCATAGCTCAGGCGTCATGGCGGACCACTGGGTACATGCTAATGTGTCCCAAGAGATGTCTTGGAAGCATTGAAGGAATGGACACCTGTCATGCTTGGGCTATGTCTCTTTGTTTGGAAGGGCTCTACAAGTGTGCTGAAAAGCACCCTTTTCCAGAGGGCTTCGTTCCTTCATGAAGGCTGCCCTCCCAGCCTAGTGTGCTCAATGTGGCTCCAATCAAATTCTCTCCCCCTACTTCTTGCTGTAGATGGATTATTGATTATGTGTTTGGACACCATATGTAAGGAAGTTGGCTGAAAATTTGGACATTACAATTCTGTTTCAAGAAAAATAAAGAAGCCAGGGCTGAGGATGTAAGGCAAACAAATGGCACAGCCTATAGAAATAAAGTAAGCCCGTATCTAGAGGAAATCTAGGAGAACATTCAAGGATCAGGTGTCAAGTTCGAAACTTTCCAAATCCGGAAAAAGACAGAAAAATATATTTCTTGGAGAGATGAATTCATCAGATTTGTCTAATTTGTCTTGGAAACATTGTGTCCGTGAAGGGTGTTGCCAGGACCCCCACGAATTTGGAGTTTCTGATTAGGATGTCAAACCAACCCAGATGACCATGTGTTCTCGGTGCTTAGTCTGACCTATGCTAGGGTAGCAAAGATTGCTACTAGTGACTGGTGAAAGTTCAAAGGGAACCAATAAGAATCATGAAAGCAGTCATACCTCGGCCTAGAAAACATACAGTGATTAAGGAAATACAAAACTAATCACTTAGACTGAAGGAGAATGGACTGATAAGCATGTCTAAGGGAGATAGCTGAGAATGACCATGACAAATATACTATAGAAAAGAAAAAATGCTCCCATAAAATGGAAGACGAACAGAAATCACACCTGAATAATCCACAATGAATGATGTCACTCTTTAGACAGACTCTGCTTGAACCTTTGAAATCAGAGAAATTTACTAGCCAAAAAATGGCAGCGAAGGTCAAACCTGGGCTAACTGGGAAGGGTGAGTTATGAGACTGCTATAAGCGGGCTCTGAAACCCTGTGTCCATGAAGCTTGGTGGGACAGAAGACACACAATTATGACAAATCCTCTGACATCACAATGTACGCGAAAAACAAACTGGCCTCATCTACACAGTGCCAGAGTTGGGCTCAAGTAGCATATACAAGTCCCATTGCAGTCAACTGCAGGTGGCCAACAGAACAGGAAAGCGGATGGCCAGAGGTGCAGAAGTGAGGCCCACACCTACTGCGACGGTTGCCTGGGGTGGGCCGGGTGGAATCCTGGGCGTGAGCCTGCTCACCACTGCTTCAGTCACTGGTGGGCAGGCGTTCGAGGTAGTGTAGAGGCAGATGGGAAGGGACGTTAGACAGGGCCAGACTTCCACAGCAAATGCAGAAGCATTGCCAGAAGATGTAGCACAGCGATGCACTTCTGCCAAAATAAAACCAATTAAAACTTGCACAGAATAGAAAAACTGACTCTGAAAAAGAAAAAACCAGCTTGCCAGTTAGAAGAATAAGATCTCTATGAAGAATCGTAGCAAAACAGGTGTTAGCTATGTCAATCGAAAACTAGCAAACGTTTCGGTAAAGAAATTTAAGAAGACAGAAGGAGAAAGAAGGATATTCCAGGATCTAGGAATGGAAGAATTAACACACTTGAAACGTCCATACCGGAAAAAGGAATCTCTGGATTCCATGCAATCCCAGTCAAAGTTGCAGCCATACTTGCCACAGAGATCGAAGAGAGAATCCTAAAATTTCTAGGCAGCAACAAGAGACCCTGACTAGGCAAAGGAATCCTCAGGAAAACGAACAAAACAGGACGTGTTACACTTTCTTATTTCAACATAGAGGATGAAGCGCTAGTTACCGAAATGGCACAATCTTGGCCCAAAAACATGCACAAGACCCATGCAACAGAATCGAGAGCCCAGAGCCCAACTCAAACGTACATGGACAGCCCATTTTCGGCCAGGGAGCCAGGAGGAGACAGCAGAGAAAGGAGAGTCTCTACAATAAATGGTGCTGGGAAGCCTGCACAGCCACATGGAACACAACGAGAGTACACCATGATGTTACACCTGGCACACACACCACCTGAAATGGATCAAAGCCTTGAATGGCAGACTTGAAACCGTGAACCCTGTAGCAGAAGACCTAGGCAGAGTGCTCTTTGCCATCTGTCTGAGCCGCCTATTTGGAAGAAGCATGTCTGACTGGGAAAGGGCAACAAAGGAAACAAGAAACAAACGGGACCACATCAAATGCACACACTTCTGCCAGTCAAGGAAACCATCAACTGTATACTAAGACACCACAACAATTGGGAGAGGATGTTTGCAAACCACACATCGGACACGGGATGAAAAGCCCAAAGATACAATCAACTCACACGTCTCCACAAGACAAAAAACAAGAACCCAATGAAAGCCTGGGCAAAAGATGGAAACAGAGATTTTTCCCAAGAAGAACTAAAGAGGGCCAACAAGTGCATGAAAACTTGTTCAGCATCATTAAGTCTCAGGCCATGGCAAATCCAAACTGCAAGGACATAGCATCTCACTGTGGTCAGAATGGCTATAAGGAAGCAGACAGGAAACCACAACTGTTAGAGGGGAGGTGGAGAGAAGGGAATCCTCCTGTACTGCTGGTGGGAGTGTAAACTGGTGCATCCACTAAGCCAAGACATGTGTAGCTGCATCAGAAGTTTAAGAATCCATGTTCCATACGATCCAGCTATTCCTCTGCAGCACGTTTATCCAAAGAACTGGGAAACACTACAGCATAAAGACATGTGCACAGCTGAGTTCACCACAGCCTTAATCTCGCTATCCAAGACTTGGTAGCCGCCCTGGTGCACAGCAAGGGATGAATGCAGAAGGAATATGGGCTATAACCACACCATGGCATACCACTCAGCCGGAACAAAGGATGCAATCCAGCCATTTGTGACCACCTGTATAGCTGTGAGGGTTTTAGGGGAAGTGAAAGAAGCCCCAGGGAGAATGTCAGATACCATAGGATCTCACTTACAAGAAGAAGAAAACGCAAGCGCTAACCAACAGGTGGCAAGGGACATTTGATTCGGCGATCCCAAAGGCAAAGTGCAGGGGTGGGGAAGGGTGAAAGAGATGATGAGGCACAAGTGTGTGATGAGGGCTTGTGATTCGGCTTACGCAGGTGAAGGTGATGTAACCTACACAGATCCATGAGGATGCAAATCTGAAAGATATAGGATGTTCTAATGCAGGGTATGGCAATAAATTCACCTAAAATTAAAAATGCAAAAAGGGGTCCAGAATGACGGCATAAAGCTTTGGGGGTTGAAAGAGATTAGAGAAGGTGAACTTCCAAGGATGGAAAATCACCCCAAAATGCTTAATGATGCTACAGAAAGGTAGACCTTTCAAAATAGATGAAGATGAATACTACCCTGAAACCATCATCCATTCTAAACCCATGAACCAAGGGAAAATGTTACCGTCCATGATGTTACTACTAATCAACTCTAACAATAATACAAACAGGCCCACGTGTTCCCAAGCTCAGGCAAAAGGTTGATCCAAAAGTACAATTAAGGGCCGGTCATGGGTGGAGAGGGTAGGTGCCCACGTTCCGCTTGGGCGGCCCGAGTCTCACTGTTACACATCACGGGTGTAGATCACATTAGCAGTGTTAGGAAATATAGATTTCATAGTACGGTGCAGACAGGGATGATAAATACGTAGCAATTGTGAGGATACGTTAATAATATGCACCAGAAAAAGAACGCTGAGAATATTACAATCGAGGAAGGCATCTGGTACAATTCCCCAAAGGAAGTGGGAAGGAAAACATGTGACCTGCCAACGTGGAATTGGCAGAGTGCTAGGAGATGACACGATCATTGTGCATCAGATAGCCTGGGCAACTTCAACTGGGGAGGGAGTCCAGGACATTCTCTGGGGAAGGTCCACACACTTGGCCATCTACAAAAGATATAAGAGATACAATCAAGGATAATCTTACAGGAAAGAAAACAGTGTCTAGAGAGGATGTAGCAGCCTTTTCAAAGTTCGAGGAGAATGTCAGAAACTGACAAGAAATCCAGAAAAAGGACAACTATCCTACCTGGAAAGGGTGAGGAGTCAGACTGGTCTGAGATGGCTCTGAAGAGCTGTGTGCATGGAGGTTGTCAGGACAACTTAGAATTTTGAGGTTGTTTATGACATCACAGTGACCCTGTCCCCCAATATGGCCGCATGGTTACAGTCTGAGGATTGGCCTAGGCTAGGCTATTAAAGGGAGAGATACCCAGAAACAGCTTTGAAAAACAGAAAGCGGGCTAGGAACTGGAAGAGATAAAAGAGAGTCTGAATCAAGGGATAAGAGAGGAATCCTTGGCCAGAAGCGAGAATAGAGGGACAAGCACCGAGAGGAGAACATTGTCATCTATTCAAGTCTATGGACAGGCCATGCTGACTCAAGCTTGCAACTTGATTGGAAACAAGAGGCCGGACTTGGGGCTCATCAGAACTACAGTGTGCTTCTGCCTTCAGCATAATGCAAAGTCAACAATGACGTCTTGAGGACATTGAAGAGAAGAATAGATGCCTCCTTTCCTAGGCCCCTGGCATTCTTTGCAGATCAGTCTCACTTTCCATAGCTCTGGTGTCACGGGGGCCCACTGTGTACATGCTAATGTGTCCCAAGAGATGTCTTGGAAGCCTTGAAGGAATGGAGCCCTGTCACGCTTGGGGTATGTCTCTTTGAGTGGAAGGGCTCTACAAGTGTGCTGAAAAGCACCCTTTTGCAGAGAGCTTCATTCCTTTGTGAAGGTTGCCCTCCCAGGCTAGAGTGGTCAGTTTTGCACCAATGAAATTCTCTCACCCTACTTCGTGCCGTGGAAGAATTATAGAGTGTGTGTTTTGGCACCATATGTAAGGGAGTTGGCTGAAAAGTAGAATATTACAATCCTGTTTCAAGTAAAATAAACAGGCCAGGGCTGAGGATGTAAGGCAAACAAATGGCACAGCCTATAGAAATAAAGTAGGCCTGTATCTAGAGGAAATCTAGGGGAATGTTCTAGGATCAGGGGTCAAGTTTGAAACTTCCCAAATCCAGAAAAGAGACAGAAAGCTATCTTTCCTGGAGAGAGGAATTCATCAGATTTGTCTAATTTGTCTCGGGAACATTGTGTCCGTGAAGGGGGTTGCCAGGACCAACTAGAATTTGGAGTTTCTGATCTCAGGATGTCAAACCAACCCAGATGACCGTGTGTTCTCAGTGCTTAGTTTGACCTAGGCTAGGATAGCAAAGATTCCTACAAGTGACCAGTGCAAATTCAAAGACAACAACCAAGAGTCACGAAAGCACTCACACCTTGGTGTAGATAACATACGGTTATTAAAGAAATACAAGATTAATCACTTGGAATGAAGGAGAACGGACTGATAAGCATGTCTAAGGGAGATAGCTGAGAAAGACCATTATGATTATACTATAGAAAAGAAAAAAAGGTCCCAGAAAAAGGACAACGAACGGAAATCACACCTGGATAATCCACAATGAAAGATGTTAGTCTTTAGACAGACTCTGCTGGAACGTTTGAAAGTCACAGAAATTCACAAGCCAAAAAACGGCAGCGAAGGTCAATCCTAGCTAACTGGGAGGGGTGACTTATGAGACGGCTCCAAGTGGGCTCTGAAACCCTGTGTCCATGAAACTTGCTGGGACAGCAGAGACACAATTATGACAAATCCTCTGACATCACAGTGGACCCGAAAAACAACCTGGTCTGAACTACACAGTGCCAGAGTTGGGCTCAAGTAGCATATTGATGTCCCATTGCCCTCAACTGCAGGTTGGCAATGGAACATGAAAGAGGCCGGCCGGTGGTGCAGCAGTGAGTTCTGCACCTTCTGGGTCGGTGGCCCAAGGGTGGACCGGGTGGTATCCTTGGGGTCAGCCTGCACACCACGGCTTCAGTCATTCTGGGGCTGGCATCCCAGGTGGTGTAGAGGCAGATGGGAAGGGACGTTAGACAGGGCCAGACTTCCACAGCAAATACAGGAGCGTTGCCAGCAGATGTGAGCTCAGCGATGCACTTCTGCCAAAACAGAACCAATTAAAAGTGGCACAGAATAGAAAAACTGCAGCTAAAAAAAAAAGAAAGTACAGCTTGCCAGTGAGAAGAATAAGATCTGTAAGAAGAACATTATCAAAACATTATTAAGCTATGTCAATCGAAAACTAGCAAACATTTGGGGAAAGAAATTCAAGAAGACACAAGGAGAAAGAAGGATATTCCAGGATCTAGGAATGGAAGAATTAAAACACTTGAAACGTCCATACCGGAGAAAGGAATCTCTGGATTCCATGCAATCCCAGTAAAAGTTGCAGCAGTATTTGCGACAGAGATAGAAGAGAGAATCCTAAACTTTCTACCCAGCAACAAGAGATACTGAATAGACAAAGGAATCCTCGGGGAAATGAACAAAGCAGCACGTGTCACAATTTCTGATTTCAACATAGAGGACGAAGCGCTAGGTACCGAAACAGCAGTCTTGGTCCAGAAACAGGCACACAAACCCATGCAACAGAATCGAGAGCCAAGAGCCCAACTCAAACGTACATGGACAGCCCATTTTCGACCAGGGAGCCAAGAAGAGACAGTGGAGAAAGGAGGATCTCTTCAATCAGCGGTGCTGGGAAGCCTGCATAGTCACATGGAACACAACGAGAAAAGATCATGATGTTACACCTGGCACACATACCACCTCGAAATGGATTAAAGCCTTGAATGGCAAACTTGAAACCGTGAACCTTGTAGAAGAAGACCTAGGCACACTGCTCTTTGTCATCTGAGTGAGAAGCCTATGTGGAAGAAGCATGTCGGACTGGGCAAGGGCAACAAAGGAAACAAGAAACAAACGGGACCACATCAAATGCACACGCTTCTGCCAGTCAAGGAAACCATCGACTCAATGCAAAGACATTACAACAACAGGGAGAGGATGTTTGCAAACCACACATCGGACAAGGGGTGAAAAGCCCAAAGATACAATCAACTCGCACGTCTCCACAAGAAAAAAAAGAAGAAGCCAATGAAAACCTGGGCAAAAGATGGAAACAGAGATTGATCCCAAGAAGATCAAAAGAGGGCCAACAGGTGCATGAAAACTTGTTCACCATCATTCAGTCTAAGGCCAATGCAAATCCAAACTGCATGGCAGCTCACTGTGGTCAGAATGGCTATAAGGAACCAGAGAGGAAACAACAAGTGTCAGAGAGGAGGTGGAGAGAAGGGAAGCCTCCTGAACAGCTGGTGGGAGCATAAACTGGTGCAGCCACCATGCCAAGCCATGTGGAACTGTCTCAGAAATTTAAGAAACCATTTCTGATATGATCCAGCTATTCCTCTGCGACCAGCTTATCCAAAGAACTCGGAAACAGTACTGAATGGGGACATGTGCACGTCGGAATTCACCGGAGGCTTACTCCTGCTATCCAAGACTTGAAAGCTGCCCTGGTGCCCAGCAAGGGAAGAATTCAGAAGGAAGAAATGCTATAGCCACACAACGCATACCACACAACTGGAACAAAGGATGCAAAGCGGGCACAGAAACTGGAAAAGATAAAACAGACGCTGATTCAAGGGGTAAGAAAGGAATCCTTGGCAAGAAGCGAGAATACAGGGACAAGCACTGAGAGGAGAACGTTGTCATCTATACAAGTCTATGGGGAGGCCATGCTGATTCAAGCTTGCAACTTGATTGGAAGCAAGAGGCCGGACTTGGGCCTTATCAGACCTATGTTGTCCTTCTGCCTTAAGCATAATCCAAAGTCAAGAGTGATGTCTTGAGGACATTGAATAGATGAATCAATGCATCCTTTCCTAGGCCCCTAGCACGTTTAGAAGATCAGTCTCTTTTTCCATAGCTCTGGCATCACAGGGGCCCACTGGGTACATGCTAATGTGTCCCAAGGGATGTCTTTGAAGCCTTGAAGGAATGGAGCTCTGTTATGCTCGGGGTATGTCTCCTTGTTTAGAAGGGCTCTACAAGTGTGCTGAAAAGCACCCTTTTCCACAGGGCTTGGTTCCGTTGTGAAGGCTGCCCTCCCAGTCTAGAGTGCTCAGTTTGGCTCCGGTGAAATTCTCTCCCCCACCTCTTGCAGTAGAAGGATCATTGATTATGTGTTTTGACACCATATGTAAGGAAGTTGGCTGAAAGTTAAAACATTACAATTCTGTTTCAAGAAAAATAAACAGGCCAGGACTGAGGATGTAAGGCAAACAAATCGCACAGCATATAGAAGTAAAGTAAGCCCGTATCTATATGGAATCTAGGGTAAAGTTAGACGATCAGGGGTCAAGTTCGAAACTTCCCAAATCCAGGAAAGGGACAGAAAAATATCTTTCCTAGAGAGTGGAATTCATCCGATTTGTCTAAGTTGTCTCGGAAACATTGTGTCCCTGAAGGGGGTTGCCAGGACCAACTAGAATTTGGAGTTTCTGATCTCAGGATGTCAAACCAACCCAGATGACCACGTGTTCTCAGTGCTTAGTTTGACCTGGTCAAGGATAGCAAAGATTCCTACAAGTGACCAGTGCAAATTCATAGACAACAACCACGAGGCACGAAAGCACTCACAGCTCAGCCTAGAGAACATATGGTTATTAGAGAAATACAAAATTAATCACTTGGACTGAAGGAGATCGGACCGATAAGAATATCTAAGAGAGATAGCTGAGAAAGACCATTACGAGTATACTATGGAAAATTAAAAAGGTCCCAGAAAATGGAAGGCGAACAGAAATCATACCTGAATAATCCACAATGAAAGACGTCAGTCTTTAAACAGAGTCTGCTTGAACGTTTGAATGTCAGAGAAATTCACAAGCCACAAAATGGCAGCGAAGCTCAAACCTGGGCTAACTGGAAAGGGCGAGTTATGAGACTGCTCCAAGCGGGCTCTGAAACCCTGTGTCCATGACCCTTGCCGGCACAGCAGAGACACAATTATGACAAATCCTCTGACATCACAGCGGACCCGAAAAACTACCTGGTCTCATCTACACATCTGTAGCATCTGTAAGCATTTTGAGGTGATTTTCCATCCTTGGAAGTTCACCTTCCGTAAACTCTTTCCGCCCCCAAAGCTTTATGACATCATTCTGGACCCCTTTTTGGATTTTTGATTTGAGGTGAATTTCTAGCCATGACCCTGCATTAGAACGTACTATAACTTCCAGATTCACATCCTCATTGCTTTAGACTTCTGTGTAGCTTACATCATCTTCACCAGTGTAAGACTAATCACAGGCCCTCACCACACACTTGTGCCTAATCTTCTCTTTCACCCTCCGTCACCGCCCCTCTTTGCCTCTGGGAGCCCGCATACAAATGTTCAGTGCCACCTGTTGGTTAGTGCTTGCTTTTTCTTCTCCTTGTAAGTGAGATTCTATGGTATTTGAATTTCTCACTGGGGCTTGTTACACTTCCCCTAAAACCCTCACAGCCATTCTGGTGGTCACAAATGGCTGGATTGCATCATTTGTTCCGGCTGAGTGGTATACCATTGTGTGGCTATAGCCCATCTTCCTTCTCCAATCATCCCTTGCTGGACACCAGGGTGCTTTCCAAGTCTTGGATATCAGGAGTAAGACTGTGGTGAACACAGCCATGCACATGTCTTTATGCGGTAGTCTTTCTGACTTTTTTGGATAGACAAGCGGCAGATTAATAGCTGGGTCATACGGGACATGGATACTTAAATTTCTGAGGCAGTTCCACACCTTTGGCATCGTGGCTGCACCGGGTTACACTCCCACCAGCAGTGCAGGAGGCTTCCCTTCTCTCCACCTCCTCTCTGACACTTGTTATTTCCTGTCTGCTTCCTTCTAGCCATGCTGACCACAGTGAGCTGCCATGGCCTTGCAGTTTGGATTTGCATTTTCCTGAGACTTAATGATGGTGAACAAGTTTTCATGCACCTACTGGCCCTCTTTCTGTCTTCTTCGGAGAAATCTCTGCTTCCATCTTTTGACCAGGTTTTCATTGGCTTGTTTTTTTCCTTGTGGAGACGTGCGAGTTGATTGTATCTTTGGGCTTTTCACCCCTTGTCCGATGTGTGGTTTGCAAACATCCTCTCCCAATTGTTGTGGTGTCTTAGTATTCAGTTGATGGTTTCCTTGAGTGGGCAGAAGTGTGTGCATTTGATGTGGTCCCGTTTGTTTCTTGTTTCCTTTGTTGCCCTTGCCCAGTCAGACATGCTTCTTCCAAATAGGCGGCTCAGACAGATGGCAAAGAGCACTCTGCCTAGGTCTTCTCCTACAAGGTTCACGGTTTCAAGTCTGCCATTCAAGGCTTTAATCCATTTCAGGTGGTGTGTGTGCCAGGTGTAACATCATGGTGTACTCTCGTTGTGTTCCATGTGGCTGTGCAGGCTTCCCAGCACCGTTTATTGTAGAGACTCTCCTTTCTCCGCTGTCTCCACTTGGCTCCCTGGTCCAAAATGGGCTGTCCATGTAAGTTTGAGTTGGGCTCTGGGCTCTCAATTGTTTTGCATGGGTCTTCATGCCTGTCTTGGGGCCCAGACTGTGCCGTTTCGGTACCTAGCGCTTCGTCCTCTATGTTGAAATCAGAAATTGTGACACGTGCTGCTTTGTTCGTTTTCCTGAGGATTCCTTTGCCTAGTCAGGGTCTCGTGTTGCTGGCTAGAACCTTTAGGATTCTCTCTTCTTCTCTGTGGCAAATACTGCTGCAACTTTGACTGGGATTGCATGGAATCCAGAGATTCCTTACTGCGGTATGAACCTTTCAAGTGTGTTAATCCTTCCATTCCTAGATCCCTCGATATCTTTTTTTTTCTTGTGTCTTCTTGAGTTTCTTTCCCCAAAGGTTTGCTAGTTTTTGAATTAACATAGAATTCACCTGTTTTGCTAAGGTTATTCACAGAGATCCTATTCTTCGTAATGGCAAACTCCTGTTTTTTTGTTTTTTTTTTTCCTTAGCTTCAGTTTTTCTATTCTTTGCAACTTTTAATTGGTTTTGTTTTGGCACAAGTGCATTGCTGTGCTCACATCTGCTGGCAATGCTCCTGTATTTGCTGTGGAAGTCTGGCCCTGTCCAACGTCCCTTCCCATCTGCCTCTACTCTACCTCGGACGCCTGCACCAGAACAACTGAAGCAGTGGTGAGGAGGCCCAAACCGAGGATTCCACCCAGCCCATACTGGGCCACAGACCCAGAAGGTGCGGACCTCACCACTGCACCACCGGCCGGCCACTTACATGTTCAGTGGCAACGTGCAGTTGAGTGCAATGGGAGTTAAATATACTAGTGAGCCCAACTCTAGCACTGTGTAGATGAGGCTAGGTTGTTTTTCGGGTCCATTGTGATGTCAGAGGATTTGTCATAATTGTGTCTCTGAGGTCCAGCATGCTTCCTGGATACAGGTTTCAGAGCCTGCTTGGAGCAGTCTCATAACTCACCCTTCCCAGTTAGCCCATGCTTGACCTTCGCTGCCGTTTTTTGGCTTGTGAATTTCTCTGACTTTCAAACGTTCCAGCAGAGTCTGTCTAAAGACGGACATCATCTTTCATTGTGGATAATTCAGGTGTGATTTCTGTTCACCTTCCATTTTCTGGGTCCTCTTTTTCTTTTCCATAGTATACCTGTCATGGTCTTTCTCAGCTATCTCCCTTAGACATGCTTATCAGTCCGTTCTCCTTCATTCCAAGGGATTAGTTTGTATTTCTTTAATCGCTGTATGTTCTCTAGGGTGAGGTGTGAGTGCTTTCGTGACTCTTGGTTGTTGTCCTTGAATTTGCACCGGTCACTTGTAGGACTCTTGGCTACCCTAGCCTAGGTCAAACTAAGCACTGAGAAGACGTGGTCATGTGGGTTGGTTTGACATCCTGAGATCAGAAACTCCAAATTCGAGGTGGTCCTGGCAACCCCCTTCACGGACACAATGTTTCCAAGACAACTTAGACAAATCGGATGAATTCCACTCTCCAGGAAAGATATTTTTCTGTCTCTTTTCCGGATTTGGGAAGTTTCGAACTTGACCCCTGATCCTTGAACGTTCCCCTAGATTCCGTCCAGATACGGGCTTACTTAATTTTTATAGGGTGTGCCATTTGTTTGCCCTACATCCTCTACCCTGGCCTGTTTATTTTTCTTGAAACACAACTGTAAAGTTCTAATTTTCGTGCAACTTCCTTACATATGGTGTCAAAACACATAATCAATAATCCTTCTACGGCAAGAGGTAGGGGGAGAGAATTTCGATGGAGGCAAACAGAGCACACTAGCCTGGGAGGGCAGCCTTCACGAAGGAACGAAGCCCTGTGGAAGAGGGTGCTTTTCAGCACCCTTGTAGAGCACTTCCAAACAAAGAGACATACCCCAAGCGTGACAGGGCTCCATTCCTTCAAGGCTTCCAAGACATCTCTTGGGACACATTACCATGTGCCCAGTGGGCCCACGTGACACCAGAGCTTCGGAAAAAGAGACTGACCTTCAAAGAATGCTATGGGCCTTGGAAAGGAGGCATCGATTCTTCTCTTCAATGTCCTCAAGACATCTTTCTTGACTTTGCATTATGCTTAAGGCACAAGGGCACTGTAGGTGTGATGAACGCCAAGTCCGGCCACTTGTTTCCAATGAAGTTGCAAGCTTGAATCAGCATGACCTCCCCATAGACTTGAATAGATGACAATGTTCTCCTCTCCGTGCCTGTCCCTCTATTCTCACTTGTGGCCTAGGGTTCCTTTCTTATCCCTTGCATCAGACTCTGTTTTATCTCTTCTAGTTTCTGTGCCTGCTTTCTGTTTGCCAAACCTGTTTCTGGGTATCTGTCCCTTTAATAGCCTAGCCTAGGCCAATCCTCAGACTGTAACCATGCGGCCACCCTGGGGGACATGTTCACCGTGATGTCATAAGCGACCTCAAAATTCGAAGTTGTCCTGACAACCTCCGTGCACACAGAGTTTCACAGCCATCTCAGACCAGTCTGACTCCTCACCCTGTCTAGGTAGGATAGTTTTCCTTTTTCTGCAATTGTTGTCAGTTTCTATGTTTCTCCTTGAACTTCGAAAGGGCTCCTACATTCTCTCTAGACACTGGTTTCACTCCTGTAAGATTATCCTGGGTTTTATCTCTTATATCTTGGGTAGATGGCAAAATGGGTGGACCTTACCCAGAAAAAGTCCTGGACTCCCTCACAAGTTGAAGTTGCCCAGGGAATGTTCTGATGCACAATGATGGTGTCATCTCGTGGCACTCTGCCAATTCCACCTTGGCAGGTCACAAGTTTTCCTTCCTTCTGCCTTTGGGAAGTGTACCAGATACTTCCATAGATTGTAATATTCTTATGGTTCCTTTTCTTGTGCGTATTGATAACGTATCCTCACAATTGCTGCTTATTTATGATCTCTGCCCGCACCATACCATGAAATCTATATTTCCTAACACTACTAATGTGATATGCACTCGTAATGTGAAACAGTGAGGCCCGGGCCGCCCAAGCGGAATGTGGGCACTTACCTGCTCCCCCACAGGGCCGGCCCTGAATTGTACTTTTGGACCAACCTTTTGCCTGAACTTGGGAAGACGTGGGCCTGTTTGGATTATTCGTGAAGGTGATTAGTAATAACATCATGGACGGTAACATTTTCCGTTCGTTCATGGGTTTAGGACTGATCATGTTCTCTTCGTAGTATTCCTCTTCACCTATTTGGAATGGTCTGCCTTTCTGTAGCATCTGTAAGCATTTGGAGGTGATTTTCCATCCTTGGAAGTTCACCTTCTGTAAACTCTTTCCGCCCCCAAAGCTTTATGACATCATTCTGGACCCCTTTTTGGATTTTTGATTTGAGGTGAATTTCTAGCCATGACCCTGCATTAGAACGTACTATAACTTCCAGATTCACATCCTCATTGCTTTAGACTTCTGTGTAGCTTACATCATCTTCACCAGTGTAAGACTAATCACAGGCCCTCACCACACACTTGTGCCTAATCTTCTCTTTCACCCTCCGTCACCGCCCCTCTTTGCCTCTGGGAGCCCGCATACAAATGTTCAGTGCCACCTGTTGGTTAGTGCTTGCTTTTTCTTCTCCTTGTAAGTGAGATTCTATGGTATTTGAATTTCTCACTGGGGCTTGTTACACTTCCCCTAAAACCCTCACAGCCATTCTGGTGGTCACAAATGGCTGGATTGCATCATTTGTTCCGGCTGAGTGGTATGCCATTGTGTGGCTATAGCCCATCTTCCTTCTCCAATCATCCCTTGCTGGACACCAGGGTGCTTTCCAAGTCTTGGATATCAGGAGTAAGACTGTGGTGAACACAGCCATGCACATGTCTTTATGCGGTAGTCTTTCTGACTTTTTTGGATAGACAAGCGGCAGATTAATAGCTGGGTCATACGGGACATGGATACTTAAATTTCTGAGGCAGTTCCACACCTTTGGCATCGTGGCTGCACCGGGTTACACTCCCACCAGCAGTGCAGGAGGCTTCCCTTCTCTCCACCTCCTCTCTGACACTTGTTATTTCCTGTCTGCTTCCTTCTAGCCATGCTGACCACAGTGAGCTGCCATGTCCTTGCAGTTTGGATTTGCATTTTCCTGAGACTTAATGATGGTGAACAAGTTTTCATGCACCTACTGGCCCTCTTTCTGTCTTCTTCGGAGAAATCTCTGCTTCCATCTTTTGACCAGGTTTTCATTGGCTTGTTTTTTTCCTTGTGGAGACGTGCAAGTTGATTGTATCTTTGGGCTTTTCACCCCTTGTCCGATGTGTGGTTTGCAAACATCCTCTCCCAATTGTTGTGGTGTCTTAGTATTCAGTTGATGGTTTCCTTGAGTGGGCAGAAGTGTGTGCATTTGATGTGGTCCCGTTTGTTTCTTGTTTCCTTTGTTGCCCTTGCCCAGTCAGACATGCTTCTTCCCAATAGGCGGCTCAGACAGATGGCAAAGAGCACTCTGCCTAGGTCTTCTCCTACAAGGTTCACGGTTTCAAGTCTGCCATTCAAGGCTTTAATCCATTTCAGGTGGTGTGTGTGCCAGGTGTAACATCATGGTGTACTCTCGTTGTGTTCCATGTGGCTGTGCAGGCTTCCCAGCACCGTTTATTGTAGAGACTCTCCTTTCTCCGCTGTCTCCACTTGGCTCCCTGGTCCAAAATGGGCTGTCCATGTAAGTTTGAGTTGGGCTCTGGGCTCTCAATTGTTTTGCATGGGTCTTCATGCCTGTCTTGGGGCCCAGACTGTGCCGTTTCGGTACCTAGCGCTTCGTCCTCTCTGTTGAAATCAGAAATTGTGACACGTGCTGCTTTGTTCGTTTTCCTGAGGATTCCTTTGCCTAGTCAGGGTCTCGTGTTGCTGGCTAGAACCTTTAGGATTCTCTCTTCTTCTCTGTGGCAAATACTGCTGCAACTTTGACTGGGATTGCATGGAATCCAGAGATTCCTTACTGCGGTATGAACCTTTCAAGTGTGTTAATCCTTCCATTCCTAGATCCCTCGATATCTTTTTTTTTCTTGTGTCTTCTTGAGTTTCTTTCCCCAAAGGTTTGCTAGTTTTTGAATTAACATAGAATTCACCTGTTTTGCTAAGGTTATTCACAGAGATCCTATTCTTCGTAATGGCAAGCTCCTGTTTTTTTGTTTTTTTTTTTCCTTAGCTTCAGTTTTTCTATTCTTTGCAACTTTTAATTGGTTTTGTTTTGGCACAAGTGCATTGCTGTGCTCACATCTGCTGGCAATGCTCCTGTATTTGCTGTGGAAGTCTGGCCCTGTCCAACGTCCCTTCCCATCTGCCTCTACTCTACCTCGGACGCCTGCACCAGAACAACTGAAGCAGTGGTGAGGAGGCCCAAACCGAGGATTCCACCCAGCCCATACTGGGCCACAGACCCAGAAGGTGCGGACCTCACCACTGCACCACCGGCCGGCCACTTACATGTTCAGTGGCAACGTGCAGTTGAGTGCAATGGGAGTTAAATATACTAGTGAGCCCAACTCTAGCACTGTGTAGATGAGGCTAGGTTGTTTTTCGGGTCCATTGTGATGTCAGAGGATTTGTCATAATTGTGTCTCTGAGGTCCAGCATGCTTCCTGGATACAGGTTTCAGAGCCTGCTTGGAGCAGTCTCATAACTCACCCTTCCCAGTTAGCCCATGCTTGACCTTCGCTGCCGTTTTTTGGCTTGTGAATTTCTCTGACTTTCAAACGTTCCAGCAGAGTCTGTCTAAAGACGGACATCATCTTTCATTGTGGATAATTCAGGTGTGATTTCTGTTCACCTTCCATTTTCTGGGTCCTCTTTTTCTTTTCCATAGTATACCTGTCATGGTCTTTCTCAGCTATCTCCCTTAGACATGCTTATCAGTCCGTTCTCCTTCATTCCAAGGGATTAGTTTGTATTTCTTTAATCGCTGTATGTTCTCTAGGGTGAGGTGTGAGTGCTTTCGTGACTCTTGGTTGTTGTCCTTGAATTTGCACCGGTCACTTGTAGGACTCTTGGCTACCCTAGCCTAGGTCAAACTAAGCACTGAGAAGACGTGGTCATGTGGGTTGGTTTGACATCCTGAGATCAGAAACTCCAAATTCGAGGTGGTCCTGGCAACCCCCTTCACGGACACAATGTTTCCAAGAGAACTTAGACAAATCGGATGAATTCCACTCTCCAGGAAAGATATTTTTCTGTCTCTTTTCCGGATTTGGGAAGTTTCGAACTTGACCCCTGATCCTTGAACGTTCCCCTAGATTCCGTCCAGATACGGGCTTACTTAATTTTTATAGGGTGTGCCATTTGTTTGCCCTACATCCTCTACCCTGGCCTGTTTATTTTTCTTGAAACACAACTGTAAAGTTCTAATTTTCGTGCAACTTCCTTACATATGGTGTCAAAACACATAATCAATAATCCTTCTACGGCAAGAGGTAGGGGGAGAGAATTTCGATGGAGGCAAACAGAGCACACTAGCCTGGGAGGGCAGCCTTCACGAAGGAACGAAGCCCTGTGGAAGAGGGTGCTTTTCAGCACCCTTGTAGAGCACTTCCAAACAAAGAGACATACCCCAAGCGTGACAGGGCTCCATTCCTTCAAGGCTTCCAAGACATCTCTTGGGACACATTACCATGTGCCCAGTGGGCCCACGTGACACCAGAGCTTCGGAAAAAGAGACTGACCTGCAAAGAATGCTATGGGCCTTGGAAAGGAGGCATCGATTCTTCTCTTCAATGTCCTCAAGACATCTTTCTTGACTTTGCATTATGCTTAAGGCACAAGGGCACTGTAGGTGTGATGAACGCCAAGTCCGGCCACTTGTTTCCAATGAAGTTGCAAGCTTGAATCAGCATGACCTCCCCATAGACTTGAATAGATGACAATGTTCTCCTCTCCGTGCCTGTCCCTCTATTCTCACTTGTGGCCTAGGGTTCCTTTCTTATCCCTTGCATCAGACTCTGTTTTATCTCTTCTAGTTTCTGTGCCTGCTTTCTGTTTGCCAAACCTGTTTCTGGGTATCTGTCCCTTTAATAGCCTAGCCTAGGCCAATCCTCAGACTGTAACCATGCGGCCACCCTGGGGGACATGTTCACCGTGATGTCATAAGCGACCTCAAAATTCGAAGTTGTCCTGACAACCTCCGTGCACACAGAGTTTCACAGCCATCTCAGACCAGTCTGACTCCTCACCCTGTCTAGGTAGGATAGTTTTCCTTTTTCTGCAATTGTTGTCAGTTTCTATCTTTCTCCTTGAACTTCGAAAGGGCTCCTACATTCTCTCTAGACACTGGTTTCACTCCTGTAAGATTATCCTGGGTTTTATCTCTTATATCTTGGGTAGATGGCAAAATGGGTGGACCTTACCCAGAAAAAGTCCTGGACTCCCTCACAAGTTGAAGTTGCCCAGGGAATGTTCTGATGCACAATGATGGTGTCATCTCGTGGCACTCTGCCAATTCCACCTTGGCAGGTCACAAGTTTTCCTTCCTTCTGCCTTTGGGAAGTGTACCAGATACTTCCATAGATTGTAATATTCTTATGGTTCCTTTTCTTGTGCGTATTGATAACGTATCCTCACAATTGCTGCTTATTTATGATCTCTGCCCGCACCATACCATGAAATCTATATTTCCTAACACTACTAATGTGATATGCACTCGTAATGTGAAACAGTGAGGCCCGGGCCGCCCAAGCGGAATGTGGGCACTTACCTGCTCCCCCACAGGGCCGGCCCTGAATTGTACTTTTGGACCAACCTTTTGCCTGAACTTGGGAAGACGTGGGCCTGTTTGGATTATTCGTGAAGGTGATTAGTAATAACATCATGGACGGTAACATTTTCCGTTCGTTCATGGGTTTAGGACTGATCATGTTCTCTTCGTAGTATTCCTCTTCACCTATTTGGAATGGTCTGCCTTTCTGTAGCATCTGTAAGCATTTGGAGGTGATTTTCCATCCTTGGAAGTTCACCTTCTGTAAACTCTTTCCGCCCCCAAAGCTTTATGACATCATTCTGGACCCCTTTTTGGATTTTTGATTTGAGGTGAATTTCTAGCCATGACCCTGCATTAGAACGTACTATAACTTCCAGATTCACATCCTCATTGCTTTAGACTTCTGTGTAGCTTACATCATCTTCACCAGTGTAAGACTAATCACAGGCCCTCACCACACACTTGTGCCTAATCTTCTCTTTCACCCTCCGTCACCGCCCCTCTTTGCCTCTGGGAGCCCGCATACAAATGTTCAGTGCCACCTGTTGGTTAGTGCTTGCTTTTTCTTCTCCTTGTAAGTGAGATTCTATGGTATTTGAATTTCTCACTGGGGCTTGTTACACTTCCCCTAAAACCCTCACAGCCATTCTGGTGGTCACAAATGGCTGGATTGCATCATTTGTTCCGGCTGAGTGGTATGCCATTGTGTGGCTATAGCCCATCTTCCTTCTCCAATCATCCCTTGCTGGACACCAGGGTGCTTTCCAAGTCTTGGATATCAGGAGTAAGACTGTGGTGAACACAGCCATGCACATGTCTTTATGCGGTAGTCTTTCTGACTTTTTTGGATAGACAAGCGGCAGATTAATAGCTGGGTCATACGGGACATGGATACTTAAATTTCTGAGGCAGTTCCACACCTTTGGCATCGTGGCTGCACCGGGTTACACTCCCACCAGCAGTGCAGGAGGCTTCCCTTCTCTCCACCTCCTCTCTGACACTTGTTATTTCCTGTCTGCTTCCTTCTAGCCATGCTGACCACAGTGAGCTGCCATGGCCTTGCAGTTTGGATTTGCATTTTCCTGAGACTTAATGATGGTGAACAAGTTTTCATGCACCTACTGGCCCTCTTTCTGTCTTCTTCGGAGAAATCTCTGCTTCCATCTTTTGACCAGGTTTTCATTGGCTTGTTTTTTTCCTTGTGGAGACGTGCAAGTTGATTGTATCTTTGGGCTTTTCACCCCTTGTCCGATGTGTGGTTTGCAAACATCCTCTCCCAATTGTTGTGGTGTCTTAGTATTCAGTTGATGGTTTCCTTGAGTGGGCAGAAGTGTGTGCATTTGATGTGGTCCCGTTTGTTTCTTGTTTCCTTTGTTGCCCTTGCCCAGTCAGACATGCTTCTTCCCAATAGGCGGCTCAGACAGATGGCAAAGAGCACTCTGCCTAGGTCTTCTCCTACAAGGTTCACGGTTTCAAGTCTGCCATTCAAGGCTTTAATCCATTTCAGGTGGTGTGTGTGCCAGGTGTAACATCATGGTGTACTCTCGTTGTGTTCCATGTGGCTGTGCAGGCTTCCCAGCACCGTTTATTGTAGAGACTCTCCTTTCTCCGCTGTCTCCACTTGGCTCCCTGGTCCAAAATGGGCTGTCCATGTAAGTTTGAGTTGGGCTCTGGGCTCTCAATTGTTTTGCATGGGTCTTCATGCCTGTCTTGGGGCCCAGACTGTGCCGTTTCGGTACCTAGCGCTTCGTCCTCTATGTTGAAATCAGAAATTGTGACACGTGCTGCTTTGTTCGTTTTCCTGAGGATTCCTTTGCCTAGTCAGGGTCTCGTGTTGCTGGCTAGAACCTTTAGGATTCTCTCTTCTTCTCTGTGGCAAATACTGCTGCAACTTTGACTGGGATTGCATGGAATCCAGAGATTCCTTACTGCGGTATGAACCTTTCAAGTGTGTTAATCCTTCCATTCCTAGATCCCTCGATATCTTTTTTTTTCTTGTGTCTTCTTGAGTTTCTTTCCCCAAAGGTTTGCTAGTTTTTGAATTAACATAGAATTCACCTGTTTTGCTAAGGTTATTCACAGAGATCCTATTCTTCGTAATGGCAAGCTCCTGTTTCTTTGTTTTTTTTTTTTCCTTAGCTTCAGTTTTTCTATTCTTTGCAACTTTTAATTGGTTTTGTTTTGGCACAAGTGCATTGCTGTGCTCACATCTGCTGGCAATGCTCCTGTATTTGCTGTGGAAGTCTGGCCCTGTCCAACGTCTCTTCCCATCTGCCTCTACTCTACCTCGGACGCCTGCACCAGAACAACTGAAGCAGTGGTGAGGAGGCCCAAACCGAGGATTCCACCCAGCCCATACTGGGCCACAGACCCAGAAGGTGCGGACCTCACCACTGCACCACCGGCCGGCCACTTACATGTTCAGTGGCAACGTGCAGTTGAGTGCAATGGGAGTTAAATATACTAGTGAGCCCAACTCTAGCACTGTGTAGATGAGGCTAGGTTGTTTTTCGGGTCCATTGTGATGTCAGAGGATTTGTCATAATTGTGTCTCTGAGGTCCAGCATGCTTCCTGGATACAGGTTTCAGAGCCTGCTTGGAGCAGTCTCATAACTCACCCTTCCCAGTTAGCCCATGCTTGACCTTCGCTGCCGTTTTTTGGCTTGTGAATTTCTCTGACTTTCAAACGTTCCAGCAGAGTCTGTCTAAAGACGGACATCATCTTTCATTGTGGATAATTCAGGTGTGATTTCTGTTCACCTTCCATTTTCTGGGTCCTCTTTTTCTTTTCCATAGTATACCTGTCATGGTCTTTCTCAGCTATCTCCCTTAGACATGCTTATCAGTCCGTTCTCCTTCATTCCAAGGGATTAGTTTGTATTTCTTTAATCGCTGTATGTTCTCTAGGGTGAGGTGTGAGTGCTTTCGTGACTCTTGGTTGTTGTCCTTGAATTTGCACCGGTCACTTGTAGGACTCTTAGCTACCCTAGCCTAGGTCAAACTAAGCACTGAGAAGACGTGGTCATGTGGGTTGGTTTGACATCCTGAGATCAGAAACTCCAAATTCGAGGTGGTCCTGGCAACCCCCTTCACGGACACAATGTTTCCAAGACAACTTAGACAAATCGGATGAATTCCACTCTCCAGGAAAGATATTTTTCTGTCTCTTTTCCGGATTTGGGAAGTTTCGAACTTGACCCCTGATCCTTGAACGTTCCCCTAGATTCCGTCCAGATACGGGCTTACTTAATTTTTATAGGGTGTGCCATTTGTTTGCCCTACATCCTCTACCCTGGCCTGTTTATTTTTCTTGAAACACAACTGTAAAGTTCTAATTTTCGTGCAACTTCCTTACATATGGTGTCAAAACACATAATCAATAATCCTTCTACGGCAAGAGGTAGGGGGAGAGAATTTCGATGGAGGCAAACAGAGCACACTAGCCTGGGAGGGCAGCCTTCACGAAGGAACGAAGCCCTGTGGAAGAGGGTGCTTTTCAGCACCCTTGTAGAGCACTTCCAAACAAAGAGACATACCCCAAGCGTGACAGGGCTCCATTCCTTCAAGGCTTCCAAGACATCTCTTGGGACACATTACCATGTGCCCAGTGGGCCCACGTGACACCAGAGCTTCGGAAAAAGAGACTGACCTTCAAAGAATGCTATGGGCCTTGGAAAGGAGGCATCGATTCTTCTCTTCAATGTCCTCAAGACATCTTTCTTGACTTTGCATTATGCTTAAGGCACAAGGGCACTGTAGGTGTGATGAACGCCAAGTCCGGCCACTTGTTTCCAATGAAGTTGCAAGCTTGAATCAGCATGACCTCCCCATAGACTTGAATAGATGACAATGTTCTCCTCTCCGTGCCTGTCCCTCTATTCTCACTTGTGGCCTAGGGTTCCTTTCTTATCCCTTGCATCAGACTCTGTTTTATCTCTTCTAGTTTCTGTGCCTGCTTTCTGTTTGCCAAACCTGTTTCTGGGTATCTGTCCCTTTAATAGCCTAGCCTAGGCCAATCCTCAGACTGTAACCATGCGGCCACCCTGGGGGACATGTTCACCGTGATGTCATAAGCGACCTCAAAATTCGAAGTTGTCCTGACAACCTCCGTGCACACAGAGTTTCACAGCCATCTCAGACCAGTCTGACTCCTCACCCTGTCTAGGTAGGATAGTTTTCCTTTTTCTGCAATTGTTGTCAGTTTCTATGTTTCTCCTTGAACTTCGAAAGGGCTCCTACATTCTCTCTAGACACTGGTTTCACTCCTGTAAGATTATCCTGGGTTTTATCTCTTATATCTTGGGTAGATGGCAAAATGGGTGGACCTTACCCAGAAAAAGTCCTGGACTCCCTCACAAGTTGAAGTTGCCCAGGGAATGTTCTGATGCACAATGATGGTGTCATCTCGTGGCACTCTGCCAATTCCACCTTGGCAGGTCACAAGTTTTCCTTCCTTCTGCCTTTGGGAAGTGTACCAGATACTTCCATAGATTGTAATATTCTTATGGTTCCTTTTCTTGTGCGTATTGATAACGTATCCTCACAATTGCTGCTTATTTATGATCTCTGCCCGCACCATACCATGAAATCTATATTTCCTAACACTACTAATGTGATATGCACTCGTAATGTGAAACAGTGAGGCCCGGGCCGCCCAAGCAGAATGTGGGCACTTACCTGCTCCCCCACAGGGCCGGCCCTGAATTGTACTTTTGGACCAACCTTTTGCCTGAACTTGGGAAGACGTGGGCCTGTTTGGATTATTCGTGAAGGTGATTAGTAATAACATCATGGACGGTAACATTTTCCGTTCGTTCATGGGTTTAGGACTGATCATGTTCTCTTCGTAGTATTCCTCTTCACCTATTTGGAATGGTCTGCCTTTCTGTAGCATCTGTAAGCATTTGGAGGTGATTTTCCATCCTTGGAAGTTCACCTTCTGTAAACTCTTTCCGCCCCCAAAGCTTTATGACATCATTCTGGACCCCTTTTTGGATTTTTGATTTGAGGTGAATTTCTAGCCATGACCCTGCATTAGAACGTACTATAACTTCCAGATTCACATCCTCATTGCTTTAGACTTCTGTGTAGCTTACATCATCTTCACCAGTGTAAGACTAATCACAGGCCCTCACCACACACTTGTGCCTAATCTTCTCTTTCACCCTCCGTCACCGCCCCTCTTTGCCTCTGGGAGCACGCATACAAATGTTCAGTGCCACCTGTTGGTTAGTGCTTGCTTTTTCTTCTCCTTGTAAGTGAGATTCTATGGTATTTGAATTTCTCACTGGGGCTTGTTACACTTCCCCTAAAACCCTCACAGCCATTCTGGTGGTCACAAATGGCTGGATTGCATCATTTGTTCCGGCTGAGTGGTATGCCATTGTGTGGCTATAGCCCATCTTCCTTCTCCAATCATCCCTTGCTGGACACCAGGGTGCTTTCCAAGTCTTGGATATCAGGAGTAAGACTGTGGTGAACACAGCCATGCACATGTCTTTATGCGGTAGTCTTTCTGACTTTTTTGGATAGACAAGCGGCAGATTAATAGCTGGGTCATACGGGACATGGATACTTAAATTTCTGAGGCAGTTCCACACCTTTGGCATCGTGGCTGCACCGGGTTACACTCCCACCAGCAGTGCAGGAGGCTTCCCTTCTCTCCACCTCCTCTCTGACACTTGTTATTTCCTGTCTGCTTCCTTCTAGCCATGCTGACCACAGTGAGCTGCCATGTCCTTGCAGTTTGGATTTGCATTTTCCTGAGACTTAATGATGGTGAACAAGTTTTCATGCACCTACTGGCCCTCTTTCTGTCTTCTTCGGAGAAATCTCTGCTTCCATCTTTTGACCAGGTTTTCATTGGCTTGTTTTTTTCCTTGTGGAGACGTGCGAGTTGATTGTATCTTTGGGCTTTTCACCCCTTGTCCGATGTGTGGTTTGCAAACATCCTCTCCCAATTGTTGTGGTGTCTTAGTATTCAGTTGATGGTTTCCTTGAGTGGGCAGAAGTGTGTGCATTTGATGTGGTCCCGTTTGTTTCTTGTTTCCTTTGTTGCCCTTGCCCAGTCAGACATGCTTCTTCCCAATAGGCGGCTCAGACAGATGGCAAAGAGCACTCTGCCTAGGTCTTCTCCTACAAGGTTCACGGTTTCAAGTCTGCCATTCAAGGCTTTAATCCATTTCAGGTGGTGTGTGTGCCAGGTGTAACATCATGGTGTACTCTCGTTGTGTTCCATGTGGCTGTGCAGGCTTCCCAGCACCGTTTATTGTAGAGACTCTCCTTTCTCCGCTGTCTCCACTTGGCTCCCTGGTCCAAAATGGGCTGTCCATGTAAGTTTGAGTTGGGCTCTGGGCTCTCAATTGTTTTGCATGGGTCTTCATGCCTGTCTTGGGGCCCAGACTGTGCCGTTTCGGTACCTAGCGCTTCGTCCTCTATGTTGAAATCAGAAATTGTGACACGTGCTGCTTTGTTCGTTTTCCTGAGGATTCCTTTGCCTAGTCAGGGTCTCGTGTTGCTGGCTAGAACCTTTAGGATTCTCTCTTCTTCTCTGTGGCAAATACTGCTGCAACTTTGACTGGGATTGCATGGAATCCAGAGATTCCTTACTGCGGTATGAACCTTTCAAGTGTGTTAATCCTTCCATTCCTAGATCCCTCGATATCTTTTTTTTTCTTGTGTCTTCTTGAGTTTCTTTCCCCAAAGGTTTGCTAGTTTTTGAATTAACATAGAATTCACCTGTTTTGCTAAGGTTATTCACAGAGATCCTATTCTTCGTAATGGCAAGCTCCTGTTTCTTTGTTTTTTTTTTTTCCTTAGCTTCAGTTTTTCTATTCTTTGCAACTTTTAATTGGTTTTGTTTTGGCACAAGTGCATTGCTGTGCTCACATCTGCTGGCAATGCTCCTGTATTTGCTGTATAAGTCTGGCCCTGTCCAACGTCTCTTCCGATCTGCCTCTACTCTACCTCGGACGCCTGCACCAGAACAACTGAAGCAGTGGTGAGGAGGCCCAAACCGAGGATTCCACCCAGCCCATACTGGGCCACAGACCCAGAAGGTGCGGACCTCACCACTGCACCACCGGCCGGCCACTTACATGTTCAGTGGCAACGTGCAGTTGAGTGCAATGGGAGTTAAATATACTAGTGAGCCCAACTCTAGCACTGTGTAGATGAGGCTAGGTTGTTTTTCGGGTCCATTGTGATGTCAGAGGATTTGTCATAATTGTGTCTCTGAGGTCCAGCATGCTTCCTGGATACAGGTTTCAGAGCCTGCTTGGAGCAGTCTCATAACTCACCCTTCCCAGTTAGCCCATGCTTGACCTTCGCTGCCGTTTTTTGGCTTGTGAATTTCTCTGACTTTCAAACGTTCCAGCAGAGTCTGTCTAAAGACGGACATCATCTTTCATTGTGGATAATTCAGGTGTGATTTCTGTTCACCTTCCATTTTCTGGGTCCTCTTTTTCTTTTCCATAGTATACCTGTCATGGTCTTTCTCAGCTATCTCCCTTAGACATGCTTATCAGTCCGTTCTCCTTCATTCCAAGGGATTAGTTTGTATTTCTTTAATCGCTGTATGTTCTCTAGGGTGAGGTGTGAGTGCTTTCGTGACTCTTGGTTGTTGTCCTTGAATTTGCACCGGTCACTTGTAGGACTCTTAGCTACCCTAGCCTAGGTCAAACTAAGCACTGAGAAGACGTGGTCATGTGGGTTGGTTTGACATCCTGAGATCAGAAACTCCAAATTCGAGGTGGTCCTGGCAACCCCCTTCACGGACACAATGTTTCCAAGACAACTTAGACAAATCGGATGAATTCCACTCTCCAGGAAAGATATTTTTCTGTCTCTTTTCCGGATTTGGGAAGTTTCGAACTTGACCCCTGATCCTTGAACGTTCCCCTAGATTCCGTCCAGATACGGGCTTACTTAATTTTTATAGGGTGTGCCATTTGTTTGCCCTACATCCTCTACCCTGGCCTGTTTATTTTTCTTGAAACACAACTGTAAAGTTCTAATTTTCGTGCAACTTCCTTACATATGGTGTCAAAACACATAATCAATAATCCTTCTACGGCAAGAGGTAGGGGGAGAGAATTTCGATGGAGGCAAACAGAGCACACTAGCCTGGGAGGGCAGCCTTCACGAAGGAACGAAGCCCTGTGGAAGAGGGTGCTTTTCAGCACCCTTGTAGAGCACTTCCAAACAAAGAGACATACCCCAAGCGTGACAGGGCTCCATTCCTTCAAGGCTTCCAAGACATCTCTTGGGACACATTACCATGTGCCCAGTGGGCCCACGTGACACCAGAGCTTCGGAAAAAGAGACTGACCTTCAAAGAATGCTATGGGCCTTGGAAAGGAGGCATCGATTCTTCTCTTCAATGTCCTCAAGACATCTTTCTTGACTTTGCATTATGCTTAAGGCACAAGGGCACTGTAGGTGTGATGAACGCCAAGTCCGGCCACTTGTTTCCAATGAAGTTGCAAGCTTGAATCAGCATGACCTCCCCATAGACTTGAATAGATGACAATGTTCTCCTCTCCGTGCCTGTCCCTCTATTCTCACTTGTGGCCTAGGGTTCCTTTCTTATCCCTTGCATCAGACTCTGTTTTATCTCTTCTAGTTTCTGTGCCTGCTTTCTGTTTGCCAAACCTGTTTCTGGGTATCTGTCCCTTTAATAGCCTAGCCTAGGCCAATCCTCAGACTGTAACCATGCGGCCACCCTGGGGGACATGTTCACCGTGATGTCATAAGCGACCTCAAAATTCGAAGTTGTCCTGACAACCTCCGTGCACACAGAGTTTCACAGCCATCTCAGACCAGTCTGACTCCTCACCCTGTCTAGGTAGGATAGTTTTCCTTTTTCTGCAATTGTTGTCAGTTTCTATGTTTCTCCTTGAACTTCGAAAGGGCTCCTACATTCTCTCTAGACACTGGTTTCACTCCTGTAAGATTATCCTGGGTTTTATCTCTTATATCTTGGGTAGATGGCAAAATGGGTGGACCTTACCCAGAAAAAGTCCTGGACTCCCTCACAAGTTGAAGTTGCCCAGGGAATGTTCTGATGCACAATGATGGTGTCATCTCGTGGCACTCTGCCAATTCCACCTTGGCAGGTCACAAGTTTTCCTTCCTTCTGCCTTTGGGAAGTGTACCAGATACTTCCATAGATTGTAATATTCTTATGGTTCCTTTTCTTGTGCGTATTGATAACGTATCCTCACAATTGCTGCTTATTTATGATCTCTGCCCGCACCATACCATGAAATCTATATTTCCTAACACTACTAATGTGATATGCACTCGTAATGTGAAACAGTGAGGCCCGGGCCGCCCAAGCGGAATGTGGGCACTTACCTGCTCCCCCACAGGGCCGGCCCTGAATTGTACTTTTGGACCAACCTTTTGCCTGAACTTGGGAAGACGTGGGCCTGTTTGGATTATTCGTGAAGGTGATTAGTAATAACATCATGGACGGTAACATTTTCCGTTCGTTCATGGGTTTAGGACTGATCATGTTCTCTTCGTAGTATTCCTCTTCACCTATTTGGAATGGTCTGCCTTTCTGTAGCATCTGTAAGCATTTGGAGGTGATTTTCCATCCTTGGAAGTTCACCTTCTGTAAACTCTTTCCGCCCCCAAAGCTTTATGACATCATTCTGGACCCCTTTTTGGATTTTTGATTTGAGGTGAATTTCTAGCCATGACCCTGCATTAGAACGTACTATAACTTCCAGATTCACATCCTCATTGCTTTAGACTTCTGTGTAGCTTACATCATCTTCACCAGTGTAAGACTAATCACAGGCCCTCACCACACACTTGTGCCTAATCTTCTCTTTCACCCTCCGTCACCGCCCCTCTTTGCCTCTGGGAGCCCGCATACAAATGTTCAGTGCCACCTGTTGGTTAGTGCTTGCTTTTTCTTCTCCTTGTAAGTGAGATTCTATGGTATTTGAATTTCTCACTGGGGCTTGTTACACTTCCCCTAAAACCCTCACAGCCATTCTGGTGGTCACAAATGGCTGGATTGCATCATTTGTTCCGGCTGAGTGGTATGCCATTGTGTGGCTATAGCCCATCTTCCTTCTCCAATCATCCCTTGCTGGACACCAGGGTGCTTTCCAAGTCTTGGATATCAGGAGTAAGACTGTGGTGAACACAGCCATGCACATGTCTTTATGCGGTAGTCTTTCTGACTTTTTTGGATAGACAAGCGGCAGATTAATAGCTGGGTCATACGGGACATGGATACTTAAATTTCTGAGGCAGTTCCACACCTTTGGCATCGTGGCTGCACCGGGTTACACTCCCACCAGCAGTGCAGGAGGCTTCCCTTCTCTCCACCTCCTCTCTGACACTTGTTATTTCCTGTCTGCTTCCTTCTAGCCATGCTGACCACAGTGAGCTGCCATGGCCTTGCAGTTTGGATTTGCATTTTCCTGAGACTTAATGATGGTGAACAAGTTTTCATGCACCTACTGGCCCTCTTTCTGTCTTCTTCGGAGAAATCTCTGCTTCCATCTTTTGACCAGGTTTTCATTGGCTTGTTTTTTTCCTTGTGGAGACGTGCGAGTTGATTGTATCTTTGGGCTTTTCACCCCTTGTCCGATGTGTGGTTTGCAAACATCCTCTCCCAATTGTTGTGGTGTCTTAGTATTCAGTTGATGGTTTCCTTGAGTGGGCAGAAGTGTGTGCATTTGATGTGGTCCCGTTTGTTTCTTGTTTCCTTTGTTGCCCTTGCCCAGTCAGACATGCTTCTTCCCAATAGGCGGCTCAGACAGATGGCAAAGAGCACTCTGCCTAGGTCTTCTCCTACAAGGTTCACGGTTTCAAGTCTGCCATTCAAGGCTTTAATCCATTTCAGGTGGTGTGTGTGCCAGGTGTAACATCATGGTGTACTCTCGTTGTGTTCCATGTGGCTGTGCAGGCTTCCCAGCACCGTTTATTGTAGAGACTCTCCTTTCTCCGCTGTCTCCACTTGGCTCCCTGGTCCAAAATGGGCTGTCCATGTAAGTTTGAGTTGGGCTCTGGGCTCTCAATTGTTTTGCATGGGTCTTCATGCCTGTCTTGGGGCCCAGACTGTGCCGTTTCGGTACCTAGCGCTTCGTCCTCTATGTTGAAATCAGAAATTGTGACACGTGCCGCTTTGTTCGTTTTCCTGAGGATTCCTTTGCCTAGTCAGGGTCTCGTGTTGCTGGCTAGAACCTTTAGGATTCTCTCTTCTTCTCTGTGGCAAATACTGCTGCAACTTTGACTGGGATTGCATGGAATCCAGAGATTCCTTACTGCGGTATGAACCTTTCAAGTGTGTTAATCCTTCCATTCCTAGATCCCTCGATATCTTTTTTTTTCTTGTGTCTTCTTGAGTTTCTTTCCCCAAAGGTTTGCTAGTTTTTGAATTAACATAGAATTCACCTGTTTTGCTAAGGTTATTCACAGAGATCCTATTCTTCGTAATGGCAAGCTCCTGTTTCTTTGTTTTTTTTTTTTCCTTAGCTTCAGTTTTTCTATTCTTTGCAACTTTTAATTGGTTTTGTTTTGGCACAAGTGCATTGCTGTGCTCACATCTGCTGGCAATGCTCCTGTATTTGCTGTGGAAGTCTGGCCCTGTCCAACGTCTCTTCCCATCTGCCTCTACTCTACCTCGGACGCCTGCACCAGAACAACTGAAGCAGTGGTGAGGAGGCCCAAACCGAGGATTCCACCCAGCCCATACTGGGCCACAGACCCAGAAGGTGCGGACCTCACCACTGCACCACCGGCCGGCCACTTACATGTTCAGTGGCAACGTGCAGTTGAGTGCAATGGGAGTTAAATATACTAGTGAGCCCAACTCTAGCACTGTGTAGATGAGGCTAGGTTGTTTTTCGGGTCCATTGTGATGTCAGAGGATTTGTCATAATTGTGTCTCTGAGGTCCAGCATGCTTCCTGGATACAGGTTTCAGAGCCTGCTTGGAGCAGTCTCATAACTCACCCTTCCCAGTTAGCCCATGCTTGACCTTCGCTGCCGTTTTTTGGCTTGTGAATTTCTCTGACTTTCAAACGTTCCAGCAGAGTCTGTCTAAAGACGGACATCATCTTTCATTGTGGATAATTCAGGTGTGATTTCTGTTCACCTTCCATTTTCTGGGTCCTCTTTTTCTTTTCCATAGTATACCTGTCATGGTCTTTCTCAGCTATCTCCCTTAGACATGCTTATCAGTCCGTTCTCCTTCATTCCAAGGGATTAGTTTGTATTTCTTTAATCGCTGTATGTTCTCTAGGGTGAGGTGTGAGTGCTTTCGTGACTCTTGGTTGTTGTCCTTGAATTTGCACCGGTCACTTGTAGGACTCTTGGCTACCCTAGCCTAGGTCAAACTAAGCACTGAGAAGACGTGGTCATGTGGGTTGGTTTGACATCCTGAGATCAGAAACTCCAAATTCGAGGTGGTCCTGGCAACCCCCTTCACGGACACAATGTTTCCAAGACAACTTAGACAAATCGGATGAATTCCACTCTCCAGGAAAGATATTTTTCTGTCTCTTTTCCGGATTTGGGAAGTTTCGAACTTGACCCCTGATCCTTGAACGTTCCCCTAGATTCCGTCCAGATACGGGCTTACTTAATTTTTATAGGGTGTGCCATTTGTTTGCCCTACATCCTCTACCCTGGCCTGTTTATTTTTCTTGAAACACAACTGTAAAGTTCTAATTTTCGTGCAACTTCCTTACATATGGTGTCAAAACACATAATCAATAATCCTTCTACGGCAAGAGGTAGGGGGAGAGAATTTCGATGGAGGCAAACAGAGCACACTAGCCTGGGAGGGCAGCCTTCACGAAGGAACGAAGCCCTGTGGAAGAGGGTGCTTTTCAGCACCCTTGTAGAGCACTTCCAAACAAAGAGACATACCCCAAGCGTGACAGGGCTCCATTCCTTCAAGGCTTCCAAGACATCTCTTGGGACACATTACCATGTGCCCAGTGGGCCCACGTGACACCAGAGCTTCGGAAAAAGAGACTGACCTTCAAAGAATGCTATGGGCCTTGGAAAGGAGGCATCGATTCTTCTCTTCAATGTCCTCAAGACATCTTTCTTGACTTTGCATTATGCTTAAGGCACAAGGGCACTGTAGGTGTGATGAACGCCAAGTCCGGCCACTTGTTTCCAATGAAGTTGCAAGCTTGAATCAGCATGACCTCCCCATAGACTTGAATAGATGACAATGTTCTCCTCTCCGTGCCTGTCCCTCTATTCTCACTTGTGGCCTAGGGTTCCTTTCTTATCCCTTGCATCAGACTCTGTTTTATCTCTTCTAGTTTCTGTGCCTGCTTTCTGTTTGCCAAACCTGTTTCTGGGTATCTGTCCCTTTAATAGCCTAGCCTAGGCCAATCCTCAGACTGTAACCATGCGGCCACCCTGGGGGACATGTTCACCGTGATGTCATAAGCGACCTCAAAATTCGAAGTTGTCCTGACAACCTCCGTGCACACAGAGTTTCACAGCCATCTCAGACCAGTCTGACTCCTCACCCTGTCTAGGTAGGATAGTTTTCCTTTTTCTGCAATTGTTGTCAGTTTCTATGTTTCTCCTTGAACTTCGAAAGGGCTCCTACATTCTCTCTAGACACTGGTTTCACTCCTGTAAGATTATCCTGGGTTTTATCTCTTATATCTTGGGTAGATGGCAAAATGGGTGGACCTTACCCAGAAAAAGTCCTGGACTCCCTCACAAGTTGAAGTTGCCCAGGGAATGTTCTGATGCACAATGATGGTGTCATCTCGTGGCACTCTGCCAATTCCACCTTGGCAGGTCACAAGTTTTCCTTCCTTCTGCCTTTGGGAAGTGTACCAGATACTTCCATAGATTGTAATATTCTTATGGTTCCTTTTCTTGTGCGTATTGATAACGTATCCTCACAATTGCTGCTTATTTATGATCTCTGCCCGCACCATACCATGAAATCTATATTTCCTAACACTACTAATGTGATATGCACTCGTAATGTGAAACAGTGAGGCCCGGGCCGCCCAAGCGGAATGTGGGCACTTACCTGCTCCCCCACAGGGCCGGCCCTGAATTGTACTTTTGGACCAACCTTTTGCCTGAACTTGGGAAGACGTGGGCCTGTTTGGATTATTCGTGAAGGTGATTAGTAATAACATCATGGACGGTAACATTTTCCGTTCGTTCATGGGTTTAGGACTGATCATGTTCTCTTCGTAGTATTCCTCTTCACCTATTTGGAATGGTCTGCCTTTCTGTAGCATCTGTAAGCATTTGGAGGTGATTTTCCATCCTTGGAAGTTCACCTTCTGTAAACTCTTTCCGCCCCCAAAGCTTTATGACATCATTCTGGACCCCTTTTTGGATTTTTGATTTGAGGTGAATTTCTAGCCATGACCCTGCATTAGAACGTACTATAACTTCCAGATTCACATCCTCATTGCTTTAGACTTCTGTGTAGCTTACATCATCTTCACCAGTGTAAGACTAATCACAGGCCCTCACCACACACTTGTGCCTAATCTTCTCTTTCACCCTCCGTCACCGCCCCTCTTTGCCTCTGGGAGCCCGCATACAAATGTTCAGTGCCACCTGTTGGTTAGTGCTTGCTTTTTCTTCTCCTTGTAAGTGAGATTCTATGGTATTTGAATTTCTCACTGGGGCTTGTTACACTTCCCCTAAAACCCTCACAGCCATTCTGGTGGTCACAAATGGCTGGATTGCATCATTTGTTCCGGCTGAGTGGTATGCCATTGTGTGGCTATAGCCCATCTTCCTTCTCCAATCATCCCTTGCTGGACACCAGGGTGCTTTCCAAGTCTTGGATATCAGGAGTAAGACTGTGGTGAACACAGCCATGCACATGTCTTTATGCGGTAGTCTTTCTGACTTTTTTGGATAGACAAGCGGCAGATTAATAGCTGGGTCATACGGGACATGGATACTTAAATTTCTGAGGCAGTTCCACACCTTTGGCATCGTGGCTGCACCGGGTTACACTCCCACCAGCAGTGCAGGAGGCTTCCCTTCTCTCCACCTCCTCTCTGACACTTGTTATTTCCTGTCTGCTTCCTTCTAGCCATGCTGACCACAGTGAGCTGCCATGGCCTTGCAGTTTGGATTTGCATTTTCCTGAGACTTAATGATGGTGAACAAGTTTTCATGCACCTACTGGCCCTCTTTCTGTCTTCTTCGGAGAAATCTCTGCTTCCATCTTTTGACCAGGTTTTCATTGGCTTGTTTTTTTCCTTGTGGAGACGTGCAAGTTGATTGTATCTTTGGGCTTTTCACCCCTTGTCCGATGTGTGGTTTGCAAACATCCTCTCCCAATTGTTGTGGTGTCTTAGTATTCAGTTGATGGTTTCCTTGAGTGGGCAGAAGTGTGTGCATTTGATGTGGTCCCGTTTGTTTCTTGTTTCCTTTGTTGCCCTTGCCCAGTCAGACATGCTTCTTCCCAATAGGCGGCTCAGACAGATGGCAAAGAGCACTCTGCCTAGGTCTTCTCCTACAAGGTTCACGGTTTCAAGTCTGCCATTCAAGGCTTTAATCCATTTCAGGTGGTGTGTGTGCCAGGTGTAACATCATGGTGTACTCTCGTTGTGTTCCATGTGGCTGTGCAGGCTTCCCAGCACCGTTTATTGTAGAGACTCTCCTTTCTCCGCTGTCTCCACTTGGCTCCCTGGTCCAAAATGGGCTGTCCATGTAAGTTTGAGTTGGGCTCTGGGCTCTCAATTGTTTTGCATGGGTCTTCATGCCTGTCTTGGGGCCCAGACTGTGCCGTTTCGGTACCTAGCGCTTCGTCCTCTATGTTGAAATCAGAAATTGTGACACGTGCTGCTTTGTTCGTTTTCCTGAGGATTCCTTTGCCTAGTCAGGGTCTCGTGTTGCTGGCTAGAACCTTTAGGATTCTCTCTTCTTCTCTGTGGCAAATACTGCTGCAACTTTGACTGGGATTGCATGGAATCCAGAGATTCCTTACTGCGGTATGAACCTTTCAAGTGTGTTAATCCTTCCATTCCTAGATCCCTCGATATCTTTTTTTTTCTTGTGTCTTCTTGAGTTTCTTTCCCCAAAGGTTTGCTAGTTTTTGAATTAACATAGAATTCACCTGTTTTGCTAAGGTTATTCACAGAGATCCTATTCTTCGTAATGGCAAGCTCCTGTTTCTTTGTTTTTTTTTTTTCCTTAGCTTCAGTTTTTCTATTCTTTGCAACTTTTAATTGGTTTTGTTTTGGCACAAGTGCATTGCTGTGCTCACATCTGCTGGCAATGCTCCTGTATTTGCTGTGGAAGTCTGGCCCTGTCCAACGTCTCTTCCCATCTGCCTCTACTCTACCTCGGACGCCTGCACCAGAACAACTGAAGCAGTGGTGAGGAGGCCCAAACCGAGGATTCCACCCAGCCCATACTGGGCCACAGACCCAGAAGGTGCGGACCTCACCACTGCACCACCGGCCGGCCACTTACATGTTCAGTGGCAACGTGCAGTTGAGTGCAATGGGAGTTAAATATACTAGTGAGCCCAACTCTAGCACTGTGTAGATGAGGCTAGGTTGTTTTTCGGGTCCATTGTGATGTCAGAGGATTTGTCATAATTGTGTCTCTGAGGTCCAGCATGCTTCCTGGATACAGGTTTCAGAGCCTGCTTGGAGCAGTCTCATAACTCACCCTTCCCAGTTAGCCCATGCTTGACCTTCGCTGCCGTTTTTTGGCTTGTGAATTTCTCTGACTTTCAAACGTTCCAGCAGAGTCTGTCTAAAGACGGACATCATCTTTCATTGTGGATAATTCAGGTGTGATTTCTGTTCACCTTCCATTTTCTGGGTCCTCTTTTTCTTTTCCATAGTATACCTGTCATGGTCTTTCTCAGCTATCTCCCTTAGACATGCTTATCAGTCCGTTCTCCTTCATTCCAAGGGATTAGTTTGTATTTCTTTAATCGCTGTATGTTCTCTAGGGTGAGGTGTGAGTGCTTTCGTGACTCTTGGTTGTTGTCCTTGAATTTGCACCGGTCACTTGTAGGACTCTTGGCTACCCTAGCCTAGGTCAAACTAAGCACTGAGAAGACGTGGTCATGTGGGTTGGTTTGACATCCTGAGATCAGAAACTCCAAATTCGAGGTGGTCCTGGCAACCCCCTTCACGGACACAATGTTTCCAAGACAACTTAGACAAATCGGATGAATTCCACTCTCCAGGAAAGATATTTTTCTGTCTCTTTTCCGGATTTGGGAAGTTTCGAACTTGACCCCTGATCCTTGAACGTTCCCCTAGATTCCGTCCAGATACGGGCTTACTTAATTTTTATAGGGTGTGCCATTTGTTTGCCCTACATCCTCTACCCTGGCCTGTTTATTTTTCTTGAAACACAACTGTAAAGTTCTAATTTTCGTGCAACTTCCTTACATATGGTGTCAAAACACATAATCAATAATCCTTCTACGGCAAGAGGTAGGGGGAGAGAATTTCGATGGAGGCAAACAGAGCACACTAGCCTGGGAGGGCAGCCTTCACGAAGGAACGAAGCCCTGTGGAAGAGGGTGCTTTTCAGCACCCTTGTAGAGCACTTCCAAACAAAGAGACATACCCCAAGCGTGACAGGGCTCCATTCCTTCAAGGCTTCCAAGACATCTCTTGGGACACATTACCATGTGCCCAGTGGGCCCACGTGACACCAGAGCTTCGGAAAAAGAGACTGACCTTCAAAGAATGCTATGGGCCTTGGAAAGGAGGCATCGATTCTTCTCTTCAATGTCCTCAAGACATCTTTCTTGACTTTGCATTATGCTTAAGGCACAAGGGCACTGTAGGTGTGATGAACGCCAAGTCCGGCCACTTGTTTCCAATGAAGTTGCAAGCTTGAATCAGCATGACCTCCCCATAGACTTGAATAGATGACAATGTTCTCCTCTCCGTGCCTGTCCCTCTATTCTCACTTGTGGCCTAGGGTTCCTTTCTTATCCCTTGCATCAGACTCTGTTTTATCTCTTCTAGTTTCTGTGCCTGCTTTCTGTTTGCCAAACCTGTTTCTGGGTATCTGTCCCTTTAATAGCCTAGCCTAGGCCAATCCTCAGACTGTAACCATGCGGCCACCCTGGGGGACATGTTCACCGTGATGTCATAAGCGACCTCAAAATTCGAAGTTGTCCTGACAACCTCCGTGCACACAGAGTTTCACAGCCATCTCAGACCAGTCTGACTCCTCACCCTGTCTAGGTAGGATAGTTTTCCTTTTTCTGCAATTGTTGTCAGTTTCTATGTTTCTCCTTGAACTTCGAAAGGGCTCCTACATTCTCTCTAGACACTGGTTTCACTCCTGTAAGATTATCCTGGGTTTTATCTCTTATATCTTGGGTAGATGGCAAAATGGGTGGACCTTACCCAGAAAAAGTCCTGGACTCCCTCACAAGTTGAAGTTGCCCAGGGAATGTTCTGATGCACAATGATGGTGTCATCTCGTGGCACTCTGCCAATTCCACCTTGGCAGGTCACAAGTTTTCCTTCCTTCTGCCTTTGGGAAGTGTACCAGATACTTCCATAGATTGTAATATTCTTATGGTTCCTTTTCTTGTGCGTATTGATAACGTATCCTCACAATTGCTGCTTATTTATGATCTCTGCCCGCACCATACCATGAAATCTATATTTCCTAACACTACTAATGTGATATGCACTCGTAATGTGAAACAGTGAGGCCCGGGCCGCCCAAGCGGAATGTGGGCACTTACCTGCTCCCCCACAGGGCCGGCCCTGAATTGTACTTTTGGACCAACCTTTTGCCTGAACTTGGGAAGACGTGGGCCTGTTTGGATTATTCGTGAAGGTGATTAGTAATAACATCATGGACGGTAACATTTTCCGTTCGTTCATGGGTTTAGGACTGATCATGTTCTCTTCGTAGTATTCCTCTTCACCTATTTGGAATGGTCTGCCTTTCTGTAGCATCTGTAAGCATTTGGAGGTGATTTTCCATCCTTGGAAGTTCACCTTCTGTAAACTCTTTCCGCCCCCAAAGCTTTATGACATCATTCTGGACCCCTTTTTGGATTTTTGATTTGAGGTGAATTTCTAGCCATGACCCTGCATTAGAACGTACTATAACTTCCAGATTCACATCCTCATTGCTTTAGACTTCTGTGTAGCTTACATCATCTTCACCAGTGTAAGACTAATCACAGGCCCTCACCACACACTTGTGCCTAATCTTCTCTTTCACCCTCCGTCACCGCCCCTCTTTGCCTCTGGGAGCCCGCATACAAATGTTCAGTGCCACCTGTTGGTTAGTGCTTGCTTTTTCTTCTCCTTGTAAGTGAGATTCTATGGTATTTGAATTTCTCACTGGGGCTTGTTACACTTCCCCTAAAACCCTCACAGCCATTCTGGTGGTCACAAATGGCTGGATTGCATCATTTGTTCCGGCTGAGTGGTATGCCATTGTGTGGCTATAGCCCATCTTCCTTCTCCAATCATCCCTTGCTGGACACCAGGGTGCTTTCCAAGTCTTGGATATCAGGAGTAAGACTGTGGTGAACACAGCCATGCACATGTCTTTATGCGGTAGTCTTTCTGACTTTTTTGGATAGACAAGCGGCAGATTAATAGCTGGGTCATACGGGACATGGATACTTAAATTTCTGAGGCAGTTCCACACCTTTGGCATCGTGGCTGCACCGGGTTACACTCCCACCAGCAGTGCAGGAGGCTTCCCTTCTCTCCACCTCCTCTCTGACACTTGTTATTTCCTGTCTGCTTCCTTCTAGCCATGCTGACCACAGTGAGCTGCCATGGCCTTGCAGTTTGGATTTGCATTTTCCTGAGACTTAATGATGGTGAACAAGTTTTCATGCACCTACTGGCCCTCTTTCTGTCTTCTTCGGAGAAATCTCTGCTTCCATCTTTTGACCAGGTTTTCATTGGCTTGTTTTTTTCCTTGTGGAGACGTGCGAGTTGATTGTATCTTTGGGCTTTTCACCCCTTGTCCGATGTGTGGTTTGCAAACATCCTCTCCCAATTGTTGTGGTGTCTTAGTATTCAGTTGATGGTTTCCTTGAGTGGGCAGAAGTGTGTGCATTTGATGTGGTCCCGTTTGTTTCTTGTTTCCTTTGTTGCCCTTGCCCAGTCAGACATGCTTCTTCCCAATAGGCGGCTCAGACAGATGGCAAAGAGCACTCTGCCTAGGTCTTCTCCTACAAGGTTCACGGTTTCAAGTCTGCCATTCAAGGCTTTAATCCATTTCAGGTGGTGTGTGTGCCAGGTGTAACATCATGGTGTACTCTCGTTGTGTTCCATGTGGCTGTGCAGGCTTCCCAGCACCGTTTATTGTAGAGACTCTCCTTTCTCCGCTGTCTCCACTTGGCTCCCTGGTCCAAAATGGGCTGTCCATGTAAGTTTGAGTTGGGCTCTGGGCTCTCAATTGTTTTGCATGGGTCTTCATGCCTGTCTTGGGGCCCAGACTGTGCCGTTTCGGTACCTAGCGCTTCGTCCTCTATGTTGAAATCAGAAATTGTGACACGTGCTGCTTTGTTCGTTTTCCTGAGGATTCCTTTGCCTAGTCAGGGTCTCGTGTTGCTGGCTAGAACCTTTAGGATTCTCTCTTCTTCTCTGTGGCAAATACTGCTGCAACTTTGACTGGGATTGCATGGAATCCAGAGATTCCTTACTGCGGTATGAACCTTTCAAGTGTGTTAATCCTTCCATTCCTAGATCCCTCGATATCTTTTTTTTTCTTGTGTCTTCTTGAGTTTCTTTCCCCAAAGGTTTGCTAGTTTTTGAATTAACATAGAATTCACCTGTTTTGCTAAGGTTATTCACAGAGATCCTATTCTTCGTAATGGCAAGCTCCTGTTTCTTTGTTTTTTTTTTTTCCTTAGCTTCAGTTTTTCTATTCTTTGCAACTTTTAATTGGTTTTGTTTTGGCACAAGTGCATTGCTGTGCTCACATCTGCTGGCAATGCTCCTGTATTTGCTGTGGAAGTCTGGCCCTGTCCAACGTCTCTTCCCATCTGCCTCTACTCTACCTCGGACGCCTGCACCAGAACAACTGAAGCAGTGGTGAGGAGGCCCAAACCGAGGATTCCACCCAGCCCATACTGGGCCACAGACCCAGAAGGTGCGGACCTCACCACTGCACCACCGGCCGGCCACTTACATGTTCAGTGGCAACGTGCAGTTGAGTGCAATGGGAGTTAAATATACTAGTGAGCCCAACTCTAGCACTGTGTAGATGAGGCTAGGTTGTTTTTCGGGTCCATTGTGATGTCAGAGGATTTGTCATAATTGTGTCTCTGAGGTCCAGCATGCTTCCTGGATACAGGTTTCAGAGCCTGCTTGGAGCAGTCTCATAACTCACCCTTCCCAGTTAGCCCATGCTTGACCTTCGCTGCCGTTTTTTGGCTTGTGAATTTCTCTGACTTTCAAACGTTCCAGCAGAGTCTGTCTAAAGACGGACATCATCTTTCATTGTGGATAATTCAGGTGTGATTTCTGTTCACCTTCCATTTTCTGGGTCCTCTTTTTCTTTTCCATAGTATACCTGTCATGGTCTTTCTCAGCTATCTCCCTTAGACATGCTTATCAGTCCGTTCTCCTTCATTCCAAGGGATTAGTTTGTATTTCTTTAATCGCTGTATGTTCTCTAGGGTGAGGTGTGAGTGCTTTCGTGACTCTTGGTTGTTGTCCTTGAATTTGCACCGGTCACTTGTAGGACTCTTAGCTACCCTAGCCTAGGTCAAACTAAGCACTGAGAAGACGTGGTCATGTGGGTTGGTTTGACATCCTGAGATCAGAAACTCCAAATTCGAGGTGGTCCTGGCAACCCCCTTCACGGACACAATGTTTCCAAGACAACTTAGACAAATCGGATGAATTCCACTCTCCAGGAAAGATATTTTTCTGTCTCTTTTCCGGATTTGGGAAGTTTCGAACTTGACCCCTGATCCTTGAACGTTCCCCTAGATTCCGTCCAGATACGGGCTTACTTAATTTTTATAGGGTGTGCCATTTGTTTGCCCTACATCCTCTACCCTGGCCTGTTTATTTTTCTTGAAACACAACTGTAAAGTTCTAATTTTCGTGCAACTTCCTTACATATGGTGTCAAAACACATAATCAATAATCCTTCTACGGCAAGAGGTAGGGGGAGAGAATTTCGATGGAGGCAAACAGAGCACACTAGCCTGGGAGGGCAGCCTTCACGAAGGAACGAAGCCCTGTGGAAGAGGGTGCTTTTCAGCACCCTTGTAGAGCACTTCCAAACAAAGAGACATACCCCAAGCGTGACAGGGCTCCATTCCTTCAAGGCTTCCAAGACATCTCTTGGGACACATTACCATGTGCCCAGTGGGCCCACGTGACACCAGAGCTTCGGAAAAAGAGACTGACCTTCAAAGAATGCTATGGGCCTTGGAAAGGAGGCATCGATTCTTCTCTTCAATGTCCTCAAGACATCTTTCTTGACTTTGCATTATGCTTAAGGCACAAGGGCACTGTAGGTGTGATGAACGCCAAGTCCGGCCACTTGTTTCCAATGAAGTTGCAAGCTTGAATCAGCATGACCTCCCCATAGACTTGAATAGATGACAATGTTCTCCTCTCCGTGCCTGTCCCTCTATTCTCACTTGTGGCCTAGGGTTCCTTTCTTATCCCTTGCATCAGACTCTGTTTTATCTCTTCTAGTTTCTGTGCCTGCTTTCTGTTTGCCAAACCTGTTTCTGGGTATCTGTCCCTTTAATAGCCTAGCCTAGGCCAATCCTCAGACTGTAACCATGCGGCCACCCTGGGGGACATGTTCACCGTGATGTCATAAGCGACCTCAAAATTCGAAGTTGTCCTGACAACCTCCGTGCACACAGAGTTTCACAGCCATCTCAGACCAGTCTGACTCCTCACCCTGTCTAGGTAGGATAGTTTTCCTTTTTCTGCAATTGTTGTCAGTTTCTATGTTTCTCCTTGAACTTCGAAAGGGCTCCTACATTCTCTCTAGACACTGGTTTCACTCCTGTAAGATTATCCTGGGTTTTATCTCTTATATCTTGGGTAGATGGCAAAATGGGTGGACCTTACCCAGAAAAAGTCCTGGACTCCCTCACAAGTTGAAGTTGCCCAGGGAATGTTCTGATGCACAATGATGGTGTCATCTCGTGGCACTCTGCCAATTCCACCTTGGCAGGTCACAAGTTTTCCTTCCTTCTGCCTTTGGGAAGTGTACCAGATACTTCCATAGATTGTAATATTCTTATGGTTCCTTTTCTTGTGCGTATTGATAACGTATCCTCACAATTGCTGCTTATTTATGATCTCTGCCCGCACCATACCATGAAATCTATATTTCCTAACACTACTAATGTGATATGCACTCGTAATGTGAAACAGTGAGGCCCGGGCCGCCCAAGCGGAATGTGGGCACTTACCTGCTCCCCCACAGGGCCGGCCCTGAATTGTACTTTTGGACCAACCTTTTGCCTGAACTTGGGAAGACGTGGGCCTGTTTGGATTATTCGTGAAGGTGATTAGTAATAACATCATGGACGGTAACATTTTCCGTTCGTTCATGGGTTTAGGACTGATCATGTTCTCTTCGTAGTATTCCTCTTCACCTATTTGGAATGGTCTGCCTTTCTGTAGCATCTGTAAGCATTTGGAGGTGATTTTCCATCCTTGGAAGTTCACCTTCTGTAAACTCTTTCCGCCCCCAAAGCTTTATGACATCATTCTGGACCCCTTTTTGGATTTTTGATTTGAGGTGAATTTCTAGCCATGACCCTGCATTAGAACGTACTATAACTTCCAGATTCACATCCTCATTGCTTTAGACTTCTGTGTAGCTTACATCATCTTCACCAGTGTAAGACTAATCACAGGCCCTCACCACACACTTGTGCCTAATCTTCTCTTTCACCCTCCGTCACCGCCCCTCTTTGCCTCTGGGAGCCCGCATACAAATGTTCAGTGCCACCTGTTGGTTAGTGCTTGCTTTTTCTTCTCCTTGTAAGTGAGATTCTATGGTATTTGAATTTCTCACTGGGGCTTGTTACACTTCCCCTAAAACCCTCACAGCCATTCTGGTGGTCACAAATGGCTGGATTGCATCATTTGTTCCGGCTGAGTGGTATGCCATTGTGTGGCTATAGCCCATCTTCCTTCTCCAATCATCCCTTGCTGGACACCAGGGTGCTTTCCAAGTCTTGGATATCAGGAGTAAGACTGTGGTGAACACAGCCATGCACATGTCTTTATGCGGTAGTCTTTCTGACTTTTTTGGATAGACAAGCGGCAGATTAATAGCTGGGTCATACGGGACATGGATACTTAAATTTCTGAGGCAGTTCCACACCTTTGGCATCGTGGCTGCACCGGGTTACACTCCCACCAGCAGTGCAGGAGGCTTCCCTTCTCTCCACCTCCTCTCTGACACTTGTTATTTCCTGTCTGCTTCCTTCTAGCCATGCTGACCACAGTGAGCTGCCATGGCCTTGCAGTTTGGATTTGCATTTTCCTGAGACTTAATGATGGTGAACAAGTTTTCATGCACCTACTGGCCCTCTTTCTGTCTTCTTCGGAGAAATCTCTGCTTCCATCTTTTGACCAGGTTTTCATTGGCTTGTTTTTTTCCTTGTGGAGACGTGCGAGTTGATTGTATCTTTGGGCTTTTCACCCCTTGTCCGATGTGTGGTTTGCAAACATCCTCTCCCAATTGTTGTGGTGTCTTAGTATTCAGTTGATGGTTTCCTTGAGTGGGCAGAAGTGTGTGCATTTGATGTGGTCCCGTTTGTTTCTTGTTTCCTTTGTTGCCCTTGCCCAGTCAGACATGCTTCTTCCCAATAGGCGGCTCAGACAGATGGCAAAGAGCACTCTGCCTAGGTCTTCTCCTACAAGGTTCACGGTTTCAAGTCTGCCATTCAAGGCTTTAATCCATTTCAGGTGGTGTGTGTGCCAGGTGTAACATCATGGTGTACTCTCGTTGTGTTCCATGTGGCTGTGCAGGCTTCCCAGCACCGTTTATTGTAGAGACTCTCCTTTCTCCGCTGTCTCCACTTGGCTCCCTGGTCCAAAATGGGCTGTCCATGTAAGTTTGAGTTGGGCTCTGGGCTCTCAATTGTTTTGCATGGGTCTTCATGCCTGTCTTGGGGCCCAGACTGTGCCGTTTCGGTACCTAGCGCTTCGTCCTCTATGTTGAAATCAGAAATTGTGACACGTGCCGCTTTGTTCGTTTTCCTGAGGATTCCTTTGCCTAGTCAGGGTCTCGTGTTGCTGGCTAGAACCTTTAGGATTCTCTCTTCTTCTCTGTGGCAAATACTGCTGCAACTTTGACTGGGATTGCATGGAATCCAGAGATTCCTTACTGCGGTATGAACCTTTCAAGTGTGTTAATCCTTCCATTCCTAGATCCCTCGATATCTTTTTTTTTCTTGTGTCTTCTTGAGTTTCTTTCCCCAAAGGTTTGCTAGTTTTTGAATTAACATAGAATTCACCTGTTTTGCTAAGGTTATTCACAGAGATCCTATTCTTCGTAATGGCAAGCTCCTGTTTCTTTGTTTTTTTTTTTTCCTTAGCTTCAGTTTTTCTATTCTTTGCAACTTTTAATTGGTTTTGTTTTGGCACAAGTGCATTGCTGTGCTCACATCTGCTGGCAATGCTCCTGTATTTGCTGTGGAAGTCTGGCCCTGTCCAACGTCTCTTCCCATCTGCCTCTACTCTACCTCGGACGCCTGCACCAGAACAACTGAAGCAGTGGTGAGGAGGCCCAAACCGAGGATTCCACCCAGCCCATACTGGGCCACAGACCCAGAAGGTGCGGACCTCACCACTGCACCACCGGCCGGCCACTTACATGTTCAGTGGCAACGTGCAGTTGAGTGCAATGGGAGTTAAATATACTAGTGAGCCCAACTCTAGCACTGTGTAGATGAGGCTAGGTTGTTTTTCGGGTCCATTGTGATGTCAGAGGATTTGTCATAATTGTGTCTCTGAGGTCCAGCATGCTTCCTGGATACAGGTTTCAGAGCCTGCTTGGAGCAGTCTCATAACTCACCCTTCCCAGTTAGCCCATGCTTGACCTTCGCTGCCGTTTTTTGGCTTGTGAATTTCTCTGACTTTCAAACGTTCCAGCAGAGTCTGTCTAAAGACGGACATCATCTTTCATTGTGGATAATTCAGGTGTGATTTCTGTTCACCTTCCATTTTCTGGGTCCTCTTTTTCTTTTCCATAGTATACCTGTCATGGTCTTTCTCAGCTATCTCCCTTAGACATGCTTATCAGTCCGTTCTCCTTCATTCCAAGGGATTAGTTTGTATTTCTTTAATCGCTGTATGTTCTCTAGGGTGAGGTGTGAGTGCTTTCGTGACTCTTGGTTGTTGTCCTTGAATTTGCACCGGTCACTTGTAGGACTCTTGGCTACCCTAGCCTAGGTCAAACTAAGCACTGAGAAGACGTGGTCATGTGGGTTGGTTTGACATCCTGAGATCAGAAACTCCAAATTCGAGGTGGTCCTGGCAACCCCCTTCACGGACACAATGTTTCCAAGACAACTTAGACAAATCGGATGAATTCCACTCTCCAGGAAAGATATTTTTCTGTCTCTTTTCCGGATTTGGGAAGTTTCGAACTTGACCCCTGATCCTTGAACGTTCCCCTAGATTCCGTCCAGATACGGGCTTACTTAATTTTTATAGGGTGTGCCATTTGTTTGCCCTACATCCTCTACCCTGGCCTGTTTATTTTTCTTGAAACACAACTGTAAAGTTCTAATTTTCGTGCAACTTCCTTACATATGGTGTCAAAACACATAATCAATAATCCTTCTACGGCAAGAGGTAGGGGGAGAGAATTTCGATGGAGGCAAACAGAGCACACTAGCCTGGGAGGGCAGCCTTCACGAAGGAACGAAGCCCTGTGGAAGAGGGTGCTTTTCAGCACCCTTGTAGAGCACTTCCAAACAAAGAGACATACCCCAAGCGTGACAGGGCTCCATTCCTTCAAGGCTTCCAAGACATCTCTTGGGACACATTACCATGTGCCCAGTGGGCCCACGTGACACCAGAGCTTCGGAAAAAGAGACTGACCTTCAAAGAATGCTATGGGCCTTGGAAAGGAGGCATCGATTCTTCTCTTCAATGTCCTCAAGACATCTTTCTTGACTTTGCATTATGCTTAAGGCACAAGGGCACTGTAGGTGTGATGAACGCCAAGTCCGGCCACTTGTTTCCAATGAAGTTGCAAGCTTGAATCAGCATGACCTCCCCATAGACTTGAATAGATGACAATGTTCTCCTCTCCGTGCCTGTCCCTCTATTCTCACTTGTGGCCTAGGGTTCCTTTCTTATCCCTTGCATCAGACTCTGTTTTATCTCTTCTAGTTTCTGTGCCTGCTTTCTGTTTGCCAAACCTGTTTCTGGGTATCTGTCCCTTTAATAGCCTAGCCTAGGCCAATCCTCAGACTGTAACCATGCGGCCACCCTGGGGGACATGTTCACCGTGATGTCATAAGCGACCTCAAAATTCGAAGTTGTCCTGACAACCTCCGTGCACACAGAGTTTCACAGCCATCTCAGACCAGTCTGACTCCTCACCCTGTCTAGGTAGGATAGTTTTCCTTTTTCTGCAATTGTTGTCAGTTTCTATCTTTCTCCTTGAACTTCGAAAGGGCTCCTACATTCTCTCTAGACACTGGTTTCACTCCTGTAAGATTATCCTGGGTTTTATCTCTTATATCTTGGGTAGATGGCAAAATGGGTGGACCTTACCCAGAAAAAGTCCTGGACTCCCTCACAAGTTGAAGTTGCCCAGGGAATGTTCTGATGCACAATGATGGTGTCATCTCGTGGCACTCTGCCAATTCCACCTTGGCAGGTCACAAGTTTTCCTTCCTTCTGCCTTTGGGAAGTGTACCAGATACTTCCATAGATTGTAATATTCTTATGGTTCCTTTTCTTGTGCGTATTGATAACGTATCCTCACAATTGCTGCTTATTTATGATCTCTGCCCGCACCATACCATGAAATCTATATTTCCTAACACTACTAATGTGATATGCACTCGTAATGTGAAACAGTGAGGCCCGGGCCGCCCAAGCGGAATGTGGGCACTTACCTGCTCCCCCACAGGGCCGGCCCTGAATTGTACTTTTGGACCAACCTTTTGCCTGAACTTGGGAAGACGTGGGCCTGTTTGGATTATTCGTGAAGGTGATTAGTAATAACATCATGGACGGTAACATTTTCCGTTCGTTCATGGGTTTAGGACTGATCATGTTCTCTTCGTAGTATTCCTCTTCACCTATTTGGAATGGTCTGCCTTTCTGTAGCATCTGTAAGCATTTGGAGGTGATTTTCCATCCTTGGAAGTTCACCTTCTGTAAACTCTTTCCGCCCCCAAAGCTTTATGACATCATTCTGGACCCCTTTTTGGATTTTTGATTTGAGGTGAATTTCTAGCCATGACCCTGCATTAGAACGTACTATAACTTCCAGATTCACATCCTCATTGCTTTAGACTTCTGTGTAGCTTACATCATCTTCACCAGTGTAAGACTAATCACAGGCCCTCACCACACACTTGTGCCTAATCTTCTCTTTCACCCTCCGTCACCGCCCCTCTTTGCCTCTGGGAGCCCGCATACAAATGTTCAGTGCCACCTGTTGGTTAGTGCTTGCTTTTTCTTCTCCTTGTAAGTGAGATTCTATGGTATTTGAATTTCTCACTGGGGCTTGTTACACTTCCCCTAAAACCCTCACAGCCATTCTGGTGGTCACAAATGGCTGGATTGCATCATTTGTTCCGGCTGAGTGGTATGCCATTGTGTGGCTATAGCCCATCTTCCTTCTCCAATCATCCCTTGCTGGACACCAGGGTGCTTTCCAAGTCTTGGATATCAGGAGTAAGACTGTGGTGAACACAGCCATGCACATGTCTTTATGCGGTAGTCTTTCTGACTTTTTTGGATAAGCAAGCGGCAGATTAATAGCTGGGTCATACGGGACATGGATACTTAAATTTCTGAGGCAGTTCCACACCTTTGGCATCGTGGCTGCACCGGGTTACACTCCCACCAGCAGTGCAGGAGGCTTCCCTTCTCTCCACCTCCTCTCTGACACTTGTTATTTCCTGTCTGCTTCCTTCTAGCCATGCTGACCACAGTGAGCTGCCATGGCCTTGCAGTTTGGATTTGCATTTTCCTGAGACTTAATGATGGTGAACAAGTTTTCATGCACCTACTGGCCCTCTTTCTGTCTTCTTCGGAGAAATCTCTGCTTCCATCTTTTGACCAGGTTTTCATTGGCTTGTTTTTTTCCTTGTGGAGACGTGCGAGTTGATTGTATCTTTGGGCTTTTCACCCCTTGTCCGATGTGTGGTTTGCAAACATCCTCTCCCAATTGTTGTGGTGTCTTAGTATTCAGTTGATGGTTTCCTTGAGTGGGTAGAAGTGTGTGCATTTGATGTGGTCCCGTTTGTTTCTTGTTTCCTTTGTTGCCCTTGCCCAGTCAGACATGCTTCTTCCAAATAGGCGGCTCAGACAGATGGCAAAGAGCACTCTGCCTAGGTCTTCTCCTACAAGGTTCACGGTTTCAAGTCTGCCATTCAAGGCTTTAATCCATTTCAGGTGGTGTGTGTGCCAGGTGTAACATCATGGTGTACTCTCGTTGTGTTCCATGTGGCTGTGCAGGCTTCCCAGCACCGTTTATTGTAGAGACTCTCCTTTCTCCGCTGTCTCCACTTGGCTCCCTGGTCCAAAATGGGCTGTCCATGTAAGTTTGAGTTGGGCTCTGGGCTCTCAATTGTTTTGCATGGGTCTTCATGCCTGTCTTGGGGCCCAGACTGTGCCGTTTCGGTACCTAGCGCTTCGTCCTCTATGTTGAAATCAGAAATTGTGACACGTGCTGCTTTGTTCGTTTTCCTGAGGATTCCTTTGCCTAGTCAGGGTCTCGTGTTGCTGGCTAGAAACTTTAGGATTCTCTCTTCTTCTCTGTGGCAAATACTGCTGCAACTTTGACTGGGATTGCATGGAATCCAGAGATTCCTTACTGCGGTATGAACCTTTCAAGTGTGTTAATCCTTCCATTCCTAGATCCCTCGATATCTTTTTTTTTCTTGTGTCTTCTTGAGTTTCTTTCCCCAAAGGTTTGCTAGTTTTTGAATTAACATAGAATTCACCTGTTTTGCTAAGGTTATTCACAGAGATCCTATTCTTCGTAATGGCAAGCTCCTGTTTTTTTGTTTTTTTTTTTTCCTTAGCTTCAGTTTTTCTATTCTTTGCAACTTTTAATTGGTTTTGTTTTGGCACAAGTGCATTGCTGTGCTCACATCTGCTGGCAATGCTCCTGTATTTGCTGTGGAAGTCTGGCCCTGTCCAACGTCCCTTCCCATCTGCCTCTACTCTACCTCGGACGCCTGCACCAAAACAACTGAAGCAGTGGTGAGGAGGCCCAAACCGAGGATTCCACCCAGCCCATACTGGGCCACAGACCCAGAAGGTGCGGACCTCACCACTGCACCACCGGCCGGCCACTTACATGTTCAGTGGCAACGTGCAGTTGAGTGCAATGGGAGTTAAATATACTAGGGAGCCCAACTCTAGCACTGTGTAGATGAGGCTAGGTTGTTTTTCGGGTCCATTGTGATGTCAGAGGATTTGTCATAATTGTGTCTCTGAGGTCCAGCATGCTTCCTGGATACAGGTTTCAGAGCCTGCTTGGAGCAGTCTCATAACTCACCCTTCCCACTTAGCCCATGCTTGACCTTCGCTGCCGTTTTTTGGCTTGTGAATTTCTCTGACTTTCAAACGTTCCAGCAGAGTCTGTCTAAAGACGGACATCATCTTTCATTGTGGATAATTCAGGTGTGATTTCTGTTCACCTTCCATTTTCTGGGTCCTCTTTTTCTTTTCCATAGTATACTCGTCATGGTCTTTCTCAGCTATCTCCCTTAGACATGCTTATCAGTCCGTTCTCCTTCATTCCAAGGGATTAGTTTGTATTTCGTTAATCGCTGTATGTTCTCTAGGGTGAGGTGTGAGTGCTTTCGTGACTCTTGGTTGTTGTCCTTGAATTTGCACCGGTCACTTGTAGGACTCTTGGCTACCCTAGCCTAGGTCAAACTAAGCACTGAGAACACGTGGTCATGTGGGTTGGTTTGACATCCTGAGATCAGAAACTCCAAATTCGAGGTGGTCCTGGCAACCCCCTTCACGGACACAATGTTTCCAAGACAACTTAGACAAATCGGATGAATTCCACTCTCCAGGAAAGATATTTTTCTGTCTCTTTTCCGGATTTGGGAAGTTTCGAACTTGACCCCTGATCCTTGAACGTTCCCCTAGATTCCGTCCAGATACGGGCTTACTTAATTTTTATAGGGTGTGCCATTTGTTTGCCCTACATCCTCTACCCTGGCCTGTTTATTTTTCTTGAAACACAACTGTAAAGTTCTAATTTTCGTGCAACTTCCTTACATATGGTGTCAAAACACATAATCAATAATCCTTCTACGGCAAGAGGTAGGGGGAGAGAATTTCGATGGAGGCAAACAGAGCACACTAGCCTGGGAGGGCAGCCTTCACGAAGGAACGAAGCCCTGTGGAAGAGGGTGCTTTTCAGCACCCTTGTAGAGCACTTCCAAACAAAGAGACATACCCCAAGCGTGACAGGGCTCCATTCCTTCAAGGCTTCCAAGACATCTCTTGGGACACATTACCATGTGCCCAGTGGGCCCACGTGACACCAGAGCTTCGGAAAAAGAGACTGACCTTCAAAGAATGCTATGGGCCTTGGAAAGGAGGCATCGATTCTTCTCTTCAATGTCCTCAAGACATCTTTCTTGACTTTGCATTATGCTTAAGGCACAAGGGCACTGTAGGTGTGATGAACGCCAAGTCCGGCCACTTGTTTCCAATGAAGTTGCAAGCTTGAATCAGCATGACCTCCCCATAGACTTGAATAGATGACAATGTTCTCCTCTCCGTGCCTGTCCCTCTATTCTCACTTGTGGCCTAGGGTTCCTTTCTTATCCCTTGCATCAGACTCTGTTTTATCTCTTCTAGTTTCTGTGCCTGCTTTCTGTTTGCCAAACCTGTTTCTGGGTATCTGTCCCTTTAATAGCCTAGCCTAGGCCAATCCTCAGACTGTAACCATGCGGCCACCCTGGGGGACATGTTCACCGTGATGTCATAAGCGACCTCAAAATTCGAAGTTGTCCTGACAACCTCCGTGCACACAGAGTTTCACAGCCATCTCAGACCAGTCTGACTCCTCACCCTGTCTAGGTAGGATAGTTTTCCTTTTTCTGCAATTGTTGTCAGTTTCTATCTTTCTCCTTGAACTTCGAAAGGGCTCCTACATTCTCTCTAGACACTGGTTTCACTCCTGTAAGATTATCCTGGGTTTTATCTCTTATATCTTGGGTAGATGGCAAAATGGGTGGACCTTACCCAGAAAAAGTCCTGGACTCCCTCACAAGTTGAAGTTGCCCAGGGAATGTTCTGATGCACAATGATGGTGTCATCTCGTGGCACTCTGCCAATTCCACCTTGGCAGGTCACAAGTTTTCCTTCCTTCTGCCTTTGGGAAGTGTACCAGATACTTCCATAGATTGTAATATTCTTATGGTTCCTTTTCTTGTGCGTATTGATAACGTATCCTCACAATTGCTGCTTATTTATGATCTCTGCCCGCACCATACCATGAAATCTATATTTCCTAACACTACTAATGTGATATGCACTCGTAATGTGAAACAGTGAGGCCCGGGCCGCCCAAGCGGAATGTGGGCACTTACCTGCTCCCCCACAGGGCCGGCCCTGAATTGTACTTTTGGACCAACCTTTTGCCTGAACTTGGGAAGACGTGGGCCTGTTTGGATTATTCGTGAAGGTGATTAGTAATAACATCATGGACGGTAACATTTTCCGTTCGTTCATGGGTTTAGGACTGATCATGTTCTCTTCGTAGTATTCCTCTTCACCTATTTGGAATGGTCTGCCTTTCTGTAGCATCTGTAAGCATTTGGAGGTGATTTTCCATCCTTGGAAGTTCACCTTCTGTAAACTCTTTCCGCCCCCAAAGCTTTATGACATCATTCTGGACCCCTTTTTGGATTTTTGATTTGAGGTGAATTTCTAGCCATGACCCTGCATTAGAACGTACTATAACTTCCAGATTCACATCCTCATTGCTTTAGACTTCTGTGTAGCTTACATCATCTTCACCAGCGTAAGACTAATCACAGGCCCTCACCACACACTTGTGCCTAATCTTCTCTTTCACCCTCCGTCACCGCCCCTCTTTGCCTCTGGGAGCCCGCATACAAATGTTCAGTGCCACCTGTTGGTTAGTGCTTGCTTTTTCTTCTCCTTGTAAGTGAGATTCTATGGTATTTGAATTTCTCACTGGGGCTTGTTACACTTCCCCTAAAACCCTCACAGCCATTCTGGTGGTCACAAATGGCTGGATTGCATCATTTGTTCCGGCTGAGTGGTATGCCATTGTGTGGCTATAGCCCATCTTCCTTCTCCAATCATCCCTTGCTGGACACCAGGGTGCTTTCCAAGTCTTGGATATCAGGAGTAAGACTGTGGTGAACACAGCCATGCACATGTCTTTATGCGGTAGTCTTTCTGACTTTTTTGGATAAGCAAGCGGCAGATTAATAGCTGGGTCATACGGGACATGGATACTTAAATTTCTGAGGCAGTTCCACACCTTTGGCATCGTGGCTGCACCGGGTTACACTCCCACCAGCAGTGCAGGAGGCTTCCCTTCTCTCCACCTCCTCTCTGACACTTGTTATTTCCTGTCTGCTTCCTTCTAGCCATGCTGACCACAGTGAGCTGCCATGTCCTTGCAGTTTGGATTTGCATTTTCCTGAGACTTAATGATGGTGAACAAGTTTTCATGCACCTACTGGACCTCTTTCTGTCTTCTTCGGAGAAATCTCTGCTTCCATCTTTTGACCAGGTTTTCATTGGCTTGTTTTTTTCCTTGTGGAGACGTGCGAGTTGATTGTATCTTTGGGCTTTTCACCCCTTGTCCGATGTGTGGTTTGCAAACATCCTCTCCCAATTGTTGTGGTGTCTTAGTATTCAGTTGATGGTTTCCTTGAGTGGGTAGAAGTGTGTGCATTTGATGTGGTCCCGTTTGTTTCTTGTTTCCTTTGTTGCCCTTGCCCAGTCAGACATGCTTCTTCCAAATAGGCGGCTCAGACAGATGGCAAAGAGCACTCTGCCTAGGTCTTCTCCTACAAGGTTCACGGTTTCAAGTCTGCCATTCAAGGCTTTAATCCATTTCAGGTGGTGTGTGTGCCAGGTGTAACATCATGGTGTACTCTCGTTGTGTTCCATGTGGCTGTGCAGGCTTCCCAGCACCGTTTATTGTAGAGACTCTCCTTTCTCCGCTGTCTCCACTTGGCTCCCTGGTCCAAAATGGGCTGTCCATGTAAGTTTGAGTTGGGCTCTGGGCTCTCAATTGTTTTGCATGGGTCTTCATGCCTGTCTTGGGGCCCAGACTGTGCCGTTTCGGTACCTAGCGCTTCGTCCTCTATGTTGAAATCAGAAATTGTGACACGTGCTGCTTTGTTCGTTTTCCTGAGGATTCCTTTGCCTAGTCAGGGTCTCGTGTTGCTGGCTAGAAACTTTAGGATTCTCTCTTCTTCTCTGTGGCAAATACTGCTGCAACTTTGACTGGGATTGCATGGAATCCAGAGATTCCTTACTGCGGTATGAACCTTTCAAGTGTGTTAATCCTTCCATTCCTAGATCCCTCGATATCTTTTTTTTTCTTGTGTCTTCTTGAGTTTCTTTCCCCAAAGGTTTGCTAGTTTTTGAATTAACATAGAATTCACCTGTTTTGCTAAGGTTATTCACAGAGATCCTATTCTTCGTAATGGCAAGCTCCTGTTTTTTTGTTTTTTTTTTTTCCTTAGCTTCAGTTTTTCTATTCTTTGCAACTTTTAATTGGTTTTGTTTTGGCACAAGTGCATTGCTGTGCTCACATCTGCTGGCAATGCTCCTGTATTTGCTGTGGAAGTCTGGCCCTGTCCAACGTCCCTTCCCATCTGCCTCTACTCTACCTCGGACGCCTGCACCAGAACAACTGAAGCAGTGGTGAGGAGGCCCAAACCGAGGATTCCACCCAGCCCATACTGGGCCACAGACCCAGAAGGTGCGGACCTCACCACTGCACCACCGGCCGGCCACTTACATGTTCAGTGGCAACGTGCAGTTGAGTGCAATGGGAGTTAAATATACTAGGGAGCCCAACTCTAGCACTGTGTAGATGAGGCTAGGTTGTTTTTCGGGTCCATTGTGATGTCAGAGGATTTGTCATAATTGTGTCTCTGAGGTCCAGCATGCTTCCTGGATACAGGTTTCAGAGCCTGCTTGGAGCAGTCTCATAACTCACCCTTCCCACTTAGCCCATGCTTGACCTTCGCTGCCGTTTTTTGGCTTGTGAATTTCTCTGACTTTCAAACGTTCCAGCAGAGTCTGTCTAAAGACGGACATCATCTTTCATTGTGGATAATTCAGGTGTGATTTCTGTTCACCTTCCATTTTCTGGGTCCTCTTTTTCTTTTCCATAGTATACCTGTCATGGTCTTTCTCAGCTATCTCCCTTAGACATGCTTATCAGTCCGTTCTCCTTCATTCCAAGGGATTAGTTTGTATTTCTTTAATCGCTGTATGTTCTCTAGGGTGAGGTGTGAGTGCTTTCGTGACTCTTGGTTGTTGTCCTTGAATTTGCACCGGTCACTTGTAGGACTCTTGGCTACCCTAGCCTAGGTCAAACTAAGCACTGAGAAGACGTGGTCATGTGGGTTGGTTTGACATCCTGAGATCAGAAACTCCAAATTCGAGGTGGTCCTGGCAACCCCCTTCACGGACACAATGTTTCCAAGACAACTTAGACAAATCGGATGAATTCCACTCTCCAGGAAAGATATTTTTCTGTCTCTTTTCCGGATTTGGGAAGTTTCGAACTTGACCCCTGATCCTTGAACGTTCCCCTAGATTCCGTCCAGATACGGGCTTACTTAATTTTTATAGGGTGTGCCATTTGTTTGCCCTACATCCTCTACCCTGGCCTGTTTATTTTTCTTGAAACACAACTGTAAAGTTCTAATTTTCGTGCAACTTCCTTACATATGGTGTCAAAACACATAATCAATAATCCTTCTACGGCAAGAGGTAGGGGGAGAGAATTTCGATGGAGGCAAACAGAGCACACTAGCCTGGGAGGGCAGCCTTCACGAAGGAACGAAGCCCTGTGGAAGAGGGTGCTTTTCAGCACCCTTGTAGAGCACTTCCAAACAAAGAGACATACCCCAAGCGTGACAGGGCTCCATTCCTTCAAGGCTTCCAAGACATCTCTTGGGACACATTACCATGTGCCCAGTGGGCCCACGTGACACCAGAGCTTCGGAAAAAGAGACTGACCTTCAAAGAATGCTATGGGCCTTGGAAAGGAGGCATCGATTCTTCTCTTCAATGTCCTCAAGACATCTTTCTTGACTTTGCATTATGCTTAAGGCACAAGGGCACTGTAGGTGTGATGAACGCCAAGTCCGGCCACTTGTTTCCAATGAAGTTGCAAGCTTGAATCAGCATGACCTCCCCATAGACTTGAATAGATGACAATGTTCTCCTCTCCGTGCCTGTCCCTCTATTCTCACTTGTGGCCTAGGGTTCCTTTCTTATCCCTTGCATCAGACTCTGTTTTATCTCTTCTAGTTTCTGTGCCTGCTTTCTGTTTGCCAAACCTGTTTCTGGGTATCTGTCCCTTTAATAGCCTAGCCTAGGCCAATCCTCAGACTGTAACCATGCGGCCACCCTGGGGGACATGTTCACCGTGATGTCATAAGCGACCTCAAAATTCGAAGTTGTCCTGACAACCTCCGTGCACACAGAGTTTCACAGCCATCTCAGACCAGTCTGACTCCTCACCCTGTCTAGGTAGGATAGTTTTCCTTTTTCTGCAATTGTTGTCAGTTTCTATCTTTCTCCTTGAACTTCGAAAGGGCTCCTACATTCTCTCTAGACACTGGTTTCACTCCTGTAAGATTATCCTGGGTTTTATCTCTTATATCTTGGGTAGATGGCAAAATGGGTGGACCTTACCCAGAAAAAGTCCTGGACTCCCTCACAAGTTGAAGTTGCCCAGGGAATGTTCTGATGCACAATGATGGTGTCATCTCGTGGCACTCTGCCAATTCCACCTTGGCAGGTCACAAGTTTTCCTTCCTTCTGCCTTTGGGAAGTGTACCAGATACTTCCATAGATTGTAATATTCTTATGGTTCCTTTTCTTGTGCGTATTGATAACGTATCCTCACAATTGCTGCTTATTTATGATCTCTGCCCGCACCATACCATGAAATCTATATTTCCTAACACTACTAATGTGATATGCACTCGTAATGTGAAACAGTGAGGCCCGGGCCGCCCAAGCGGAATGTGGGCACTTACCTGCTCCCCCACAGGGCCGGCCCTGAATTGTACTTTTGGACCAACCTTTTGCCTGAACTTGGGAAGACGTGGGCCTGTTTGGATTATTCGTGAAGGTGATTAGTAATAACATCATGGACGGTAACATTTTCCGTTCGTTCATGGGTTTAGGACTGATCATGTTCTCTTCGTAGTATTCCTCTTCACCTATTTGGAATGGTCTGCCTTTCTGTAGCATCTGTAAGCATTTGGAGGTGATTTTCCATCCTTGGAAGTTCACCTTCTGTAAACTCTTTCCGCCCCCAAAGCTTTATGACATCATTCTGGACCCCTTTTTGGATTTTTGATTTGAGGTGAATTTCTAGCCATGACCCTGCATTAGAACGTACTATAACTTCCAGATTCACATCCTCATTGCTTTAGACTTCTGTGTAGCTTACATCATCTTCACCAGCGTAAGACTAATCACAGGCCCTCACCACACACTTGTGCCTAATCTTCTCTTTCACCCTCCGTCACCGCCCCTCTTTGCCTCTGGGAGCCCGCATACAAATGTTCAGTGCCACCTGTTGGTTAGTGCTTGCTTTTTCTTCTCCTTGTAAGTGAGATTCTATGGTATTTGAATTTCTCACTGGGGCTTGTTACACTTCCCCTAAAACCCTCACAGCCATTCTGGTGGTCACAAATGGCTGGATTGCATCATTTGTTCCGGCTGAGTGGTATGCCATTGTGTGGCTATAGCCCATCTTCCTTCTCCAATCATCCCTTGCTGGACACCAGGGTGCTTTCCAAGTCTTGGATATCAGGAGTAAGACTGTGGTGAACACAGCCATGCACATGTCTTTATGCGGTAGTCTTTCTGACTTTTTTGGATAAGCAAGCGGCAGATTAATAGCTGGGTCATACGGGACATGGATACTTAAATTTCTGAGGCAGTTCCACACCTTTGGCATCGTGGCTGCACCGGGTTACACTCCCACCAGCAGTGCAGGAGGCTTCCCTTCTCTCCACCTCCTCTCTGACACTTGTTATTTCCTGTCTGCTTCCTTCTAGCCATGCTGACCACAGTGAGCTGCCATGTCCTTGCAGTTTGGATTTGCATTTTCCTGAGACTTAATGATGGTGAACAAGTTTTCATGCACCTACTGGCCCTCTTTCTGTCTTCTTCGGAGAAATCTCTGCTTCCATCTTTTGACCAGGTTTTCATTGGCTTGTTTTTTTCCTTGTGGAGACGTGCGAGTTGATTGTATCTTTGGGCTTTTCACCCCTTGTCCGATGTGTGGTTTGCAAACATCCTCTCCCAATTGTTGTGGTGTCTTAGTATTCAGTTGATGGTTTCCTTGAGTGGGTAGAAGTGTGTGCATTTGATGTGGTCCCGTTTGTTTCTTGTTTCCTTTGTTGCCCTTGCCCAGTCAGACATGCTTCTTCCAAATAGGCGGCTCAGACAGATGGCAAAGAGCACTCTGCCTAGGTCTTCTCCTACAAGGTTCACGGTTTCAAGTCTGCCATTCAAGGCTTTAATCCATTTCAGGTGGTGTGTGTGCCAGGTGTAACATCATGGTGTACTCTCGTTGTGTTCCATGTGGCTGTGCAGGCTTCCCAGCACCGTTTATTGTAGAGACTCTCCTTTCTCCGCTGTCTCCACTTGGCTCCCTGGTCCAAAATGGGCTGTCCATGTAAGTTTGAGTTGGGCTCTGGGCTCTCAATTGTTTTGCATGGGTCTTCATGCCTGTCTTGGGGCCCAGACTGTGCCGTTTCGGTACCTAGCGCTTCGTCCTCTATGTTGAAATCAGAAATTGTGACACGTGCTGCTTTGTTCGTTTTCCTGAGGATTCCTTTGCCTAGTCAGGGTCTCGTGTTGCTGGCTAGAAACTTTAGGATTCTCTCTTCTTCTCTGTGGCAAATACTGCTGCAACTTTGACTGGGATTGCATGGAATCCAGAGATTCCTTACTGCGGTATGAACCTTTCAAGTGTGTTAATCCTTCCATTCCTAGATCCCTCGATATCTTTTTTTTTCTTGTGTCTTCTTGAGTTTCTTTCCCCAAAGGTTTGCTAGTTTTTGAATTAACATAGAATTCACCTGTTTTGCTAAGGTTATTCACAGAGATCCTATTCTTCGTAATGGCAAGCTCCTGTTTTTTTGTTTTTTTTTTTTCCTTAGCTTCAGTTTTTCTATTCTTTGCAACTTTTAATTGGTTTTGTTTTGGCACAAGTGCATTGCTGTGCTCACATCTGCTGGCAATGCTCCTGTATTTGCTGTGGAAGTCTGGCCCTGTCCAACGTCCCTTCCCATCTGCCTCTACTCTACCTCGGACGCCTGCACCAGAACAACTGAAGCAGTGGTGAGGAGGCCCAAACCGAGGATTCCACCCAGCCCATACTGGGCCACAGACCCAGAAGGTGCGGACCTCACCACTGCACCACCGGCCGGCCACTTACATGTTCAGTGGCAACGTGCAGTTGAGTGCAATGGGAGTTAAATATACTAGGGAGCCCAACTCTAGCACTGTGTAGATGAGGCTAGGTTGTTTTTCGGGTCCATTGTGATGTCAGAGGATTTGTCATAATTGTGTCTCTGAGGTCCAGCATGCTTCCTGGATACAGGTTTCAGAGCCTGCTTGGAGCAGTCTCATAACTCACCCTTCCCACTTAGCCCATGCTTGACCTTCGCTGCCGTTTTTTGGCTTGTGAATTTCTCTGACTTTCAAACGTTCCAGCAGAGTCTGTCTAAAGACGGACATCATCTTTCATTGTGGATAATTCAGGTGTGATTTCTGTTCACCTTCCATTTTCTGGGTCCTCTTTTTCTTTTCCATAGTATACTCGTCATGGTCTTTCTCAGCTATCTCCCTTAGACATGCTTATCAGTCCGTTCTCCTTCATTCCAAGGGATTAGTTTGTATTTCGTTAATCGCTGTATGTTCTCTAGGGTGAGGTGTGAGTGCTTTCGTGACTCTTGGTTGTTGTCCTTGAATTTGCACCGGTCACTTGTAGGACTCTTGGCTACCCTAGCCTAGGTCAAACTAAGCACTGAGAACACGTGGTCATGTGGGTTGGTTTGACATCCTGAGATCAGAAACTCCAAATTCGAGGTGGTCCTGGCAACCCCCTTCACGGACACAATGTTTCCAAGACAACTTAGACAAATCGGATGAATTCCACTCTCCAGGAAAGATATTTTTCTGTCTCTTTTCCGGATTTGGGAAGTTTCGAACTTGACCCCTGATCCTTGAACGTTCCCCTAGATTCCGTCCAGATACGGGCTTACTTAATTTTTATAGGGTGTGCCATTTGTTTGCCCTACATCCTCTACCCTGGCCTGTTTATTTTTCTTGAAACACAACTGTAAAGTTCTAATTTTCGTGCAACTTCCTTACATATGGTGTCAAAACACATAATCAATAATCCTTCTACGGCAAGAGGTAGGGGGAGAGAATTTCGATGGAGGCAAACAGAGCACACTAGCCTGGGAGGGCAGCCTTCACGAAGGAACGAAGCCCTGTGGAAGAGGGTGCTTTTCAGCACCCTTGTAGAGCACTTCCAAACAAAGAGACATACCCCAAGCGTGACAGGGCTCCATTCCTTCAAGGCTTCCAAGACATCTCTTGGGACACATTACCATGTGCCCAGTGGGCCCACGTGACACCAGAGCTTCGGAAAAAGAGACTGACCTTCAAAGAATGCTATGGGCCTTGGAAAGGAGGCATCGATTCTTCTCTTCAATGTCCTCAAGACATCTTTCTTGACTTTGCATTATGCTTAAGGCACAAGGGCACTGTAGGTGTGATGAACGCCAAGTCCGGCCACTTGTTTCCAATGAAGTTGCAAGCTTGAATCAGCATGACCTCCCCATAGACTTGAATAGATGACAATGTTCTCCTCTCCGTGCCTGTCCCTCTATTCTCACTTGTGGCCTAGGGTTCCTTTCTTATCCCTTGCATCAGACTCTGTTTTATCTCTTCTAGTTTCTGTGCCTGCTTTCTGTTTGCCAAACCTGTTTCTGGGTATCTGTCCCTTTAATAGCCTAGCCTAGGCCAATCCTCAGACTGTAACCATGCGGCCACCCTGGGGGACATGTTCACCGTGATGTCATAAGCGACCTCAAAATTCGAAGTTGTCCTGACAACCTCCGTGCACACAGAGTTTCACAGCCATCTCAGACCAGTCTGACTCCTCACCCTGTCTAGGTAGGATAGTTTTCCTTTTTCTGCAATTGTTGTCAGTTTCTATCTTTCTCCTTGAACTTCGAAAGGGCTCCTACATTCTCTCTAGACACTGGTTTCACTCCTGTAAGATTATCCTGGGTTTTATCTCTTATATCTTGGGTAGATGGCAAAATGGGTGGACCTTACCCAGAAAAAGTCCTGGACTCCCTCACAAGTTGAAGTTGCCCAGGGAATGTTCTGATGCACAATGATGGTGTCATCTCGTGGCACTCTGCCAATTCCACCTTGGCAGGTCACAAGTTTTCCTTCCTTCTGCCTTTGGGAAGTGTACCAGATACTTCCATAGATTGTAATATTCTTATGGTTCCTTTTCTTGTGCGTATTGATAACGTATCCTCACAATTGCTGCTTATTTATGATCTCTGCCCGCACCATACCATGAAATCTATATTTCCTAACACTACTAATGTGATATGCACTCGTAATGTGAAACAGTGAGGCCCGGGCCGCCCAAGCGGAATGTGGGCACTTACCTGCTCCCCCACAGGGCCGGCCCTGAATTGTACTTTTGGACCAACCTTTTGCCTGAACTTGGGAAGACGTGGGCCTGTTTGGATTATTCGTGAAGGTGATTAGTAATAACATCATGGACGGTAACATTTTCCGTTCGTTCATGGGTTTAGGACTGATCATGTTCTCTTCGTAGTATTCCTCTTCACCTATTTGGAATGGTCTGCCTTTCTGTAGCATCTGTAAGCATTTGGAGGTGATTTTCCATCCTTGGAAGTTCACCTTCTGTAAACTCTTTCCGCCCCCAAAGCTTTATGACATCATTCTGGACCCCTTTTTGGATTTTTGATTTGAGGTGAATTTCTAGCCATGACCCTGCATTAGAACGTACTATAACTTCCAGATTCACATCCTCATTGCTTTAGACTTCTGTGTAGCTTACATCATCTTCACCAGCGTAAGACTAATCACAGGCCCTCACCACACACTTGTGCCTAATCTTCTCTTTCACCCTCCGTCACCGCCCCTCTTTGCCTCTGGGAGCCCGCATACAAATGTTCAGTGCCACCTGTTGGTTAGTGCTTGCTTTTTCTTCTCCTTGTAAGTGAGATTCTATGGTATTTGAATTTCTCACTGGGGCTTGTTACACTTCCCCTAAAACCCTCACAGCCATTCTGGTGGTCACAAATGGCTGGATTGCATCATTTGTTCCGGCTGAGTGGTATGCCATTGTGTGGCTATAGCCCATCTTCCTTCTCCAATCATCCCTTGCTGGACACCAGGGTGCTTTCCAAGTCTTGGATATCAGGAGTAAGACTGTGGTGAACACAGCCATGCACATGTCTTTATGCGGTAGTCTTTCTGACTTTTTTGGATAAGCAAGCGGCAGATTAATAGCTGGGTCATACGGGACATGGATACTTAAATTTCTGAGGCAGTTCCACACCTTTGGCATCGTGGCTGCACCGGGTTACACTCCCACCAGCAGTGCAGGAGGCTTCCCTTCTCTCCACCTCCTCTCTGACACTTGTTATTTCCTGTCTGCTTCCTTCTAGCCATGCTGACCACAGTGAGCTGCCATGTCCTTGCAGTTTGGATTTGCATTTTCCTGAGACTTAATGATGGTGAACAAGTTTTCATGCACCTACTGGACCTCTTTCTGTCTTCTTCGGAGAAATCTCTGCTTCCATCTTTTGACCAGGTTTTCATTGGCTTGTTTTTTTCCTTGTGGAGACGTGCGAGTTGATTGTATCTTTGGGCTTTTCACCCCTTGTCCGATGTGTGGTTTGCAAACATCCTCTCCCAATTGTTGTGGTGTCTTAGTATTCAGTTGATGGTTTCCTTGAGTGGGTAGAAGTGTGTGCATTTGATGTGGTCCCGTTTGTTTCTTGTTTCCTTTGTTGCCCTTGCCCAGTCAGACATGCTTCTTCCAAATAGGCGGCTCAGACAGATGGCAAAGAGCACTCTGCCTAGGTCTTCTCCTACAAGGTTCACGGTTTCAAGTCTGCCATTCAAGGCTTTAATCCATTTCAGGTGGTGTGTGTGCCAGGTGTAACATCATGGTGTACTCTCGTTGTGTTCCATGTGGCTGTGCAGGCTTCCCAGCACCGTTTATTGTAGAGACTCTCCTTTCTCCGCTGTCTCCACTTGGCTCCCTGGTCCAAAATGGGCTGTCCATGTAAGTTTGAGTTGGGCTCTGGGCTCTCAATTGTTTTGCATGGGTCTTCATGCCTGTCTTGGGGCCCAGACTGTGCCGTTTCGGTACCTAGCGCTTCGTCCTCTATGTTGAAATCAGAAATTGTGACACGTGCTGCTTTGTTCGTTTTCCTGAGGATTCCTTTGCCTAGTCAGGGTCTCGTGTTGCTGGCTAGAAACTTTAGGATTCTCTCTTCTTCTCTGTGGCAAATACTGCTGCAACTTTGACTGGGATTGCATGGAATCCAGAGATTCCTTACTGCGGTATGAACCTTTCAAGTGTGTTAATCCTTCCATTCCTAGATCCCTCGATATCTTTTTTTTTCTTGTGTCTTCTTGAGTTTCTTTCCCCAAAGGTTTGCTAGTTTTTGAATTAACATAGAATTCACCTGTTTTGCTAAGGTTATTCACAGAGATCCTATTCTTCGTAATGGCAAGCTCCTGTTTTTTTGTTTTTTTTTTTTCCTTAGCTTCAGTTTTTCTATTCTTTGCAACTTTTAATTGGTTTTGTTTTGGCACAAGTGCATTGCTGTGCTCACATCTGCTGGCAATGCTCCTGTATTTGCTGTGGAAGTCTGGCCCTGTCCAACGTCCCTTCCCATCTGCCTCTACTCTACCTCGGACGCCTGCACCAGAACAACTGAAGCAGTGGTGAGGAGGCCCAAACCGAGGATTCCACCCAGCCCATACTGGGCCACAGACCCAGAAGGTGCGGACCTCACCACTGCACCACCGGCCGGCCACTTACATGTTCAGTGGCAACGTGCAGTTGAGTGCAATGGGAGTTAAATATACTAGGGAGCCCAACTCTAGCACTGTGTAGATGAGGCTAGGTTGTTTTTCGGGTCCATTGTGATGTCAGAGGATTTGTCATAATTGTGTCTCTGAGGTCCAGCATGCTTCCTGGATACAGGTTTCAGAGCCTGCTTGGAGCAGTCTCATAACTCACCCTTCCCACTTAGCCCATGCTTGACCTTCGCTGCCGTTTTTTGGCTTGTGAATTTCTCTGACTTTCAAACGTTCCAGCAGAGTCTGTCTAAAGACGGACATCATCTTTCATTGTGGATAATTCAGGTGTGATTTCTGTTCACCTTCCATTTTCTGGGTCCTCTTTTTCTTTTCCATAGTATACTCGTCATGGTCTTTCTCAGCTATCTCCCTTAGACATGCTTATCAGTCCGTTCTCCTTCATTCCAAGGGATTAGTTTGTATTTCGTTAATCGCTGTATGTTCTCTAGGGTGAGGTGTGAGTGCTTTCGTGACTCTTGGTTGTTGTCCTTGAATTTGCACCGGTCACTTGTAGGACTCTTGGCTACCCTAGCCTAGGTCAAACTAAGCACTGAGAACACGTGGTCATGTGGGTTGGTTTGACATCCTGAGATCAGAAACTCCAAATTCGAGGTGGTCCTGGCAACCCCCTTCACGGACACAATGTTTCCAAGACAACTTAGACAAATCGGATGAATTCCACTCTCCAGGAAAGATATTTTTCTGTCTCTTTTCCGGATTTGGGAAGTTTCGAACTTGACCCCTGATCCTTGAACGTTCCCCTAGATTCCGTCCAGATACGGGCTTACTTAATTTTTATAGGGTGTGCCATTTGTTTGCCCTACATCCTCTACCCTGGCCTGTTTATTTTTCTTGAAACACAACTGTAAAGTTCTAATTTTCGTGCAACTTCCTTACATATGGTGTCAAAACACATAATCAATAATCCTTCTACGGCAAGAGGTAGGGGGAGAGAATTTCGATGGAGGCAAACAGAGCACACTAGCCTGGGAGGGCAGCCTTCACGAAGGAACGAAGCCCTGTGGAAGAGGGTGCTTTTCAGCACCCTTGTAGAGCACTTCCAAACAAAGAGACATACCCCAAGCGTGACAGGGCTCCATTCCTTCAAGGCTTCCAAGACATCTCTTGGGACACATTACCATGTGCCCAGTGGGCCCACGTGACACCAGAGCTTCGGAAAAAGAGACTGACCTTCAAAGAATGCTATGGGCCTTGGAAAGGAGGCATCGATTCTTCTCTTCAATGTCCTCAAGACATCTTTCTTGACTTTGCATTATGCTTAAGGCACAAGGGCACTGTAGGTGTGATGAACGCCAAGTCCGGCCACTTGTTTCCAATGAAGTTGCAAGCTTGAATCAGCATGACCTCCCCATAGACTTGAATAGATGACAATGTTCTCCTCTCCGTGCCTGTCCCTCTATTCTCACTTGTGGCCTAGGGTTCCTTTCTTATCCCTTGCATCAGACTCTGTTTTATCTCTTCTAGTTTCTGTGCCTGCTTTCTGTTTGCCAAACCTGTTTCTGGGTATCTGTCCCTTTAATAGCCTAGCCTAGGCCAATCCTCAGACTGTAACCATGCGGCCACCCTGGGGGACATGTTCACCGTGATGTCATAAGCGACCTCAAAATTCGAAGTTGTCCTGACAACCTCCGTGCACACAGAGTTTCACAGCCATCTCAGACCAGTCTGACTCCTCACCCTGTCTAGGTAGGATAGTTTTCCTTTTTCTGCAATTGTTGTCAGTTTCTATCTTTCTCCTTGAACTTCGAAAGGGCTCCTACATTCTCTCTAGACACTGGTTTCACTCCTGTAAGATTATCCTGGGTTTTATCTCTTATATCTTGGGTAGATGGCAAAATGGGTGGACCTTACCCAGAAAAAGTCCTGGACTCCCTCACAAGTTGAAGTTGCCCAGGGAATGTTCTGATGCACAATGATGGTGTCATCTCGTGGCACTCTGCCAATTCCACCTTGGCAGGTCACAAGTTTTCCTTCCTTCTGCCTTTGGGAAGTGTACCAGATACTTCCATAGATTGTAATATTCTTATGGTTCCTTTTCTTGTGCGTATTGATAACGTATCCTCACAATTGCTGCTTATTTATGATCTCTGCCCGCACCATACCATGAAATCTATATTTCCTAACACTACTAATGTGATATGCACTCGTAATGTGAAACAGTGAGGCCCGGGCCGCCCAAGCGGAATGTGGGCACTTACCTGCTCCCCCACAGGGCCGGCCCTGAATTGTACTTTTGGACCAACCTTTTGCCTGAACTTGGGAAGACGTGGGCCTGTTTGGATTATTCGTGAAGGTGATTAGTAATAACATCATGGACGGTAACATTTTCCGTTCGTTCATGGGTTTAGGACTGATCATGTTCTCTTCGTAGTATTCCTCTTCACCTATTTGGAATGGTCTGCCTTTCTGTAGCATCTGTAAGCATTTGGAGGTGATTTTCCATCCTTGGAAGTTCACCTTCTGTAAACTCTTTCCGCCCCCAAAGCTTTATGACATCATTCTGGACCCCTTTTTGGATTTTTGATTTGAGGTGAATTTCTAGCCATGACCCTGCATTAGAACGTACTATAACTTCCAGATTCACATCCTCATTGCTTTAGACTTCTGTGTAGCTTACATCATCTTCACCAGCGTAAGACTAATCACAGGCCCTCACCACACACTTGTGCCTAATCTTCTCTTTCACCCTCCGTCACCGCCCCTCTTTGCCTCTGGGAGCCCGCATACAAATGTTCAGTGCCACCTGTTGGTTAGTGCTTGCTTTTTCTTCTCCTTGTAAGTGAGATTCTATGGTATTTGAATTTCTCACTGGGGCTTGTTACACTTCCCCTAAAACCCTCACAGCTATTCTGGTGGTCACAAATGGCTGGATTGCATCATTTGTTCCGGCTGAGTGGTATGCCATTGTGTGGCTATAGCCCATCTTCCTTCTCCAATCATCCCTTGCTGGACACCAGGGTGCTTTCCAAGTCTTGGATATCAGGAGTAAGACTGTGGTGAACACAGCCATGCACATGTCTTTATGCGGTAGTCTTTCTGACTTTTTTGGATAAGCAAGCGGCAGATTAATAGCTGGGTCATACGGGACATGGATACTTAAATTTCTGAGGCAGTTCCACACCTTTGGCATCGTGGCTGCACCGGGTTACACTCCCACCAGCAGTGCAGGAGGCTTCCCTTCTCTCCACCTCCTCTCTGACACTTGTTATTTCCTGTCTGCTTCCTTCTAGCCATGCTGACCACAGTGAGCTGCCATGTCCTTGCAGTTTGGATTTGCATTTTCCTGAGACTTAATGATGGTGAACAAGTTTTCATGCACCTACTGGACCTCTTTCTGTCTTCTTCGGAGAAATCTCTGCTTCCATCTTTTGACCAGGTTTTCATTGGCTTGTTTTTTTCCTTGTGGAGACGTGCGAGTTGATTGTATCTTTGGGCTTTTCACCCCTTGTCCGATGTGTGGTTTGCAAACATCCTCTCCCAATTGTTGTGGTGTCTTAGTATTCAGTTGATGGTTTCCTTGAGTGGGTAGAAGTGTGTGCATTTGATGTGGTCCCGTTTGTTTCTTGTTTCCTTTGTTGCCCTTGCCCAGTCAGACATGCTTCTTCCAAATAGGCGGCTCAGACAGATGGCAAAGAGCACTCTGCCTAGGTCTTCTCCTACAAGGTTCACGGTTTCAAGTCTGCCATTCAAGGCTTTAATCCATTTCAGGTGGTGTGTGTGCCAGGTGTAACATCATGGTGTACTCTCGTTGTGTTCCATGTGGCTGTGCAGGCTTCCCAGCACCGTTTATTGTAGAGACTCTCCTTTCTCCGCTGTCTCCACTTGGCTCCCTGGTCCAAAATGGGCTGTCCATGTAAGTTTGAGTTGGGCTCTGGGCTCTCAATTGTTTTGCATGGGTCTTCATGCCTGTCTTGGGGCCCAGACTGTGCCGTTTCGGTACCTAGCGCTTCGTCCTCTATGTTGAAATCAGAAATTGTGACACGTGCTGCTTTGTTCGTTTTCCTGAGGATTCCTTTGCCTAGTCAGGGTCTCGTGTTGCTGGCTAGAAACTTTAGGATTCTCTCTTCTTCTCTGTGGCAAATACTGCTGCAACTTTGACTGGGATTGCATGGAATCCAGAGATTCCTTACTGCGGTATGAACCTTTCAAGTGTGTTAATCCTTCCATTCCTAGATCCCTCGATATCTTTTTTTTTCTTGTGTCTTCTTGAGTTTCTTTCCCCAAAGGTTTGCTAGTTTTTGAATTAACATAGAATTCACCTGTTTTGCTAAGGTTATTCACAGAGATCCTATTCTTCGTAATGGCAAGCTCCTGTTTTTTTGTTTTTTTTTTTTCCTTAGCTTCAGTTTTTCTATTCTTTGCAACTTTTAATTGGTTTTGTTTTGGCACAAGTGCATTGCTGTGCTCACATCTGCTGGCAATGCTCCTGTATTTGCTGTGGAAGTCTGGCCCTGTCCAACGTCCCTTCCCATCTGCCTCTACTCTACCTCGGACGCCTGCACCAGAACAACTGAAGCAGTGGTGAGGAGGCCCAAACCGAGGATTCCACCCAGCCCATACTGGGCCACAGACCCAGAAGGTGCGGACCTCACCACTGCACCACCGGCCGGCCACTTACATGTTCAGTGGCAACGTGCAGTTGAGTGCAATGGGAGTTAAATATACTAGGGAGCCCAACTCTAGCACTGTGTAGATGAGGCTAGGTTGTTTTTCGGGTCCATTGTGATGTCAGAGGATTTGTCATAATTGTGTCTCTGAGGTCCAGCATGCTTCCTGGATACAGGTTTCAGAGCCTGCTTGGAGCAGTCTCATAACTCACCCTTCCCACTTAGCCCATGCTTGACCTTCGCTGCCGTTTTTTGGCTTGTGAATTTCTCTGACTTTCAAACGTTCCAGCAGAGTCTGTCTAAAGACGGACATCATCTTTCATTGTGGATAATTCAGGTGTGATTTCTGTTCACCTTCCATTTTCTGGGTCCTCTTTTTCTTTTCCATAGTATACCTGTCATGGTCTTTCTCAGCTATCTCCCTTAGACATGCTTATCAGTCCGTTCTCCTTCATTCCAAGGGATTAGTTTGTATTTCGTTAATCGCTGTATGTTCTCTAGGGTGAGGTGTGAGTGCTTTCGTGACTCTTGGTTGTTGTCCTTGAATTTGCACCGGTCACTTGTAGGACTCTTGGCTACCCTAGCCTAGGTCAAACTAAGCACTGAGAAGACGTGGTCATGTGGGTTGGTTTGACATCCTGAGATCAGAAACTCCAAATTCGAGGTGGTCCTGGCAACCCCCTTCACGGACACAATGTTTCCAAGACAACTTAGACAAATCGGATGAATTCCACTCTCCAGGAAAGATATTTTTCTGTCTCTTTTCCGGATTTGGGAAGTTTTGAAATTGACCCCTGATCCTTGAACGTTCCCCTAGATTCCGTCCAGATACGGGCTTACTTAATTTTTATAGGGTGTGCCATTTGTTTGCCCTACATCCTCTACCCTGGCCTGTTTATTTTTCTTGAAACACAACTGTAAAGTTCTAATTTTCGTGCAACTTCCTTACATATGGTGTCAAAACACATAATCAATAATCCTTCTACGGCAAGAGGTAGGGGGAGAGAATTTCGATGGAGGCAAACAGAGCACACTAGCCTGGGAGGGCAGCCTTCACGAAGGAACGAAGCCCTGTGGAAGAGGGTGCTTTTCAGCACCCTTGTAGAGCACTTCCAAACAAAGAGACATACCCCAAGCGTGACAGGGCTCCATTCCTTCAAGGCTTCCAAGACATCTCTTGGGACACATTACCATGTGCCCAGTGGGCCCACGTGACACCAGAGCTTCGGAAAAAGAGACTGACCTGCAAAGAATGCTATGGGCCTTGGAAAGGAGGCATCGATTCTTCTCTTCAATGTCCTCAAGACATCTTTCTTGACTTTGCATTATGCTTAAGGCACAAGGGCACTGTAGGTGTGATGAACGCCAAGTCCGGCCACTTGTTTCCAATGAAGTTGCAAGCTTGAATCAGCATGACCTCCCCATAGACTTGAATAGATGACAATGCTCTCCTCTCCGTGCCTGTCCCTCTATTCTCACTTGTGGCCTAGGGTTCCTTTCTTATCCCTTGCATCAGACTCTGTTTTATCTCTTCTAGTTTCTGTGCCTGCTTTCTGTTTGCCAAACCTGTTTCTGGGTATCTGTCCCTTTAATAGCCTAGCCTAGGCCAATCCTCAGACTGTAACCATGCGGCCACCCTGGGGGACATGTTCACCGTGATGTCATAAGCGACCTCAAAATTCGAAGTTGTCCTGACAACCTCCGTGCACACAGAGTTTCACAGCCATCTCAGACCAGTCTGACTCCTCACCCTGTCTAGGTAGGATAGTTTTCCTTTTTCTGCAATTGTTGTCAGTTTCTATCTTTCTCCTTGAACTTCGAAAGGGCTCCTACATTCTCTCTAGACACTGGTTTCACTCCTGTAAGATTATCCTGGGTTTTATCTCTTATATCTTGGGTAGATGGCAAAATGGGTGGACCTTACCCAGAAAAAGTCCTGGACTCCCTCACAAGTTGAAGTTGCCCAGGGAATGTTCTGATGCACAATGATGGTGTCATCTCGTGGCACTCTGCCAATTCCACCTTGGCAGGTCACAAGTTTTCCTTCCTTCTGCCTTTGGGAAGTGTACCAGATACTTCCATAGATTGTAATATTCTTATGGTTCCTTTTCTTGTGCGTATTGATAACGTATCCTCACAATTGCTGCTTATTTATGATCTCTGCCCGCACCATACCATGAAATCTATATTTCCTAACACTACTAATGTGATATGCACTCGTAATGTGAAACAGTGAGGCCCGGGCCGCCCAAGCGGAATGTGGGCACTTACCTGCTCCACCACAGGGCCGGCCCTGAATTGTACTTTTGGACCAACCTTTTGCCTGAACTTGGGAAGACGTGGGCCTGTTTGGATTATTCGTGAAGGTGATTAGTAATAACATCATGGACGGTAACATTTTCCGTTCGTTCATGGGTTTAGGACTGATCATGTTCTCTTCGTAGTATTCCTCTTCACCTATTTGGAATGGTCTGCCTTTCTGTAGCATCTGTAAGCATTTGGAGGTGATTTTCCATCCTTGGAAGTTCACCTTCTGTAAACTCTTTCCGCCCCCAAAGCTTTATGACATCATTCTGGACCCCTTTTTGGATTTTTGATTTGAGGTGAATTTCTAGCCATGACCCTGCATTAGAACGTACTATAACTTCCAGATTCACATCCTCATTGCTTTAGACTTCTGTGTAGCTTACATCATCTTCACCAGTGTAAGACTAATCACAGGCCCTCACCACACACTTGTGCCTAATCTTCTCTTTCACCCTCCGTCACCGCCCCTCTTTGCCTCTGGGAGCCCGCATACAAATGTTCAGTGCCACCTGTTGGTTAGTGCTTGCTTTTTCTTCTCCTTGTAAGTGAGATTCTATGGTATTTGAATTTCTCACTGGGGCTTGTTA